>NC_081558.1:160380271-160743816 GCF_022355385.1 Mustela nigripes | reverse complement strand
TTTTTTTTTTTCCTTCAAAGAAAATCTCAGGATGCATTTAGCTGTAATTAAGTACACAAATTGCCAGAGTTGAATGTGTTTTGGCAAAAGCAAAAACCAGACCTGACCAACTCGGAGCACTAGGGATTACAGCAAAGTTTCAACCTCTGCTTTTCTCTGGCAGGTATCAGGTTGGAGGAAAAGACACTTGGTATTTTATGGAAGTCATCTTAGCCATGTGCACCATTAGAAGGGCACTGCTGGTTCTCAAAGGCCGGTGATGACTCAGGCTCATGAGCTTTCTGTCTGTTTTCCTTCCAGTGACTCCTAAGCCTGCCTGTAATGCCAGTTCCTTAAGACAGCCCAGCCCTCTGGTCTGTGACGGCTTCAGGGACTGTGAGGATGGCCAGGATGAGCAGAACTGCACTCAGAGTGAGGGAGAGTCCTCTGTGCTCTGCCCTTCTTCCTGTATACTCCGTTAAGTGGGAACTGAATACCCCTGGGGTGTGGGGTAGGACAACTGATGTGTGCTGGTGTTGCCAAGACTTACCCAGTTTCAGCACTGAAAATCCCAGTTCCCTGGGTTCCTCCTGGGCCCAGGCAAAATGGGACAGTTGGTCACTGTTTGAGTTGAGTGTGTGTGTTGAGCGTGTGCATGTGTGCACGCACGTGCGTGTGTGTCGTGTGAATACTGGAAGATTTTCGTTGCTTATTTGCTTTTAATGCCGCTGGAGAGTAAAGGATGCTGAGGACGTGATCTAGAGGGACCTGCCAGATACCGTGATGGGCATGTTCTCTTCTAGCCCCTGCAGAAACACACACCACTAGAGCTGTGAACAAATGTGCTGGGATTCCCAAAGCCTGTCCTTTCCCCCCATAATGCTGTGAAAGGACTGGATATAGTATTGACCTTTGCTCAAAATTTTCTTGGAGAGCACGACAAAATAATCAATAGGCCACGGCCTAAAGAAACCAATAAGGCCAACCGCTTTGCATGTCTGGAAGAAGAAAGGAGGGGCCATGGGATTGATTCTCAACAGGTGGCCTGCCTGCCCGCCTGGCTTCCAATGGCTCTGCTGGGGTGAGGGGGCTGGTCACCGTGGGCTCGCATCATTGCCCTCTGCCATGTTGCCCAGAATGGCAAATACCAATGCCCGGGCAACCCCATCCTTGGAGGACGGAGTTGAGTGTCATTCCCTCAAGTCTGTTTCTGGGCAGGAAAAACTCTACCCTCTTTTGTTCATTTTTAGGCATTCCATGTAGCCACAGGACTTTTAAATGCGGCAATGATATTTGCTTTAGGAAACAAAACGCACAGTGTGATGGGACTGTGGACTGCCCAGACGGAAGCGACGAGGAAGGCTGCAGTGAGTAGAAATACTCTCCTTCCGACTCCCTGTAGTCCCTCCTTGAGTCCCAGTTGTTCATTTTCATTCCCTTCTTGGGGTCAATCCCCCTGGCAAAAGTTGGGGTCCTGGGAAGAATAGTAAATATTGGAGAACTGCGACTGAAATGGTTTCTCAGAATAAAAACCTCTGGAGGGGATCTTCTCTGCTTTCTCGACAAGCATTAAAGCCTCAGGTGCTTATAATGAGAACTTCCACTTTCTGGTAATTCTAATCAAGGGAGAGGCTCCTAAATAAAAAGTCCCCGAGAAAAGAAACTGAAACTGGAACGCAGTGGATGACTGTGACTTAAAATGCCAAGCGCTGCTGCTTTCTTTGGCTACGCCCTGAAAACTATAGTCTGCCATATGTTAGTTTGTGGTCTCTAACTGGCTCCTAGGCAGCAGGGTAGTTACGCATCCTTATCAAAACATAACTGGAAAATAATTGTTCTGGTAACGACTTTGTTTTAATAGGTTTTCACATGTCTTTCTCTCAAATCAGCGCGCTCCCAAAGACGCACTTGCTTCTCTTGCGATTGGAACTAATCTTTTCCTCCCCAATCATCTAAGCCCTAAGGCTACTGTTCCTATCACGCAGCTGTTGCTAAAGAGGCCCCTCTTCCTTGAATCAATGTGCTTTATTGTCCAGAGACTCTGTGTCCCGCCTGTTCTCCGGAGGAAGTGGTCTGGGGGTGCGTTTTCTCTAGAGAAGCAAGAGGTTTCAAATTGCTTGCCTGGTGCCTCAGTTCCCAGTGCAGCTTGAAACCCGATTTAATTTCCAGTTTTTCTTCCAAGTCTGCTCCACCCCTCACCCCCCCACCTCGGGTCTGCTTTTAAGTCACATGGCCCTTCCTTTCTCCGAAGGCTGCAGCAGGGGCTCCTCCGCCCTCCACCGCATCATTGGGGGCAGCGACACACAGGAAGGGGGTTGGCCGTGGCAAGTCAGCCTCCACTTTGTCGGCTCAGCCTACTGCGCAGCCTCAGTCATCTCCAGGGAGTGGCTTCTTTCTGCGGCCCACTGTTTCCACGGAAACAGGTAGGGCATCTCACTTCTTAGTCTAAGAGGGCACACTCTCTGATCTCAGACCATACATCTGCCCTCAAGCTGTGGAAGGAAGCTGCCCGCTGGGGACATTGGAGCAGTTCAAATGGCGTGTGTGTGTGTGTGTGTGTGTGTGTGTGTGTAGAACAGGCACTGGACTTCTATTTGGAGAGGAAGGGTAATTTCCAAAGTGGTGGTTGGCAGGGGTAGGGGGGGGGGCCCTCCCACATCACCAGGCAACTAACTCTTTGACGCCAGTCTAGTGTCTTGCAATTTAACTCAATTCTGACCCTGTCTGCTTGCAGATAGCATCAGATTAAACAGGTGGAGGGCTCAGACCTAGGAAACATTTCTCTCCTCCCCACCTCAGACACCTCTTCTAAGTCCAGGTTGTCACTATTCTTCTGGCTCAACAGCTATAGAGGTTCTAACCATCTCTTCTTAGGGTTTAGTAAATTTGCTAGAGCAGTTCATAGAACTGAGAAAAGTGGTTTACTTTCTAGATCACTGGTTTATTGTAAAAGGGTGTAACTCAGGAACAAACAGAGGGACGAGATACACAGGACAAGGTTTGGGGAAAGGGTGAGAAGCTATCATGCCCTCTCCAGACCCCTGCCCTTTTGGGTCTTTATGGAGGCTTCATTACACGGCAAGATTGATTAAATCATTGCCATTGGCAGTAGATTCAACCTCCAGCCCCTCTCCCCTCCTCAGAGGTCAGTGAGTGGGACTGAAAGTTGCAACCCTCCAATTACATAGTTGGTTCTCCTGGCCACCAGCTCCCCGGCCTTAGGTGGGGTCCAAAAGTCAACATTAACATAACAACATAATAAAAGACAGCTTTGTGGCTCTATTCATTTAGGAAACTCCAAGGGTTTTTAATATTTGAATAAAGTAATAATTTAATGAAATAAAAATAAAATAAAGTATAAATAAAATATAAAATAAATGAAATATAAATAAAAATAAAGTAAAAATAAAATAATAATTTAATATAAAAGGGTTTTATATAATTGAACTATGTGCTTCTTGTGGAACTTACAGAATTCACGTTCATGATTAAAATGGCTATGCTTGTCTTCGATCATTAGTCTTTTACACTATGACACTGTTCCAAGTAATATGCTAACCTTAATACTCCCCCAGGTCCCCGATGCCAACCATGAGATGTCAGGCCAGCAGATTTGGGGCCACACTCTTTGAATTCTGTCCTTATTTTTCTTGCAAAGCTTTCGCAATCTCTTCACCCCGCTAGAACAATCTCTTCATCCCACTAGAACAAGGCTGCTGTGCAGGTGGAGATGGACACCTCACATGGAGACCACAAGACCCTCAGTAAATTTGCGCAAGGCCACAAAGGTCAGAAGTAGAGTTCTGGAAGGGCTGGCAAAGAGTGGGGTCCTTGTGAATGGTCATGCTTGAGTGGTTGTAGCCATGATCTTTCAGGCTTCTGGTAGATGGATGACAAGAAGGAATTTCATCAAATTCCTCCTTATTGCACTTTGATTTCTAAACTCTCTTGAATTCATATTATTTGAATTTGGCAACAGGATTCCCAGATCATTGTCTTACCGGCCCTGTCTGTCTCCATCAGATGCCTATGTCAGCATGAATAGGAAGAATGTAACAAATTAATTCTGGTCACATTCTTGACCTGCATGTGGCTCATGAAATAGCAGGGGCAACAGAATTTCCAGCAGTTCTTTAGGATGGCAGAGGGACTTTTCTGGAACATGGCTATCATGCACCACTCCTACTAGACCTTCCTTCAACTCTGTTTACTAGGAGACAGGGAGGCTGGGAAAAGTTGTGTTTTCCGCCATGCCCACGGACAGAGCCAGGGACTAGAATGGGGCTGGAAGGGAGGCCTCCTTTTCTCAGCACTTGTCAGGTTGCAGAGGGCTTGTGTCCAAACCCTGGATGGTTCTTCAAACCCTGGCCACTGACTTCATGCTTCCTTCCTTTTCTGCCAGGTTGTCAGACCCCACGCCATGGACTGCTCACCTCGGGATGTACGTGCAGGGGAATGCCAAGTTCATCTCCCCAGTGAAGAGAATTGTGGTCCATGAGTACTATAACAGTCAGACCTTTGACTATGACATTGCTCTGCTACAGCTCAGTACAGCCTGGCCTGAGACCCTGAAACAGCTCATTCAGCCAATATGCATCCCTCCTGCTGGCCAGAAAGTGCGTGGTGGGGAGAAGTGCTGGGTGACCGGCTGGGGGCGAAGGCACGAAGCAGGTGTGTGAATGGGTGAAGGGTCATGCCCTCTCCCTCCGGATAATACTAACTTGCGTTGATGTAGTGCTTTGGGGCTCATGGGGTTTTTTGTATATGTTCTTGTTTGAGCTTCCTGATAATTCGAAGAAGTAGAATGGAGGCAGTGTTAATTATTTCTATTTTATGACGTTCTTCCTTTGCCCCAAAAAGAAGCAAGACCCACCACATCAGGGGCGGCAGGGAGGGAGGGTTCTGAATAGGGCAAGATTGGAGAGACGGTATGGGCCTTTTCCAAATTTTGCTAAGTTTTCCACTACAGAAGAGAGTTCCTCTTTACTCAGGTTCCCTTTCACCCAAAGAAGGGATTCCTTTTCTTAAAGAAGAGAACACCCACACCACCCCTCCCCCCAACAAACCCTATTATGTCAAGTCAGAGGCAACTATCTGTAGGGTTGTGCAGATCTGTCCATCACAAGGGCAACTTGCCAGGTAGATGAGAGTCAGGGCTGAAAGCCAGCCTGTCCTTAGCTCCCCAGAGTGCAAATTCAGGCCTGAGGGTACATCAGCCTAGAACTGGACCGCCCAGAGGGGACACCTCTGTACAATCCCTTCACCCTAGCTGGCATCTCTATCATTATGCACAAAGGTCAGAGTGGTAGGGACGTCCAGATGTCCCCACATCTGCTCCATCAAGATGTTTCACTGTCTAGGATTAAAGGTTGATTCTGAATACGCAGTGAGAGGAAGAAGCCACAGCTTTGTGAGTACTGCCCCAGGGCTGACGCTTTTCCTTCATCTCCCTGACATCTCAGATTCCCCGGGCAGCCATTTCCAAGGGTTTAAGGACAGATGCGTTTTCTGCCAACTTTGACTCTTATCCTTGCCCTCCTTTTGACACTCTCTAAACGTTCCTTGCGGGCAGCTTCTGCAGGGCTCACTGCTGGCATGTGAGTTAATGTCCCAGGGGCCTGCTGGGATCTCATGGCTCCAATCCCCATAACCTATCAGGACTGTGCTCCGGGCTTTAATGACATTATCTTAGATCACAGGAGGGAAGAGTCGATTCAAACAGCTTATCATGGGACATCTCTTTATAAGCATGAGTGTGAGTGTACTTACTTTTCGGAATCATTTTAGCCAGGCAGGATAAAAAGGAAGTGAAAAGGGTATAACAAAACTGTTATGTCTTTATGGTTTCCAGTTCTCTCTCCTATATCTGATTATGCTGCTCCATTTAAAAGGTAGGCCTCGCAACCAGTATTAGTGACTATTGGGATTCACAGTCCTACCGGAAGCAGGAAATATGTAGTGAGGGAGTGTGGCTCAGCTGGAGACAGAGTCAGACCTTGGGTGTGAGTCCTGCTCTATTACTTGCTGTCAGGTCGGCCACTACCTCTAACCTCCTCAGCCTCTATTTCTTCATCAGCGAAAGGGGGATTATAAAAGAATTTCCATAAAAAATTGTTCTGAGGATGAGGAGAAAATGTGAGTAGGTGGTCTGACGGCACCCCGAGTAAGTGTAATCATTATCCTGATTTCCACTTCCCATGTGTTTTCCAGATAATAAAGGCTCCCCTGTTTTGCAGCAAGCAGAGGTAGAGCTCATTGACCAAACCCTCTGTGTTTCCACCTATGGGATCATCACTTCACGGATGTTGTGCGCAGGGGTCCTGTCAGGCAAGAGAGATGCCTGCCGGGTAAGTCATCGCACCTTTCCTTTGCCAAGATGCCATGCTTTCCATACGTGCTTTCATGTGTAGTTTGCACAACACTGGGAAAGAACTAGGACAGGTATTTCCCTTAATTCAGAGACTAATTATAATCTAATTGTCTAAGATCAGGGAAAGGCGATTAAATAATTAGGTCTTTAAAACTCAATATTCTGCTTCCCATGTATTTTCCTCATTTAGAAAATGAGATTTGGATTTATCATTCTGCCATGATTTATTTTCTTGTAACCAAGAACTAAAAAAAAACAAAGCAGTCCTCTCTCTCTCTCTCTCACACACACACACACACACACACACACACACACACACAGAGTGTCTTAGGATGGTTAGCAGCCATTTCTCTACTGAAATACCAGGGTTTTATTCACTTGCTCCTTTGATGCATAGGCTGGGGAAAGGGAAAGAGGAGTGGGAGAGGCGACAGAGGACACTCGTTCCTATGCCTCTGGTTAGGCCTTCTGACGGGGGTCAAGTTGGAGTTCATGTTCATGGATATGTTTCCAAGTCTCAGATTCCAATCTATGCAGATAACTGTATGATTGCCAAAAGGTGAACAGATGCTTTTGAGGCTGAAGAGGGCAGTGGGAGCTGTTCCCACATCTCTCTAAAACCTTAGCCACTATGCCACAAATACTCATTGTAATAATGGATTTTATCTTCTGAACTCCTAATTTGTGGCAAGCACTAGATCCTTTACATAAATTCATTTAAGTCTTTCTTTCACGACCATTTTATGGAAGAGGAAACTGGACATAGAGAGGGTGAGCAAATTATCCAAGGTCACACAGCTAGTAAATAAATACCTGAGCTGGAATGTGAACCCTTATCTGTCTAATACTAAAACTGCTATGTTTTGGCTGCTTCCTTCCTGAGGCTAGGCAGTCATATTGTCCTATTCCACCTAGCCATCAGAGTTTATAGGTCAACTTAGACTTAGTAGAGCTGGTATGGCAATAATTAAAATAAAAAGAGCCCAGTTTCTCACCAGCCAGAATTCACTTAAGCAGGGTTGGAACTGGGCGGTGGGACTCGGGGGCAAATTCGGAATGCTTTTTTATCTTTGCCTCTAGCTAAGTTGCAGGTTTACCTGTTCTCCAAACTAGAAAAATAAAGCCCAGATGTTATAATTTAAAGGATAGATACTGTAGGAATTATGTTTACACTTTGAATTATTTTCATCTTTGCTTTTTGAAGTTGAGATATCAGAAGGGACTCTCAAATGAGGGTGATCTGTCCTTGACAGCTGTGGGCCAGCAAGCCATGGAGGTTTCCTCAGGGTGTCATTCTTCATTGTTCTTTGTCAGAATCCAAAGCCAACCACTGAATTTGCATGGCCCCAAGGCAGAGGTCAACTTTTCAAGATAACCCTGGTTCCTGATGTTGTTGTCAGGGCTAAATGATCCCCAAACAGAGTTTGGCAGACAGCTCACACTCAACAAATGTTAGCAGTTATTACCATTACTCTTAGTACTTTGGCTACCTCCACTACTATTGAGTTTTTTTTCTTCATTTGGGGTGTGTGGAAGTTGTTTCCCCTACAAGAATATTGTGAAGATACTCTTGGACTAAGAAATTACATTTCTTGTGATAAATGCAGCTTTTTGACTTTGGGAAGAATAATTCTCAAATGACATTAGAAG
The DNA here is from genome assembly GCF_022355385.1 of Mustela nigripes. Taxonomy (NCBI): domain Eukaryota; kingdom Metazoa; phylum Chordata; class Mammalia; order Carnivora; family Mustelidae; genus Mustela; species Mustela nigripes. Next base: position 160,735,817 of record NC_081558.1, on the reverse strand, counting down.
TTTCATATTATTTCATATTATTTTCCTTCTCTAAACTACATAATAATTGGTCAAGTGAAAACTTTCCAGAATGAGAGTTTTGATACAATCCATTAAACACATTAATGACAAAATTGATGATCACAGAGAAAGATACTTCCTGCTTACATTATCTTCTTGTGTAGGGAGATTCGGGTGGACCTTTATCTTGTCGAAGAAAAAGTGATGGAAAATGGATTTTGACTGGCATCGTTAGCTGGGGACATGGATGCGGAAGACCAAACTTTCCTGGTGTTTACACGAGAGTGTCAAATTTTGTTTCCTGGATTCATAGATATGTCCCTTCTCTTTTGTAAAAGTACAAGTTGGAGTTTTGACTGTGATTTCTGGGATAGAATCTTAAAAAAAAAAAAAAAAAAAAAAGCAGCAATTAACCCTTAAAGGAAACCCAATTTTTTTCCTTCTGTAAATTTCAGATTGCTTACATTTGGTACCTATCGAAAGTCAGAGAGATTAATATGTATTTTATTCCATAAAAAATTGCCTCAAGGCTAGAGTTGTATTCCTTCTTAAACATCAAGGGGCTATTGATTCAGAAATGGAGGAAAACCTAATGTCATGAATCAAGACTCTTAAATAATGTAAAAAATGGGCAAGGTGCTCAGGAATCCATTCTTTATGTTTCTATTCAAGGTACAGATATTTATAAGGATTTAGTCAAATCTAATTTATTAAAATAAAAAATTCCATTAAAAATGCCTGATTTCAGTATTATAATAAAAGTAAATGCACCAAATGTCTCTTTTATAAATGCAAATGAACCCAATCTCAGTTATTGACAAAAGAAGTACCTATATTATTGGTTTCCAATCCAATTTTGTCTAACCACGTAATAACAGACTTTCTTCAGGCATGGCAAAGGGTTATATTGTGTACAGAGAAACCAATTAACTAAACAACAAAACAGACAACTCAACTCACTTGGCTATTTCAGGATGTCAGGATGACATTCAACTATATGCACTAAAATCATGGAATGAAGCATCATGGTAGTTCGACTGAAAGCACTTACGTGGGATTTAAGGAATTGTGATAATCCTGTTCATCAGTTGAATGAGAAGGGAATTTTTAGATGGTTGTTTTGAAAGTCAAATTTTTCAGAAATATTATCATTGGGCTTCTGATTTTTTTTAATAAAACTCTGATGGCTTAGACTTATTTCTATTTTCAGGGTATTATAATACCTGGCATAGTTGTAAACCTGTAGTACATGCTCAAAACATCATAGTTATTGATTTATTTGATCTTGATTTAGAAGGTTTCATATTTAATCTTGGAATAGGCTTTCCATGAACAGAGGCCTCACTTAACAATACCACTGACTAGTTGAAAACAGCAGGAAGGAGAAGAATGATATCGTTTGTTTTCTCTGGGACAAAGTCAAAGAAGTAATAATGCTATTTTTAAGTAGGATCCAGAATAATGAAAATGGTTTTTGTGGGGTTTCAGAGGATCTTAATGGAACAGTAAAAGGAGAGAAAGAGAGCAAAAGGGGTCATTCTCTGGATCAGACAGAAAAACTGAAATATGGATTTAATATCCCTGAAATAGTGAATGATTTCCAGTTCAGAGAACATATTTTAATTTGCCAAAAGATTGTTTCTATCAGGTAAAAGACAACATTCTTTTTTTAATTTTTTATTTCTTTTCAGCATAACAGTACTCATTGTTTTTGCACCACACCCAGTGCTCCATGCAATCCGTGCCCTCTCTAATACCCACTACCTGGTTCCCCCAACCTCCCACCAAAAGACAACATTTTAATGATACCTTTCTGAATGGGTCCCTAAGGATTCAGTAACCCAGCTATCGCATAGTACAATTCAGAGTGCCAAGTGCACCCCTTAATTCACAAAGTGGGACTTAGCTACTAAATTCACTGTGTAGAAGAACAAATTAGGCTGACCGTTCTTAAAAACCAGGTTTATTTTGCCTGGGATTGCTATGACCTAGGTACAAGGTGAATAATTTTTTTTTTTTAAGATTTTATTTATTTGCCAGAGAGAGAGAGAGAGAGAGAGAGAGTGCTTGCAACCAGGGGGCGTGGCAGGCAGAAGGAGAAGCAGACTCTGCTCAGCTGGGAGCCAAATGTGGGAATCAATCCCAGGACCCTGAGCTCATGACCTGAGCTGGAGGCAGACATTTAATTGACTGAGCCACCCAGACATCTCTGAATTGTACTTTTTATTCATGGTCAATTCTAAGGAGATTTACTATTTAAAAACATCACCAACACCTTGAATAAGTTTGTGATCTCAGTTAGGAGATGGAGGAGGGCTAGCATGATCTATCAGATTCATTGCAGGGAATTTTTCCAAACCACACATACATGCTACCATTCTACACACTTGGTTGCACAAATGTGAGTATACCATGTTCCTCAGCAGTGCAGGGGTGGGGAAAAGGCTCAGAAACACCCACCTAGCTTACTTGGCTATATTTTTGTCTAGATGACAGGATGACATGGAACTATATACTTCATTCTTGTAAAAGTGTGGATAGAGGCAAATCCAAAGACTGGTTTAGTTGGTAGACTGGAATGGCCTCCTTAAACCAAGACTGGCACATTTCCATGGGCCAGACTACTGGGAAATATTGCCCTCCTTTACAGTGTCTTCAAATCTGCAGAATGCAACACCACAAACCAACCCTTCCTCAACTGTTTCCTGCTTGATTAGTCTGAGAGGCTGACCCAGTTGCCTATGTTTAGAGTAGAAGTGCTTGTCACCTGACACCATATGGATACATATTGTTGTGCTTTCCAGAAGTACAGGCCTCTTTGAAGGTAATGAGATCCGTGGGTGCTTTGGTGATGTCACTTAGATGATGTTACTTTATTTTTTGGTTTATACAATAATCATTTGGAAAATTATTTGCTCTCAAAGGAGAGATAAAGAAAAAGACCAAGTACTATGACAAGCAAAGCAAAATTGAAAATCTTATACCGGTCAGCAAGTCTTGGCAACAAAGAGGTTTTAATTTTTTAATGTTATTTACATTTTACTCCTTAAGGAAACTAAAGCAATTGAGGCGATAATAACTTGAAATTGTATTAAAAAGAACTATTTGTGCAAGAACCGTATACTTTAAAAAACATGTTTGAACAACTTTATGAAAGAATGATACCCTTTAAAAAGCTACCCCTATAGAAAGAGATTTTAAAGAAATGGCAAAACCAAATCTGTATAGAATTTGTTTTCTCGTCCTAAAATCTTCAACTTCCATCAACAATTGTTTAATCTAAATTTGTTTCTACCTGAAGGGAGAAACATTACTTTCTTACTCATTCTGAATCCTTAGTTTAGAGTCAGACTGACTGGCAGGATGAAAAAGTCCTCAAGAAGAGATTGGGACACTTACCTACATTCTAGATCAGCTCTCTGGAGATTAAGAAATTTGCAGTTATCAGAAATCAGGAACAAGTTGCAAGTAAGAATTTAAGTAGTTCAGGTAATCTTAGGAGGTGTCAGCTAGTGTCAGTGATTAAAAAAAATGCAACAGGACAGGAATACAAATCAATATAAAAAGAAAATCTATTGAGTCAAGGAATATTGTTGGCTGCTAAGGGTTGGAGGTGGGTAGCTATTAGTTACAAAGATGATTACAGTCACAGAAAGTAAGGGAACATTTACTGAGACCCTGCTATTTGTCAGGCATAGGATTAAGTGCTTTACTCTAATTACTTCATTTAATTGTCTTTACTGGGTAGGAATCATTTTATAATGAGAAAAGAAGCTTGGGGTTCCTGGGAGGGTGGGTTAAGATTCCAACTCCATTTCAGTCAGGTCATGAGTTCAGGTGGTGAGATCGAGCCCCATGTTCAGAATTAAGATTCTCTCTCTCCCTCTCTTTCTGGCTCCCACCCCTCCCTGCTGTGTGTACACTCTCTATTTCTCTCTCTTGCTCTCTCTTTAAAAAGAAGCAGTAGCTCACAGATAACAAACAACTTGCTCAAGAACATACAGTGGTGAACCCTAAATCTGTTTGTCTTCAAAACCTATATTACCGGGACACCTGGGTGGCTCAGTTGGTTAAGCAGCTGCCTTCGGCTCAGGTCATGATTCCAGCGCCCTGGGATCGAGTCCCATATCAGGCTCCTTGCTCGGCGGGGAGCCTGCTTCTCCCTCTGCCTCTGCCTGCCATTCTGTCTGCCTGTGCTCGCTCTCCCCACCCCCCTCTCTCTGATAAATAAATAAAATCTTAAAAAAAAAATCTTCAAAACCTATATTACCATAGAGTTGCCAACAGTGTGCAAGGGATAGGTTTATGAAATTCTAGAAACGCATCCTAATCTAGTTTAGAGATTACATAAACCCTGCTCCCCACTACTCAGAAAGCATTAGGAGATCTGGTGTAGAGTGTGTTTGTGACCATTAACAATAGTTTTTTGATCCTCTGGAGGGTGAAGAAGATTTTAAGCATCTATTCGAGGAGAAACAGAGTTCAGAAGACAGCTGCGATTCATCCAACACAGGGAGGGACTCTCCCATTGAGACTGAGCTCCTGCAGACAAACCAGGGAACAGTGGGAAAGGTTGTCTGGGCCTTGGGTAAGGTTGGGGGTCTGGGTTTGAGAGGCCTTGGTGATTCTAGCCAGGGTCTCAGGCCCTGGGCCTAACACACCATTGTTGCTGAGAATATCATTTTATTATTCCAACTAACCGACATTTATATAGGACACCGTGCTCCACACGGAGCTAAGCACTGGGACTTCACAGGTACCTCAACGAGCTTAGACAAAAACAAAAAAAATTACTGCTGATCCTTTGTGTTAGCTCTTCAGGCTGCTTTACTGATTCTTGGACAGTAAGAGTCAAACGGACCCCACTTTAGGGTCCTCATCCTGAATGTCCCTCTTCTTTTGACACAGCACAGCTACTGTCCTTACCAACTTTAACTCTTTGTTCCAACTGCCCATTAAAAACTGAAGGAATAATTGGCATTTAACATGATATTAGTTTCAGGTGTACAAGATGATGATTCTATATTTGTGTGAATGATCATCACAGTAAGTCTAGTTCATGTCTTTCCCTACACAGTTATAGGTTTTTTTCCTCTCCCCATGAGAACTTTTAAGATCTACTCTCCGAGCAACTTTCAAATATGCAACACATATTCTAAACTACAGTCACCACGCTGAACGTTGTGTCCCCATGTCCTGTTTATTCCACCTTCTCGATGGGGCCTGACGTGATTGCCCTATTTGTAATCCCCCCTCCTCTTTCCCTAACCTTCACCACTAGACACTCCAGACTCCCATCCTCTGCTTTGTTTTTTTCCATAACACAAGGCATTTCAAATATTTTAGAAACGTTGTTTAAGCTTATTTCCCCTCATTAAATATAAGCCTCACAATGGCCATGACTTTTATTTAGCTATCTCTTTAGACATATCTCAAGCACCCAGAAGAATGTGTGACACACAGAGCAAGCACTCAGTACAATTTGTTGAATTAAATTGGCCTGAATCGGATGCATTTAGCCCAGGTACAACGTGTATTGGTCTCAGAAGAGACTGTGAATAACTTCAGGTGGAGGAGGCAAGTCAGGGAAGGTTTTGTGGAAAAAGTATATCTTGGCTAGAAGCTAAAGATGAGTGGGAACGGTCTATGCAGAAAATGGGTAGGAAAAGCATTGTTAGCAGAGGGAGCATCATATACAAAGAAGTGGGGGTGGCGATAGAATGGGGGAGGTGAGGGCTAGCACCGAAGAGGAATCTGATCAGAAAAGAGGGGTGTCCTATGAGTAGAAAAGAAGACAAGATGTCAGTAGGGAAAGGTGCAGAAAGGTGCAGGCTTCCTTTCTCTTTGTACCCTATATTCATTTTCTTCTGTGAGCTCTAAGAGGCCGACCCCCAACTTCTATCACCAGCTCCCAAAGGGGGTCACGGAAAGGAGAGTGGCAGGTGGAGAGCGAGGTCAGAGTATTTATTCCCGTCTGTTTCCTCCTTGCTGGGCTGCAGTCCTCTCGCCCTAGATACTACTGGGAGGGCCCCCTTTGAAGGCTCCAATTCTTTTTTAAAAAAGATTTTATTTATTTATTAGAGAGCATGAGCTCCCGGGAAGTACATGGGTAGAGGGGGAGGGAGGAGGAGAGGCAGAAGGAGAGAATCTCCAGCAGACGCCATGCTGAGCATAGAGCCCAAGGACGGCTGGATCCCAGTACCAGGAGATCATGACCTGAGCCAAAACCAAGAGTCAGAGGCTCAATGAACCCAACCGCCCAGGCACCCTGAAGGCTGCCAGATAGAGCCCAGATGACCAGATGATCCTGTTCCAGGCAAGAGACAGCTAGATATCCAATATTTACGAAGCAGCTGAACAGTAGGTATCAAGGATGCCAGACTTTGGGACACAAGTCAGCATCTTCTGAAGTGAAACGTATTTATATGCATCCTGTTGGGGCCTCACACTGGTCTCAATCCCTGTGTTGGGGGCAAGCCAGCTCAGAACAGAACCTTGAGAGGATCAACGCAAACAGTGCTTAGCAAACCTTATTCCAGGCTCCCCAGAGCAGAAGTTCTGAACTATGCTTTTTGTGTGAGTGCCTATGCCTGTCCCTCAGGTTGTGTGTGTGTGTGTGTGTGCGTGTATGTGTGTTGTTGGGGGTGAGGGGTGTCTGTGACTCGTCTTCTCAAAGGCAGATGATAATAAACATTTGTGAATGTTTTCTACTTGTTGGTAGGCACTGTTCCGAGGACTTTACTGACATCAGCTCTTTTAATCCTGGCAACAGCACCATTACGTAGGCACTAACACGCTGCCAACTTTACAGACAAGAAAGCTGGCAGGAAGGGTGAAGCCCAGGGTCTCCCTGTAGGCACCGTGTGAAAGGGGATTCGCCCCGGGCAGCCTGGGTCCAGAGCCTGCCCTCCCCTCCACCACCCCATCCTGTGCTCTGCACCCCATCCCGTCTCTTTGCCTGACTCTGGACTCATACAGGGAAGGCGTCATTTATTTTCCACCCGCTCGGAACCTCGCACGATGCCTGGCACGCAAGAGATGCCTCGGAGTTCCTTGCTGATGAAATGAATGAACTTCTGCTAGGCAGAGAAAGGCGGGCAAGCCCTGGCAGCAGGTGGCTCCTGGAGGCGGAACGTCCACTTTCCTCCGCGGGCACCGCGCTGCCGGGCCCATCCCGGCCACAGCCGCCACCCGGCCGGGCCCTCGGCTCCGCTTCTGCTCCGGATCTGCGCGAAGTGGGAAAGGCCGCGCCGGCAGCGCCCTGAACAAACCAGAAAAACAGCCCTCCTCTGCTCCGCTCGCGAGCCCACAGTAGGCGCGGCGGCTCTACCCCGCAGGGGCCTGGGGCGCCTCCCCAGCGCCAGCGCCGCCCCGCCCCGCCCCGCCCGCCGCCCGAGGTCGCCGGCGCCGCGCCCGCGGGGGGCGGAGAGCGAGCCGCTCGGGAGTCCGCTCTGCACTCTGCACCCTTGCGTGTGTCCGCCCTGCTGCCCGCGGGCCGCTCAGCGCTCCTCTGCCTGTCCATGGAAGGAGCCAGATCCCCGTCGCCGCGGGAAGACCTGGAGCTCCTGGCGCTCGGAGGAGGGCAGCCCGACGAGCAGAAGCCTCTCAATGGAACCGTCCAGGTCATCCCTCTTTCGGTGGAGGAGCCCTGCCCAGCCCAGGTAAGGCCTGCTTGGCCCCGCGGCGGGCGGTGTCCGAGAGCGGACTCCGAGCCGGGCTGCCGGCCAGGGCCCGGGCCTGGCACCCTCAGAGTTGCGGGGTTCCAGCCAACTCTCCGCGCGTCGCGGACGCAGAGCGCTGGCGCGTCCTGGAATCTTCGGAATGGAGCGGACGTGGGAGTGCGCGTCCGCGGGAGTGCGCGTCCGCCTGAGCCCGCCAGAGCCCCTGAGACCTCTCCATCCCTCTGATCTCCAAGGAACTGGAGGAACCCTGGCGCGGAGGTGTGCGGCTCCCCTCTTCAGAGCAAATCCCCGGGGATAGAGGTGGTTTTCATAAGTTCTGTAACTTTAAATGAAGTTTTTTTCTGTTTCAAGAAGGGAGGAAGAACTAGAGTGATTAGATGGAGTCGTCGCTCTTTCTCCAGAATCTCCTTGCCTTAGCTTTGCTGCCTTGCCACTTCCAGCCACCTGCCACCGTCCCCCGCTAACCCTCACCCAATGCTCATCATCCCCTGTCCCGCTTCACATTCTCAGACACACACACACACACACACACACACACACACTTACTTTCTGTCCTTTACTGATCAGGCCTTTTGATTTGGTAGGAAAAGAGACCTGGAGAGGCGAGTGGATTTGCTCTGCTCCGTTGATGGGAAGTAATTTCAAAGTTTTTGTCCCAAAGAACTACACGATGCCTCCTTCGCTTTCCCTCCTCTCAATCTCTAAAGGAAGTCATGGTGGTGCTTAGGCTGAGCTCTTTTCTGGTCCAGCCCTGGCAGAGATGGGAACATTATTCATTCTCATTAAATGGTTGTAAAACAGCAGAGACTTTGAATTCACAGCCATCTGATTAACCCCTAGTGCTGGCTTGAGGTTTACAGGGTGCTTGGAGCTCTCTCTCTCTCTCTCTCTCTCTATATATATATGGCTCCAACCTGACCTTTCTAGGTCCCACCTCTCCACTTCCACCCCTTTGACTCTTGGCCTGTTGATTTCAGGGATAAGCAAGGACACCAAAAGGGAAAAGCATTGCTTTTGCTTTGGGATCGATTCCTGGAAACACTATAAAGTTTGCTCGTCTAAGGACCTATAGGTACTTTGGAGAGTGATTTGGGACTTCATGTTTGAGTGAGAGATGAACACCACAGAAGAATGAAGGTTGGAGGAAGATGGTCTGTTCTCTGTGGGCTGGCTGTGTCAGTCCTCCAAGGCAGGATCTCAGAGTGGATTGGAGAATACTTGCTTCATGTTAGATAGACCCAGGACATACCAGTGACTTCTGGGACTGAATCTAGACATAGGAGTTTTTGATGACAGTTTCACCACTAGAAGGTGTACCTTGTGGCAAGGTGCTAAGGTCTGCAGTCAAATGGTCGTTAATGTGGTTAACTGAGCTTCTCTGGGAGGCCTGGGAATGCCTTTCTGAAAACAGTTGAGTAGAAAAACATGCCACACGCATGTAGGGCATCAGTATTTTATAATTGTTTAGTACCTGCCCAGAAGAGACGGCTCTTTCATGTTCTAATTATTTCCTCATCAGCCAGCTCTACACTGATAGCCTGGACTTCCTTATAAATTAGCTTTGTAGGTCACCAAATAGAAAAATTATGGGGAGTGACAGAATGGCCTGAAGGTAAAGGGTATGTGAGCACTTGGAGGGCATTCAAATATTTGAACAGGAAACATTTAAAAAGAGAGAGAGAGAGAGAAAGAGAGAAACACCCTCATTTAATGCTAAGAGCATAAACAAAACAAAACAAAACAAACGCTAAGAGCATTTTCATCCAAATGTATTAATCATTCTCTTTGGTTACATAGAATAAGTTGAGGCATATTTTATCTTTTATAAATATTTATTTATTTATTTATTTCTTGAGAGCGAGAGAGAACACGTGCACCTGTAAGCAGTAGGGGGAGGGGCAGAGAGAGAAGGGGAGAAAGAATCTCAAGCAGGCTCCAGGCCCAGTTTGAGACTGTTGGGAAGAGGACACCCCACCTCATGGCTGACTTCCTAGTTGGAAGGGCGGATGTGGGCGAGTCTACAAACGCAGTAGAAAAAACTTCTTTCCCTTGCTTGTTCTAGGCCAGGAGCTTGAGGGAAATTAGCCCCATTGCTATGCATTTCTCAGAATTTAGATCAAGCAGCAGCTGGATTTTCTGTGGGTGGACAAGTGGATTAAATCCCGCAATGAGATGACAAAGTACAGATTTTCCTACGTGCTAAAAAAAAATTTCCAGATGTATATCATATCTGGTCCTAGGAGAGCCAAAGGGAAGAAAAGCTTTCTGTATTTACGAGAGAGAGAGAGAGAGAGAGAATGAGAATGAGAATGAGTCCTGCCATTGTGCAGGGTCTTAGGTCGTGAATTTAGATCCTTATCTGAAGGGGGATGCGACTATCTGGGAGCCTGTTCAGAGGAAAGCCACGAAAATTCTCCAGCCATATAATGCAATCGTCGACTATAAGATGTAGTTTGCAAAAATCTCTGGAAAGCACTCTGTAGAAAAACCTGTCTGTGGCTGCTCCCCGTGACCTGGAATTTGGGCCTGAGAGAAAGAAGGTGCTGGTGAAGGAGGCAATGTGTCCTGTGTCCTGGGTTTTTAGGGGAGTCTCAGCACAGGTGGCATATACCTACTGTATCAGAGGCTCTTCCCATTCAGGGTACAGTGGAATCTCCTGGGGGAAACTTCTAAAAAATACAAATTTCTTGGTTGATTCTAATGTGCAAGGAGCGGAGAAGCACTGTTAATTTATTCTTGGGTTGAGAGGAAGCTGGTAGACTATTTCACAATGACTTAAAGTCTGTGAAGGTTAATTTAGCTCAGGATAGTGTCTCTCCCGTAGGTCTGATGGGAGACAATGAAGGAGCCAGGCTGTATGTTGGCAGCATCGGGCTGGACAGGAAGAGACTTTTCTTATAGGCAAGGGCTGTGTGCTTATGAGGTAACTCTCCCTAGGAAGTCAGAGTAATGGTCTCCTCATAGCACCAGGGTCCTAATTTATTATTTCTAAGGGAAATCATAAGTGAAGGCACAAGAGGCCAAATTCACTGACCCTTGTTTTGTGGCTTATCTGAGATTCTAGCCCCTTTCATTTTGTACCAGTCTTATGGTCCCGACTGCTTCTTGTATCAGGTTTGAAAATGGCATGAAGTCATTTTGTTCTCAGGAACTCTGTAAGTGGGAAGATCTCTTTCTGTCCCCTGAGAAGTTGAAGATTCCTTGTCCTGGGATTTTCCATGTGCCTTATTGAGCCCTTGGTTTTGGTGGCTTTGGAGTTTTCAGTCTTCAGTTGGGGTGAGAGATGGCTCTGTCCTTGGACTCCAGAAACACACTTAGCTCAAAAGCATTTTCTTCTGTCCAGATGTTTCTTTTACTGCTCCCCTCACACCCAACCAGAAGAGTCAGTGTAAAGTATATATTCAGGGTCTCCAAAGTGTGACCTCTACTCTAGAATTTTTCCAAGTACCTTCTTAAAAGTTCTAGAACCTTCTACAGTGTATTAAGAGCCTAATACCTGACTGAGGCACAAACGTGGGATAAAAGAATGAGGAAGTTTAAGAGACACCCCTCCTTCTCTCTGGTTTCAGTTTACCTTGGAAGATAGGCTGGTATCTGTTTATATTTGAAACCAGACAAAGCAGGGACAAATGAGCTGTGTGGACAGCTCATGTTCTGGAGGATCTCTCCATGATTGACATGGCAGGGAGGTCTCAGCAAGAGGAGAGATCTGATCTGGCTCCTGGAGAGAGTGACAAGGCTTCAGAACAGGTCTCAACCCTGATAAAGCAACTGATTCACTCGGGGTGGCTCAAAATTACACACTGGGGAGGGGGGTTTAGTGGAGTGGGGGAAACACCTGGGTAGCTAGGTCAGTTAGGCATCTGCCTTCAACTTAGGTCATGATCTCGGGGTTTTGGGATCGAGCCCCATGTCCAGTCTGTTTCTCCCTCACCCTCTGTCCCTGCCTCCTTCCCCCCAACTCATGCTCTCTCTCTGTCTCTCAAATGAATAATAATAAAAAAATATTACAGGCTGGCTGGGGCCTACCCCCACCTCCGCTACAATCTGGTCTCCCATGTCCATGGAGGGCCTAGGTGTGCGCGGTTTAAATTTCTCCTTAGCTGATTTGGACATGCTGCCAGGCTTGGGAACCTCTCACGGAGCCCATCTGAACTGTCGTCCTGAAGTGAACGATTCCCTTCTCTGGTGGCCATCACCACAAGCATGAGGGAGAGAACGTCGACCAGGCGCTGCTCTGTGGGCCTGGAGAACGATGGCTCCCATGTGTGGGGTGCCTAACCTCTGTGTAGCAAGCGCTTCATGCCCACAGTCTCTAGTCTTTATAACAGCCCTGGGAGCCAGATCTATTACTTTTACAGTTGAAGATGTTGGGGCTAGGGAGCTTCTGGAACTTGCTGAATGAGGCAGTCATTGCCCTTAGGTATAGGAAGGGAATGCGGGGACAGAACCACACTTGTCCCCCCATTGGAATCCATGGTCTCTGTGTGAGAATTCCCTGACGGCTCTGTGGGAAACAAGGACAGAGTCCCAGAAGCCTGTAGGGGCAGGGGACAGGGGGTGGCCCAGCGGAGACACCCCACGACAGCCAGGCACGCTCATAGCCTGGAGCTCTGCGCTGTGACGCGGGATGGGGGTGGGGGGAGCTGTGGACAGCAGGTGCCAGCTTTGCCGTGAACCGCAGCAGGCATCCGTCCTGCCTGCTCTCTCTGGCAGCATCTTGGAGACGGGCTAGTGCCTCCCTTGCAGGACCATTTGACTGAAAGGAAATGGTGTCAGCAACCAACCAAGTGACCAAGTTGTGGCCTCACTACAGCCACTGCAGCCTGCTTCCTGGTGTCGCTCCCATCCTTCCTTTCATTTCCCTTCCCAGGCCCTAATTATGTAGCACAGGGCCCAGCAGGAGTCTCTTTGCTTGTCCTTGGCATGCCCACTGTAAACCATACATCGTTTTTCTCTTCATCTTCAACTCAGCTCTTGTGCTCCAGAACCTTTCACAGTTCCCCAGCACACACCCATTTAAGTGCAGACTGCTCTGGCGGCACTGAAAACCCTCCCAAGGATGCTCCGACCTTTCACTGTCTCTAATCTTAACGACCATGACTTCCTTTTGGAACCCACGCGGGCAGAGGATTCTCTTGGCCAGCCTGGTTATGACTCAGCATTGAGGTTGCTCTGTCCATCTGCCTTTCTCTGTCCATCCTCCAAAGTCTTGCTTTGCCCCCACCTCCCCACCTCAGAGCCTCTAGGGTATTTTCCCCCTCATTAAAAAAAAAAAATTTTTTTTTAAATTTATTTATGAGAGAGAGAGCCCAATGCAGGGCTTGATCCTAGGACCCTGAGACCATTACCTGAGTCGACCACCTGAGCCACTCAGGAACCGCACATCCCCCCGCCACTGCCAACTTTTTTTTTTTTTTTTTTAAGATTTTATTTATTTATTTGACAGACAGAGATCACAAGTAGGCAGAGAGGCAGGCAGAGAGAGGGAGATGGGAAGCAGGTTCCCTGCTGAGCAGAGAGCCTGATGCAGGGCTCGATCCCAGGACCCTGAGATCATGACCAGAGCCAAAGGCAGATGCTTTAACCCACTGAGTCACCCAGGTGCCCGCCCCCTTCTTTGAGGTTCCATTCTGCCTCTTTGTAAACCTGACTCCGTGAAGTGTGGCCTGGAGAGGGCAGGATCCTGCTGCCTTCGCGAGAGTATGGAAGTGCTTCTGGAAACCAGTGACTGCCTCACAGTATCCCTCTGCCTTCCAGGAGAAGGAGGAGAGCCCTTGGAGTTCCTGTAATAAGAAATTGATTGGAGAGTGCAAACTGTGGATGGTCATCGCCTCTGTTTTCCTAGGTCTCATTATAGTCATCATCATAAGCTTATGTGTTATTGGAGGTAAGAGTGATTTAAACAGGACTAAGTTGATGCATTTTAAGACCTTGTTTAATGCTTGTGTAGGACTTCCATTGGTACGGAAGATGTGCTCATTGCTATTTCATTACTTATAATATGAATTGCAAACGGGCTTGGGATTGTTGTGCAGATGGTAGCTATCCTGTGGTTCTTTGTTTTATTTCATTTCTTTGTTTAGTAAGTTTTGACTGAAGTATAGAGACCAGTGTTTTACTTTAAACTCGGACCACCAGATCCTGAAAATTTCTTAACTTAACTTACTTAGACACTAATTTATATTTTATTGCTTCTCTACACCTGTTTAGTTGAAATTTTTTATCATTTGTTTCGTAAAATAATTATTGCACTTCATCTGATATACCCAGTACATTATTATAATGATGAATAATGAATAGCTCATTTGAAAGCGTCTTAAAAACTTTGTAGAATCATGTCTCTATATGCTGTCATTATTTTAACTTATTTTGGAAATAACTCTTATATTTGTGTTGTATGTGTTTACAGACCAAAACCATACATGGTGCTAACTATGTAATTTACATATATTATTTTATTTCCTATTTATTTATTTTTTAAAATAAAAAAAGTTTTTAAAAAAATCTTATTTATTTGAGGGAGAGAGTGAGAACGAGCACAAGCAAAGGGAGCAGCAGAGGGAGAGGGAGAAGCCAGTTCTCTGCAGAGCAGGGAGCCCAATGCTGGGCTCGATCCCAGAACCCTAGGATGGTGACCTGAGCCAAAGGCAGACACTTAACTGACTGAGCCACCCAAGTGCCCTTATTTTTATTATTTATTATGAATTTAAAAATAATACGTGTTCAGTTACCCATAAAACACATCCAAATTATTAATATTTCACTATACTTTCTTCTTTTTCTTACTTGTATTTTAAAAATAATTTGAGATGTGATTGTATTTTATTTTTTATATATATGTGTGTGTGTGTATATATATATAAAATATATATATAATTTTATTTATTAATTTTTTTTAGAGAGAGAGAGCATGACCATGTGCCAAGGTGGGTGGGTGGAGAAGCAGAGGGAGAGGGAGCGAGAATCCTAAGCCGGCTCCACGCCCAGTGTGGAACCCTTTGTGGTGCTCGATCTCACCACCCTGCCATCATGACCTGAGCTGAAATCAAGAGTCGGATGCTTAACTGACTGAACTACGCAGGCACCCCGATCATTGTTTTTTAATCATTTTGGAGCCTACCTTTAGGATTTTTAAAGATTTTATTTATTTTTTTGACAGACAGATCACAAGTAGGCAGAGAGGCAGGCAGAGAGAGAGGGGGAAGAAGGCTCCCTGCTGAGCATAGAGCCAGATGCAGGGCTTGATCCCAGGACCCTGGGATCATGACCTGAGCGGAAGGCAGAGACTTTAACCCACTGAGCCACCCTGGTGTCCCTACCTTTAGGATTTTTAAGGCTATATTGAGACCATTTGCCAATCCACTAAAAGTTATTTGTGGCACTTTTTAAAAAATGACTGCATGATACAACCCTCCATGCCATTTTAAAGCTTTTTAAATTTTTTCATGATACATAAATAGAGCACCCTCCAGTGGGCAGTCATTTCAGTTTTAAAACAAGAAAAAAGAAAATTGTTTTTATTTGTAATTAGCGTTATTGCAGGGGTAGGGTTTTTCTTCTGGAGTTGGGATACTCTTGAGGGCGACCTGGTCTCTGCATGGATTTGGGTTGAATCAGATTCTTCTTAATGAACCCAGTCTTGAATGAGGAGTCCCAGAGTCTCTCCAGAAGGGGTCCTGGGAGTTTTCTTCAGAAACTACATTTGCTTTTCACTTCCTGTTCCTTCTCCCAGCCTCTTCCTCTCCTGTCTCAAGTCCCTGAAAGAACAGGGAAATCTGATGGTATGTGCCAACCGCCAGCATGTGAGTTTTTCAGGCAGGCGCCTTATTTGCTTAATTACTTCGGGTATAGTTGAGGTGGGACGGTGATCCATGGAGGCCACAGGCTGGTTTCGAGTTAGGAAGACGTTGATAAGAGGTGCTGCACCTCCTCCGACGCGCGGAGGGTAGGAGTTTTAGTGTGAGCTTTCATACGCTCTCTTCCCATCAACTCCCACACGTGGATGTTGAAACTGAAGTTGAGCCATGCAAACTTGTCCCATCACAATTAGGTGGTGCTCTCCTGAACATTGGCTGATTTGTCTGTTGGCCTCTGGAGCCTAGAACAGTGGAGCATGCGGCAGATCCAGTTGGTTTAATGTTAGGGATTCTAAAGCTCAAGACCCAAGAGCTGTCTTCCATTCTCAAAAATCATCCGACCTCTTCAGCTGCCCAACAGCAATCTGTAGAGGAAGGGATTCACTCTCCTTCCATTGTTTCTCAAGGGACATGAGAGTTCATCGGAAAATATTCAGGGAAGAACTCTCTGTAATGCTTGTAGTGCAAACTTCACTTTCAATGTTGTTGTAAAATTTGTATTTTCAGGGGCACCTGGGTGGCTCAGTCAGTTAAGCATCTGCCTTCAGTCCCAGTCATGATCCCAGGGGCCTGAGATCGAGCCCCATGTTGCGCTCCCTGCTCAGTGGAGAGTCTGCTTCGCCCTCTCCCTCTCCCCACACCCCCACTCTCTCTCTTTCATTCACTGTCTCTCTCAAATAAATAACTAAAAAATTGTATTTTTAAATGTTAATTCTGTACAGAGATTTGCACACTTTCATATTTTTTAAATCTGAGAAATACTTTGATTTCACTTGGCACCTCAGCCCTCAGGGGTCTGGGCAGTGTGGGCTGGGGGAAATGCCTTGGGTGAAAGGGGCAGGGACAGGGCTCCTCACCCAGAGTGGCTCAGTAGGTAGCTGTGGGATGAGCATGTGCAGTAATTGGGCATTGCCTCGTGGCCAAGCTGGCGATAGGAACCGAATTCACAGAACTTCTGGGTGCTGTGGGGGAAAACACTGCTGTCTGGAAAAGCGCAGGGTTGACAGAGTCAAAGGCTGCATGTAGCGCTGGCTTTGTTAAGAAGCTAGGTTCCTCAGGAGCTACCTTCGCCCTTTTTCCTCCGTCGTCCCACCCCGCCCGCCACCCCGCCAGCTCCTCAGTCTCCTGTCACCAGGCTCTGGAACAAGCAGATCGAGGTTCAGAGGCAGAGATGTTAATAGCTGTGGAGCTGGAGTGCACACAGATGTGGACAATCAACAGGTCCCAGTGTAGAAGGGGTAATGCATTGAGGAGGGGACAGTGGGGTACCCAGGGTGGGGTGTTCAGCACGGAGGTATATCTTGTCACTGACATTGTTAAGAACTACTGTCAGCTGTGGTCTGTTTTATTACTGTTAATTTTCTACAGACTGTACAGACTTTATTGCCTGCATCTGGGGCGGGTCTCCCGTCACTTTGTCCTTGACATGCCGTTCAGGTGATGGCAACTCCGGGATCGTGGCTGAGCTCCAGGCATGGAGCCGGGGCTGTATACACACATGGCAGACAATGAAATCTTTTTAAAGTGGCCAATCTGGGGAACAGAGCCCAGGGAATCCGGTTGGGTCTGGAGGCTTGGTTTTGTCTCCATACTTCAGGGAAAAGATAATGATGGAGTCTCTTCTTCTCCCTAAAGAAGCATAAATTCCTTGATGTAAATAAATGGTAAAAGAGCTTTCTTTTCTCTTTCATTCTCTCTCAAAGTCATCTTCTTTCTGGACAATTTAGAAGATCAGTTAAGCATCTTCAGGGGTTCTGCTTTTCTCACTGAGTTACCCCAACCAGGGGAAGAGAGAGACCCGAGTAACATGCTACTAATGAAAGTCTTGTTGGATGGAGCAAAGAATTTTAAGTATTATGCAAGCCAAAGGGTGACAAGCAGATGGATACTTAGAGATGGAACTTAAAGGTGATCAGATTTAGCACTCTAAGGACGCTTATGTGATATTCTCCAACATTACAGCTTTCTGCCTGACTTCTTTACTGTCTTTCCATACAGGTGTTTCCGTGAGTAGGAGCGCTATGGTCCTGAGATGTAAGCAGGGACGTTAGAAGTGCCATGTGTTGAATAGGTTGCTTTGTCTTTGCCTTGGGTGGAAGAGCCGAACTGTCACGGCATGTTGGCAGGCAGACGTGTTGCACAAGGCAATGCTCCTAGTGTAGGGTGACTCATGGGAAAATCCTCAGCAGACAGCATTCGCAAGTTGTAAACTAGCAAGGTTTTTGGGGACAGGAACTTAGTAGCAAATCTGTAGGCCCTGGTCCTTGAAATTTCACTATGTTGTCCCCTGTTTCTCTTGCCCTCCACTCTCATAGGTTTCTCCACCTTCCCAGGACCAATGTCTTCACCCGTGTTCTCCACAGGAGCCTCCCCAGCTTCTCCTGACCCATGGACCATCAAATCTGTCCACATCTCACTAAGCATCCTCAGGCTTTTCTCAACTTGGGCCTCTTGAAATGTGCTAGCATTGTTTGTCCTTCAAAACCTTCTTCCATCAGAATCTTGCTACGACATTTTAGAAATGTTTATTCTCTTTCTCTTTTTTCATTGGCGGACTTCTAGGAATAGAGGTCTGCACTTGGGTCTTGCCTCCTGCTCACTCCTTACCCATGGGTTCCAAGACCCTGGGATCACGGCCCGAGCAGAAAGCAGACACTTGACCGATTGGGCCACCCAGGCACCCCAAGGCTTAAAATATATAACATAAAATGTGAGGGAAACTTGTTGATTAAAGGATTATTAGTATTTTTTTTTCTTGTTTTGCTACAATTTCCTGTACTTGGCAAGGTTTCAGCTATGAAGACATAACTTATTGTCAGAGGAAATCATATCACGACTTACAACAAATAAGGGTGCAGGGGATAATTCCCTGTGTTTGAGGTGCTCAGGATCCCTCCTAGATGCAGGGAATTGCTGGGAGAATTCATGGGACTCAGCATATTGTCATAGAGATGATTATTGATGTGGGGAACAAAGGCAAAAGGAAATGTAGATAAAATTAAATTCCTTCAAACTTGCAGCCTGTTGACAAATACTTGACTCAAGGCAGAGTAAGACACCCCTCCAGGAACTCCCAAGTGTCTTTAAGTTAATGCCTTTCTAGAGGAAACAAAACAAAACAAAACAAACAAACAAAAAACACCTAAGCTTGATAGGCCTCCAGGATCCCTGAAGTCCTCTTTGAGGTATGAAAATCCTTTTGGAAACTTCCTTTGTCTCTACCCCTCCCAACTTAAAAGTATCTCGTGAACTGCTCCTCACAACCCCAGGGCACCTGGGTCCTGTCCCCCTGCTTTAATTAAGCCACCCTTTGTACACCGAAAAAGTATCAAGAATTCTTTCTTGACCAATTGCTCCCGGACCCCATGTCAAATCTCATCACTTGTGATTTATCATAGCAAAATGAAATAAAGCAAAATCTAGAGGAAACCAGGCACAAACTTGAGGACCCCCTTAACTGCCACAGCAATGAGATGTAACAACACGTGAGAAGTGTTGTCTACCGGGGAAGCTCATCAGAGGCTAAGGGCCCAGCGTTTTCCTGGGTTGGTCCAGGAGGCAGCCTCTGCCCGACACATGCTAAAATTCCAGATCCCCGGAAGGCACGGTGGTCAGTTTAAGCTACATAGTTTGTACCAACAGGAGGTACCAACAGGTACCATGCCCTCCATGCCCTCATGGAGGGAACCCTCCCCAGATCCAGGCTCCCATAGGCCAGCCGGGGTCCAGCCTTGAGCCGGCCCCTATGAACTGGTCATCTCAGGCTCTGGGAATTCTGTTCTGCATGTTCCCTTTCTCCTCATACTTCCCAGGGAATAAGTACTAGGATTCTTAGTGCTTTACATCTGCCTTTCTATCAAACACTGAGGGCCTTTTCTAAGTCCAGCCAGAGAGGCTGCTTGTGTTCTGTCTGAAGCATGAGGTCTGAGAGTCAAGGCTAGGGGCAAGGTGAGCTCCTGGTTCGGCCACCCACGCCTTTCTCAGGGCTGGAGAGGTGGTTCCTGTGTGGGCCTGGCGGGGAGGCCACCGGAGAGCCAGGGGAGCAGAGCTGCTACCACGAGTGCCAGCTTCTAGCTCCTGGCTCCTGGCCTTGTGTGTTTTTCCTTTAGCTTTAACTGCTTAAAAATCAATTAGCTCACCATCATTAGAGCACCAGCAGCCACACAGAACTCACGGTGCCAGGAATGCAAAGCCCTCCAGCCCTAGGGCTCTGAGTGCAGCTTGGTTTCCCTTCTATAAACAGAGAGTGTTAAAAAAAAAAGAAAAGAAAAGAAAAGAAAAGAGTGTGTCAACATTTCTCTCCTGTGGGACAGAGTGGTGGTGGCTTCCCTGCCCATCCTCCGTCTTCCAGGAGATGTCTGGACATGGCTCACGTGCTTATGTCTAGTCCCCACGTCCCCATTTGGTTCTGATCCATGATGTCTCTTCCTCCTCAGGGTCTTTGATAGCCTGGAACTGGGGTGATTCACTGAAGTTCCTTGCTCCCAGTCCCTGGCCCCCATCACCCATTGTTCACTCCTGGAGCCTAGCCCAGCGCCTGCCTTGACAGATACCTGTGGACATAGCTAAGGCTGCAGGTTCCGTTCAACCAAGATATTCACGTTCTTCCCACTCCCTCCCACTGGTATTCAGTGGAATCTGGGAGCTCGGATGGTATAAAACGAACAAGTTTTATCATAATGGAGGCTGGCTCCTGTCTTTATGTGGTATCTCCAAGAAGATAGAACATTTCTGCCTGTCCTTGCTTCCTGTGTCTAGTCTTTATCCCTGATGAATGTTCAGTGTCATTTCTAGAAGCCAGTGGAACAAATTGTTATTTTAAGCATGTGTTTACTTTACTTTTACTTTTTGTCTCCCTCCGCCCTTTAGTAACTTACATTGATGAAGATGAAAATGAAATACTTGAGTTATCATCAAATAAAACCTTCTTGGTCGTGCTCAAGATTCCGGAGGAGTGCGCTGCTGAGGAAGAATGGCCTCACCTGCTCATGGAGAGGGTAATTATATCATAAGCATTGTTTACAGAGTTCTTAACAGTAGAATGTGGGCTCTTCAAATGATTACGTAAGTAACTTCAGGCTTGCATTCTTTGTCTGCATTTTGGCAGAAACTGATGCTTAGAAATGGATTTTCTGTGGTGCCAAGCGTCAGAAAGGAGCCCTGCCCTCCAGCAAAATGCGTCCTGGAGGACAGTGCTGGGTTCCCTCACTCTGGTCTTAAGTTTGATTCGACCTGTTATGTCATGGGGGACTGCTGGTGTGCCGAAAGTCACAGTCACAGAGTCTGGGCCATCAGTGGGGCTCAGTGGCAGGAGAGGACGTGGATAGATAGTTCTAGACAGTGGGATATATTCTACTATCTACTTCTCTAGAGGAGAAGCATACAGAATATTTCTCAAGCTCAAAGGAGGGTCATCTACACTACCTGAGGTGTGGCTGGAAGCTTGGAGGGCGTCTTGCAGGAGGTGATACTCAGGATGAGTCTTAAAATATGAGGTAGGAGTGTTCTTGGTAATACTAGGGGATCTGTCCTGCAGTTTCCAGTTGCCTCTTGCCTACTGTGCGGTGGGTCCTTTCGGGGGTGAGGCATGAAGGTTTTCCTACTCTTTGGTAAGGCACTGAAACATTTTCATCTTGTTGACATGGTCAGCTATTCACGTTAGCCCTTCCTGGTGGTCGTGGAGAAACACTGGAGGCTGAGAGCTTAGTTAGAAGGTACAGCAGTAGTTCCAGTGATAGATGGGGGGCTTTGACCCAGGGCAATGGCACGGTGGATAAGGAAGATTCCAGCAAGATTTAAGAGGTCTTCTCACTCAAGGGGACTTTATGGCTGATTGCATGTGGGGATGCGGGAGAATATGACTCCAGGCTCCTGGTAGGTGAATGGGTAGATGGTGGCTTCATTCTTAGAGCAGGAAATGTAGGACAGTGCCCTTGGTGCAAGATGAGGGCATGCAGCTTCTGCATGAGGGCTGGTTGGGTTCACAGCCAGACCCAGAAAAGTATTTGGTAAGGGTCTAAGCAAGACCAGCCTGCCATCTCTTATAGCCTTCTCTGCAGCTGACAGGTGGACTGGTGTGAGTCACCTTCTGGTTTCCACCTGATTCCTATGAAAGCTTCGCCAGGAGTCAAGTCCATCTCGGTCACCCCGGAGTTAGTTTCTGGACACCCAGAGGCGTGTTATTTGATTGCGGCTTTGGTCACAGGGGTTTGTGTTCTGGGATGATTATTGGGCGTTTCTTCCTCCTCCTTTTCCGTGTTTAAATCTTACCTGTGAGCCCCTTTTCCTCTTTTTTTCACCTGCTTCCGGAGCAAGTTGCTGAGTGAATAGCCTCTTGCCTTTTCCCTCTTGATTGCTTTTTTCATCCCAGGGTTTTGCATTTGCTGAGCAGAAATGAGATGATTTAACATTCACACATGTCACGTGTTCCAGACTGAATTCTTTATGTCAAAGGGGAGTGGAGGTTAATCATTCACTGTAGAGCCCTATCTCTTGCTCAGAGCCTGACAGGAGCAGATCCTGTAGGTATTTTTAGCTCATCGGTGTGGAGTGGCAAAGGAACAAGGCATGGCATGATCCCTGAGGCAAGTGCACAGGCCTGTTCGAGCTGCTTCCTTCTCTGATAAATGGAAATCGCTACACTTTCCCTGTATATCCACAGGCGCCTTTGGGATGCATATAAAGAACTCTGTACAACATTTTTTTTTTTTAAAGAATGGCCTAGTTTACAGATTATAAAAGTTAAGGCCCAGAGAGGGGACAAAGATTCTGCCCTCTGGGATCCCAACCAAATATATTCAGAAACAGAAGTGAGAACTTAGGGATATTAGTCTTACTGTCGGGTCAGGAGCCCCTTTCTTTCATTCACTCAGGCCAACTTCTAGAATTTCTGGATATGGAAGGTAAATGGGAGTGGATGGTGGAACACATGTCCTCGCTTTTGCATTATTGTCTTGCCTTTTTTTTTTTTTTTAATAGTTAAGTGTGAAATCCTTTGTTTTGTTTTAAATTTTTAAATTTTTTTAAATTAACATATAATGTATTATTAGCCCCAGGGGTACAGGTATGTGAATTTCCAGGTTTACACACTTCACAGCACTCACCATAGCACATACCCTTCCCATTGTATTTTGTTTTGTTTTTAAAATTTATTTTATTTTATTTCTTTTCCAGTGTTCCAAAATTCATTGTTTATGCACTAACTACACCCAGTGCTCCATGCAATATGTGCCCTCCTTAATACCCACCACCAGGCTTACGCCACCTCCACCCCACCTCTCTTCTAAACAGTTTTCCTAGCCCTTCCCTTATTCCACTGCCAGTTTTCTCTTCCTACTGGGGCACTTGCTCTGCTAAACCAGTCGGTTAGGTTAGCTGCGGATTGTGTTACCCTGGCCCATGTGCTTGATGGAGGCGTTAACAATCACTCCTTTGCTAATGCCAGGAAGATATGGTCTCAAATTAGCCACTCTGTCCAACTCCGGTAGTCAACTCAACGGGTGCCTAGCTCAGTGTGCATCCAACCTTGTAGGCACGGCGTAGGACTCCAGAGCTAGGGGAGAGAAGACCCCCTTTTCATGTCTTTGGGCCCATAGTAGTGTGGTTAGCTGTTCCCAGGTATGTGGACATGTCTCAAAGACAGCAGGGGACCGTGTCACTGAAAAGAATCAGAGTGGACACTGAAAGTGATCTGGTTTGTCATTCCAGCTCTTAATGTTAAATTTTAGCTTAAATTTTTTTTTTTTCCCTGAGAGACTAGGACTATGTGCAAAACAATACTAGACCCTAAAGGTTAAAGAAGGAGAGGAGAATGGGAATAGAGAAGGTTGGAAGGACATCACCCCTGCCATAACACATTTGTTTATGTATGCAAATGTACGTATGTATATATCTGTGTGCATGTACACACATGTACGTATGTGTGTATGTGTGCGTGTGTGTATGTATATGTGTGTATGTGTGTGTATGTAGGGAAGTGCTTGGGAAAATAAATCCCATCTATAACATCCTCCTCCTCCTCCTCCCCGATATTCTCAGCAGCCCTGTGAGAGCCACTTTCTTATTCCTGCATTGCCTCTGGCAGGGTTCTTTTCTCGGGGGCTCAAAAACTATAAGATGACTCAGTCATTTTTTTCCCTAAAGTTCTTACCACTTTCTGCTTCTTTCCTCTTTGATATTCAGGGCACTTTCCTTCTCACTTCATCCTCCAATGTAAAGAAAGTGGGTTTTAGTGTTTATAACCCCTAGGACTGAATTCCTTATGAGCAGAGTGACCTTGAGCAGGTTTCATACACTTTCCGCATGCTGTTTTCTTTATTAGTAAGAAGGGAAGGGGTGGTAATGCCTCTATGTCAGGTTCTTATAAGAATCACAGCAAAAATACAAGATTGAAAGCGTACTTACTGTAGGTCCTCTGAGCCCCTCTGCTCCACCTTGAAGGGACTGAATTGTCACCAGGTGAATTCAGTGGGAGTGTACTGTGGGAATGGAAGCTCCTTGAGATTCTGTTTGGAATTGGGCGGGAAACAAAATGAGCAGAGGTGCCCTCAGGCACTGCTTTTTGGGGTGTGTCTGCTGCTTGCTACTCATTGGGGTGAGAGGGCACTGAGCCGTCATGGGTGCAGCTGGGCCACTCACCTCAGCACCACGGTGTCACTGGAAGCCACTGAACCTTCCAAAACACCTTTAAGTCTGACTGACAGCAGCCGAGGCAGGAGTCAGCCTGGCAGTGGGCTCACTCCAGCCCTTGAGCTGGGTCCCTGGCAGAGGGTGTAGTCAAATCCAAGAGCAGTCCTCCTTATTTATGCTAGAAGCTGTGTGCAGAAGACCAAGGCATTTAACCTTCAAATGCTAGTTTCACAAAAGTGCAATGTAAGTGCATTCAACTACTTGTCCTCAAGTCCTCCCAGGCTAGGATTCCCACCTCCAAAAGGTGATGAAAAGGTTAATCAAAGACAAGAAGAGACCGGTAACAGAAGAGCAGCTAGTGTCCAGAATATAACACCAAACACTTCAGATACAGAAAATACAGATACCAAGGAATAGACAACCTGAGAGAAAGATAGGAAACCAAGAGGCAAATCAAAGGTGAAAAATCCCAAAGGAGTTCATCAACACATCTGAAAGGATACTCAACCCCACTTATAATAATGCAAATTGAAACAATGTAAAACAATTTTATACTCCTTAAATTGGTAGTAATTTTTTAAAAATCTGGCAACACGAAGTGCCAGCAAGGCTGTGGGAAATGGAACACTGCCAAGTGCTGAGGTAACAATTTGGCAAGATTTAGGTGGATTGGAGATGCACCCACACTTGGACCCAGTGATCCCATTTGTCTGCACATACTCAAGAGAAACTGTCACAGTATCAGAAGAGAGGCACAGAAATGTTCCCGGAAGATGACTTGGACATAGTTTGTGATAAGAGAAAATTGAAAATGCTGCACATCACCAGAGTAGGGGAATGGAAAAGTTGGTGTAATCATTTCATAGGATCTCTGCAGTAGTTAGGAGTCAGCCTGAATGACCTCCGTCTCGACGTACTGTTGTGAGCAACTATCAAATGTAATTTTGGGTGAAAAAAAAAAAAAAAGCAAGCCACAGAAGAATGCAGAATATGGCACCTTTTATTTGAATAAAAACACAAACTATGAGTTGTTGTGATTACATGAGGGGGTATTACATTTATAAAAACCTGCATGAAAAGAATACGTGCCAACTTCAGGACCATGGCTAGTGTCAGGGAGGGGGGAGAAAAATGAGGAAAAATAGTGTGTAGGAGTAGCTTTAGTTTTGCATTGTTTCTTGGAGTAGAAGGCTGAACTAACTATGGTAGAACATGTGGGTGTGAAACCTGGGTACACAGGTGTCATTGTTGGTGTGTGCCTGCAGAATCTGATGCATACAATAAGAACTCTGCAATTACAGGCCAGCCCCCCTCCGTCCCTTCATTGGGGAAAGTGCCACACCCGGGGCTTCCATGGCCATGTCTCCCTACGACGAAGCTTCATGGAAAGGAGAGAACAAGCCCTTGTCTGGTGAAGGGCCAGGTCGTGAGGGGCCTGTTGTGCTGCCTTCCAAGCTACTTCAGTGTTGTCTCCTTCCCAGGGTCCTCAGAGTCTGTGGGGGCTCCAGGGTCTATGGTGACCATGCTCACCACAAAGGCTGCAGGTGTCCACACGACATGGGAGAGATGTCGAAACTCTCAGCCTGCTCACCTGCTCCTTAGAAATGAGGTTCTTTTAAATGAACGTTGAGTTTTTGTTGGGATAGGTAAGACCCACACCTTCCTATTTCTCCATTCAGAGCTTCCGAATAAGTGAATTCCGAGCTAGCTTGGAATCTCTGTCTATGAATGGTTTTGCTTTGTCACGTGATATGCAAGATAATCCATCTGTGATGCGTGTGGTTGTTTAATGTGTTGCTGTTTGTTTTAGCTGACCCACGTGTACGCGTCATCCCCATCGCTGAGCCATTGTTTTACTTCAGTGGAAATGACGGACTTCAGGTAAGAGTGTGGAGCCTTCCATGTTGATCTCTTTCCCTCGGACGCGACCCCCATCACCGTTTATCTAGAAGGACTTTTGAGTCTCAGAGCACAGAAGGATCTGATGATAGAATCACAGATTGTTGGCTTTGGAAGGGTCTTTGGACACCCACTAGCTCCACTCCCTGATTTTACAAAGGAGCAGAGTGAAGCCCAGATTAATCAAATGCCGCAACAAGGTCACAAGGAAGAGAGGAAAAGCCAGTCCCAGGTAAACCATTCCTGTTTCACAGCAGATGCTCAGATAAGCTAGGGGTAGGACTAGAAAGAGATCTCAGAGAGTGGCTGCGTGGCTCTGTCAGTTAGGCTTCTGACTCTTCATCTCAGCTTAGGTCTCCATTATCTTGATTTCTACATCACGAGTTCAAGCCCCACATTGGACTCTATGCTGGACATGGAGCTTGCTTGAAAAAAAAAAACCAAAACAGTTCTCAGATCTTGATGTGCTGTAAATGATATAATTCATACACTAGCTTTTGCTTTTGAGGAACATAATACAGGAGTCCATGCTCCTTGTATAAAATTAAAAATGTAAAGACATGCGTACAGGAAAAGTCTACCTTCTCCCTACCTTCTGCCCCAGCTTACTACCCCTGGATGCTGGAGGTTCCAGTCAATTCCATACACAGAATACGTTTCACTCCCTTCTGCTGAATGAATGGACTGCCATCAATGGTTTGGTGTGATTTTTTTATATGCGTATTTACCACCCAGACTTTACATACTAAATATGTGTAGCTTATACATATGCATATGATTTTTCTTTTTACATCTCTTAATCTTAAATGTTTTTGTCTCTGTCTATAGAACTTAGATCAAAGGTATATATGTGTTGAGGAGTCATTTGATTGTCTTTTTGTACTGTTAGGACAAGATTTACATGACAAAGCTTTATTATTTGTTATTCCTAAAATACCTTTTAACTGTGTCCATCAAAGATAGTATTGGATTGCAGTCCCTCCTCCCAAACTATACATTTCCCAGACCATGATCTTTATATATCTGAGAGAGGAAGCATGGAAAGCAGCAGTAGCCCAGTGGGATGGGACTGAAAGGGCCCTGAAGTCTGAAACTGCCTACAATGGCGGGTTGCCTTGGCAACAACACTCTTCATCCTTTTTATGGACCCCCCACTGTGCATGTTCCCTTATGGTAATGTCTCTGACATTGCTCATTTTAGTCACAAATTACTGGTATTAAATTGCCAATAAAAAAAAGCCCAACACAGTTTCCTCGGTGTACTTGCCCCAATGTGCAATTTCAAGACAGAGCTGAGAAAGGGAAGACGTTCAACCAGAAGGGTCTTTCCAAGAATCCAGCCCCATATTATGGGTCCAGGGGAGGTGGGATTGCATAATGGGTTGGGATTGACATGGGGGGAGAAAACCTCCGAAAATTGAGTCAAACATGGCTAGAAAGCTGAGGACTTAATGTTAGAGAATTTGTTTTTAAAAGTTATTTAAAAGAAAAATCAAAGGGTTTTAGAATTTGGGATAGAGGAAGCTCTGTACAGGAAGGATTTTGTTTCATGTTAAGAGGTGCAGGTAGAGTTTTAACAATGTTGAGTTGAGAAGCAAAAGCCATTGCCCCCACAAAATGTGCTGCTGCTAGAGGATAGGAGACAGCTAGACCCCTGGCGGCTGGGTTTGTGTCCCCAGGGCATATGGACCTCCGTTCTGCCTCAGCCATCTCACTACAGGAACCTGTCAAAATGCCCATTGGTTCATCAGCTGCCGGGCCCACTCTAATGGTGGGCAGCCGAGGCAAAGCCTGTTGGGTTCTCTGTTTTCTTGAAAATCCCCCCTTTCCCCTCAAAATCTAGCCGTAATGTGAACTCCCTCGGTGGGTGACCAGACACAGTGGGGATTAGGTTGGGCTAGCGGGACTGGGTTAGGCAGGGCAGCCCTGTCGTTCACCTTCTGGCCTGTCTTCTGGAAGTCAGCCTCCGGTCATTTCCATAAGGCAGCCTGAGCCTTCGGCCACCCACCTGTGGAAGTACAGGGTGGCTGCGCGTCTAGACGGCGACCATGGGCAGCCGTAAATGGAAGGTGGAGCACAAGGACAAAATGAGGACACCTGCTAACAGTGTGAACCTACATTTCCAGCCTCCTTGTGGATGCAACCGTAATCCGAGAATCTCTCCAGAGTCTTGGTGGTATATTGTTCATTGGAAAGGCAGGCTTTGACCAAGGGCTTGGCTGTCGCAGAGCTCAAAGGGACTGTCGGCCCCCCATTGACCAGAATATTGGCCTATGTGACCTCCGGCCACAAGAGGGAGCTCGTTCCCTGTCCTTAGCAGGAACAGGGGCCTGATTCTGGCTTCTGGGAGTGTGTCCAGTCTTTAAAAAACCACTTCAGGGGGATTGTCAGATGTGGTCATTTCTTAATTATTTTATTGCTGGCTTTTGATCTGGGCCTCCTTGAACCAAAGTAACAGGATAGCTTTGAAACACCTAAATGCTGAGCTAGCATTTAAAGAACAGTATAAGCTGCTAATTAACTGAGGATAGCCCTATGATTATTTTTATTTTGGAAATGAAAAATATGTTCTGGGAAGATGAAAACTCCTTTTCCTTAGGTCCCTTTATTGAGAGTTGCAAAACTGAGAGGCTCGGAAGGTGGAAATGGGACAGAACAAGTTTCTCACTCTAGAGACAAACCAGGGGGATCTGATTTGCTGCTGCTACACAGGAAGGTCTGTGGGAGTTCAGGAGTTCTCCAAGGAGCGTGTTGTAGGGAGGGCTGCGTCCTGCCTTAAACATTTTATAGGTTAAGGAGTGAACTGGTTGAACCCAACAGCTCTGACGGTCGCTTGTCTGGGCAGGGAGAGGAGCAGGGAATACAGAGGACAATAGGCTTTCCTGCCCTGGGGAAGGGGAGTGGGGGAGAGCAAAAGGCTGACATTGGGGCCAGTGGTGGGCCAGCCTTGGATCTTCCTTGACAATAGCTGGGTCGTGACTCTCCCTTCAGTGGCCTCTTCTGGTGGACTCCTAGAGGCTGCGTTTTAGGTGGAAGGAAGAAGTTAGGGTCACCTCAACTTTCTGTGAGGAAACTACAGAAAAAGCTTCTCCTAGAACAGTGTACGCTTTGTTATTTTGTCCTGAAAGAACACGAGGAACTACAAATATGGTCCCACATGAGTCCGTCTCCTGAGTTGCAGTGGGATTCTGTTGATCTTTGTGGCTTCTCTGTTTGGCGTGCCTTTCAGCGGTGAAAATGCCACGGTAGCCTTCCACCTGCAATTTGGGGTTCCTTCGGAAGATGACGGTTTTATGAAGTACAGGATGAATAAGGAGTTGGTGCGGGGCGTTTTACTACAGAATCTGCATGATCAGGGAGTGTCTGGCTGTGAGACTTTGGGACTGGACCCAGCATCCCTCTTGCTCTATGGTAAGTGGGGGAAGTCAGGACAGTGGGTTGTGGTGTCAGCACGTGAGCCAGACTGAGGGCAGCTGGGTGGGGTTTGCTGCCTGCGCTGGTGAGATTTGCGCTCTGTAGAGGTCACACAGCCCCTGCCCTCCACAAGCCGACAGAGTGTTTGCGGGGGGAAAAAAAGCAATTAAATTGTAAAGATGAGGATGACTAAATGTTTCCTTGTTGCTGTTCACCCACATTTGAAGCTTGGCAATATCATTTATAAGCTCCATGGAAGTATCTTGGTTTCACAAGAGAAGTAAGTATTGAATTTGAAACAAATAATGATCCCAACATGGGGAACCCATCTTTTTTTATGTTGAAGGCCACTGAGTCTGTTACATTAGTAGAGGGCAGAACAAGGCAAAGCAGCCTCTTTCTTTAGAAAGGTATTGTAAAGTCACCCACCTACTTTTGAAACCAAGAGAGCACTGAGAAAATTGGCACATCATATAATAAGCCTGGAGGACACCCCGCTTGTTAGAATAAGCCTGGAGGACACCCGGCTTGTTAGAATCTGAGAACTTTTAAGACTTCACGCAAAACAAGCTTCAGGGCCTGGGCAAATGTGACAAGCTTCAGACAGGTGCCTCCCTTGCGTCTGCAGGAGAACTTTGGCTGGGTGTCTGGCCTCGTGCCTCACCCTGATTCCTCACTGGGAGAGGCATGTCAGCCGCCGCTGATGCCAACCGTCTCTGATATTCCGTCATCCATGATCCATCAGAAATACTCTTCTTACACTAGTAGTAGTAAATGCTAGTTGAATGAATGAAAAAGACCAGTCAGGGGATGGGTTAGCAACAGGCACAGTGCCAGCTGGCCTCACATCGGAAGATAGACCTGAGAGATTGGAAAACACCCCGGTTACCACATCATGTGAAGAAGGAGTTTTTATAGTGACACTTATTTATGATGGGAAGTGAAAGTAGGCTAATCCTTGTCTAAGAAGGCAAAGAGTTATATAAAGCCGTTCTGAAACCTTTATTTTTCCCAAATAGATAGAAAGGATGATGTTCAGAAGGCCAAATCTTAGTTTGCTGGGAATAAATTTTTTTTCCTCACAGATCAATTAATAAATCGTGCCTGTGGGTCAGATGGAGGGCATGTATCTGTAAAGTGAAGAGGTTACACCTCCCCTTACAGGAATTTTAGGAAGAAAGAAAAGAAGGAAGGAAAGAGGGAGGGGCTGAGGGAGAAGGAAGGAAAGAAGGAAGGAAGGCAGGCCAGAGAGAAAAAGAAGGAAGAAAAGAAAGCAAGTGAGCCCTTCGGCCCCCTCCTGTGTAAAGAGGTGAGAGAGGGGAGGTGCTTCTGCCTGAGCTGGGTGTGGTGGCAGCTGCTGTGTTGTGACTGGTCTTGATTTCCTGAGCCCCCTCTGTCCTAGGGTGGTTACCAGCTTTTTCCAAATGTAGGTGAGGAAGGTAGAGGAGGATGGTGAGAAAACGTTGAATAGATTATGGGGTTCGGAAAGGCAGGTGGCCTGTGAACCCGGGGAGAACTCAAGAAGACCTTGAGAAGACCTTGAGCAGATGGCCCTGGAGACATTTGCCCAGGCCCTGACGCGGCATCGGGCCCCAGGAATGTATCCGAGAGCTAAATAGGAGGTTTTACTGTTCCTCTGAGACATTTCTGCTTTGGGGGAGAGAGTGTTTCTATGACCCGATGTCCACTTTCTAGAACATGCTTGTGAAATATTTGAGCTATTTGGTAACTTCAGGACTATGAGTATCAGTCAAATGGAAGAGGACACTGTCACCATTTGGGAAATGTGGAAGGAAGAAGACAGACCTAGAAAAGGCAGACAGGCCAAGGGAGGGGATACGCTCAGGCAGGGATAGGCAGGAGAGGTAGAGGATCCTGGGAGGGGCCCGGTGAGACCCTTAGGCCAGTCTTCCATGTTCATATGCAGTGTGGACCTGAGAGTTAACCTCCCCCTCCAGTAACCACCCCTACCCCGCACCGTGGTCATCTGGACAATTAGTGGTGAGCCTGGCAGGTAGTTTTATACAGAGATAATATTCCAGTTTTGCAAAGAACAATGATTCTTTTTTTTTTTTTTTAATTTAAATTCTAGTTAGTTAACCAGCCAATCTTTGTGTCAGGAGTAGAATCAGTGACTCATCACTGACATATAATACCCAGTGCTTATCACAAGTGCCCTCCTGAAGACCCATCACCCATCTAGCCCATTCCCTTACCTCCCTCCATCAACCCTCAGTTTGTTCTCTGTCATTAAGAGTCTCTTATGGTTTGCTTCCCTCTCTTTTTTCTCCTTCCCATATGTTCATCTGTTTTTTTTTTCTTAAATTCCACATATGAGTGAGATCATATGATATTTGTCTTTCTCTGACTGACGTATTTCACTTGGCCTAATACCCTCTAGCTCCATCCATGTCGTTAACAAATGGCAAGATTGCCTTCTTTTTCATGGCCGCATAATATTCCATTGTATATAGCGCATCATTTTTGTCCATTCATCCATCGATAGACATTTAGACTCTCCATAGTTTGGCTGTTGTTGATAATGGAAGAGCGATGACTTAAGAAATTAAAAAATTTTCCACATACTCAGAACTTTTAGGATTGACAACTTTCAGCTGTACCAAACAGCAATGGTAACACCAGCCATCACTTTATACACTACATCCACAGAACTTATTTATGTTATAACTGGAAGTTTGTGCCTTTTGACCACCTTCACCCAGCTCCCCCACCCCCTGCCCCACAACCAGTCCAATCTCTTTTTCTAGGAGTTTGTTTTTTCTCGAGTCCACCCGTGAGATGATGCAACAATTGTCTCCCTCTGTCAGACTAATTTCATGCAGCACAAAGCCCTCAATGTTCAGGGAATTGTTGGACTAGATCTCACCTCCCTCTTCCCCTGTTTTTTTTTTTTTTTTGTGCTACTTCACCTCATGGATGTTTGGAGGCCCAGGAATGAGGAGGGGAGCTCTGTTTTACAAATTTAAAATGGCAGCATGAGTTAATTTTAAACATCTTGACCTGAGTTCGTTATTTTGTGCTGTGTTCTCATATGGGAAGGAGTCAATTTGTAGACTAAATGAGAAACTAAGCAAACACCAGATTTGTGTGAGAGAAAAGAGGAGAAGAACTTGTAGGCGGAGAGAAGAGTGAAACTTGCTTGCACATTTTTGTGGTGAACCGATGAGCTGCCTGCTGGTAGAGGAACCCATGTGTGAGTTCTGTCCTTGAAAGGACTACTTGGTATCAAGGAATATGATTTGGGTTGTTTATAGATTCTCCAGGAAACTTGGAACATTTAGCCAAGGACCACTACTTTCCAAGTGGGGCAGTTTTGCACCCCCACCGCACCCCTGGGGTATTTGGCAACATCTGGAGACATTTGTAGTCCTCAAGACTGGGTGTGTACGTGAGATGCTAGCATTTTGTGGGTGGAGAGCAGGGAGGCTTCTGCACATCGTATGAAGCATAGGACAGCTCTCTATTACGCAGAATCATCCAGCCCATAATGTCAACCACGAGGACCCTGTGGTAGAGCATGGGCTGTCTGTGTGGTGTCCCTAGGTCCTTGCACAGATGTCTTCTCCTCAGTCAGGCCAGGTCCACACCATTTCCCTCAGCAGACTTTCTCGGAAGCTACTGTATATGTTTTAACAAACTGAAAATTTAGAGGTTAGTAGTGAGATTATGAAGAAGGACTGAATATTGAATGTCCTCGGCACCCAACAGACCTCATCAAAATGTTATTTATCATGAATTATGCCAAAACAAATGACCATTGTGTTATTTGCTTTCTGAAAAGCGTTCAGAGGTGTGCATGTATGTTTATATATTGACTGAAAAGAAAATTAACTCTGTTAAGAATTTACAGGCATTTCAATTTTGCAGAATAGTTTATATTGAAACCCAGTGAAACAAAATGAAAGAATAAATCTTTAAAATAATCATGATTTTAAAAAATTAGTGACTTCCATTTGTCTGTCTTCTCTTTTCAGAATGAAGGGAGGATGTTGGTGTGTGTCCAAAGGCAGTGCTCCACTGAGTTTGGGGAAGAGAGAATTTACATTGTTTTCCAGAGAAGATCCTGAAAATTACCACAGAAGGCCTGGCAATGCCTGGAGGGGTGGAGACCATCCTTTTTCTCCTGACTCTGCATTTCTGAAGTCTGGACTCTGTGTCCAGCTCTGTGAGCTCCCCTCGCGGGGTCTAGTCTTGGCAAAGGCAGGAAGCCTGTTTGGTTGGGGGTGACGGGGAAGGTGGGTGGGCCTTGCAGTGCGGGGTCACTGCCAGTTGCCTCCACCCACAGGTGCATACTTTCTCTTTAGGGCGAAGGTGACCTTTCAGGCAGGATCCCCCAACCCGTGCTGGTGGAAAGAGTGGGCAGGCAGGAGGTGAGGGACAACTGAGCCAATCTCTTGATGAAGTCCTCCTCCCACTCCCATTGTGGTATTTGATCTACCTCTGAGCAAGACTGTGAGGAAGGCACTTTACCCAACAAAGCAGCGAAGTTCTGTGTCTAATTCCATAAACTGGAGCTGCCTGTCTCAGCAAACCAGCCTCAGGCACATCATCCAATATTATTGGGTCACATGTGGCTACAGAAATATGGTGTGTGTTTCTTACTTCTCATCACCTCATAGCTCTGGTGACTCTTGAACACTGCCTTTGGAAACGTGGGTCCCTGTGTGTTTTGAGTTTTGGACACACTGCTGTCCTTGGGGATGGTTTGACCTTTAAGAGTTTCTAGACTTCATCAGAGGATTGTTAAGGCTGCTAACCATGTGCACGCTGGTGCCTGGCTTTTTCTTGTCTCATGTGACTAGTCTTCTTCTAAAACTCAGTGTCTTCAGGCATTGGATGTGTATCCTATTGAAGAGGGTTTGAAACAGGAAGAGCAGCTCTCTGTTTGAAATAACCTGTTGGAGGCTTGGTGCCAATTTGTTAACAGGAGGGGCTACAATGTTAGCAACTGTATTGATCATCTGCAGACACAGAATGGCCTACCATGAAGAAACCGAGGATTTGTTTCGTTGGGAAAATTGTTTTGCTGGGAATTTTCCAGGGGAGAGTGTGGTGGTCCTATCACAAGAGATTCTTAGCCCCAGGATCTCAGTTAAACGGGTCGTAGGTGGACGTCAGTATGAGGGGCTGCCGTGGATGGGGACTTGTCCAAGTGTGAGTCTCGGGCTAGATTTGCCCTGGTCTTTTTGTGAACCAGGACTCTGGATAATGTGAATTTGCTTTCTTATTTAACTAGAGGATATGTTTTTTGTAACCTGGTGTCTCATTTTGAGGCCGGTTCCTCAAACTAGCCAAATAGGTGCATTTCCTGTCTTCCTTTTTATTTTTTATGTGTCCAATATGAATCATAGTGTGTGTGTACTTTTTAGAATGTAACGAATAACTTTCACAGGGAAGGATTTAAAACTATTTACAATAAATTATTTTTTGTGCGGGCATGGTCACAGTCACATTGATTTCACGGTGTGGAGTCTGCGGCGTGATGGGGGCTGGCATTTTCTTGCAGGGCATGGTGCTGGAACTGATTTTTCATTTCCTGGAGGGCATTTTCCCCTTCTGAGTAAGACTGAGCTGGAGGGGCTGGAGTGGACTAGGTCCTCCTCTGCTGCAGGGGGAGCAGGGGGCGCTCTCCCACCCCTGTCTTCCCTTCCTCCCCTCTGCTTCTTTCCAGGGCACGTTCCTGGCAGGCCCAAGTGTATGAAGGGCCTGGGCTGGAAGGAAGTGCCAGGACAGTGGGTTTTTCCCTTCTCCTTTGGAAAGCACTAAAACACAACTATCTTGACCCCTTGCAAGTCATATGAAGTCTTTCCATAGGTTTGACTCTGGCTCTGGTGCTGTGGGAAGAGCTGAACTTTGTAACTTTGTGCCTAAAGCCTTTTGAGATGTCTGGAAAAAAAAATGGTATTCGTGTCTACACTGTTCTGCTGTAGGAGATGAGTTTACTGGTCGTCATACGTTTTCATGATGAGCATAACGCCTGGTGCATCACGAGGTCTCAGCAGCTCTCTGTGATATCACTGAAGGATTTGAGAAGAGACACTGGTCTTTTCTGGAAGTCCGTTAGATTCAGGCAGAAGGGGTACAGTCAGAATAGTGGCATGTGCCACTTCTGTCATTGCCAGAGAAATTCTGTCCATGCATCCAATTCTTTTCTACTTTTCAATTTAACTTAGCTCTATAGATCATTTTAAGGATGTGTTTTGCAACGAGTCCAGGAAAAATGGTGAAGGGGAGGACAATAATAAGAAGGGCTCCCTGGGTGGCTCAGTCGGTTGAGTGGCTGACTTTGGCTCAGGTCATGATCCTAGGGTCCTGGGATCGAGCCCCGCATCGGGTGCTCTGCTCAGCGTGGAGTCTGCTTCTCCCTCTCCCTCTGCCTGCTGCTCTGCATACTTGTACTCTCTCTCTGTCAAATAAATAACATCTTAAAAAAAGAAAAGAAAAGAAAAGCTGCTGGTCTCGTTAGGCAATGAGACTGTGCAGAGCAGATAGGAAACAGCAGGAAAAACCAGCCTGGTGTAAACATGGAGACAGACTGTGGGGGTGTGGATAGTCAGAGAAGAGAGTGGTCGGTGTCCTTTCATTGGAGACGGCCTTGCCTAGGAAGGACGACACAGCTGAGCCTGAAGCCGTGGTGGGGTTGGAATAAATAGATTTGCTTTCCTTTACACTTGTGTCTGATTAGGATAAGATCATGTTCTTTCTTTTCTCATTCATACATTCATTTATTTATTTTTATTTTTAAGTAGGCTCCGTGCCCAATGTGGAGCCCAATGTGGAGCTCAATGTGGAGCTTGATTGCATGACCCTGAGATCAAGGTCTGAGCTGATATCAAGAGTTGGATGCTTAACCGACTGAGCCACTCTTTTCCCTTTTAGCTGTGGGCTCTGCATGGATCCCTGCCCCATTCAGAGTCTCATCAGTACTGAGAAACATGAGAGAAGTCTCTGGATGTCTTCCCTTCCCTGCTCCCACTGTGGTTCCTTGCCTTACAATAGGCTCCTTCACATCATTCCTGCGTCACTGGCAGTGGTGTCC
This sequence comes from Mustela nigripes, assembly GCF_022355385.1. NCBI lineage: Eukaryota > Metazoa > Chordata > Mammalia > Carnivora > Mustelidae > Mustela > Mustela nigripes. The sequence goes on along the minus strand of NC_081558.1, from coordinate 160,699,275 downwards.
ACAAGCAGTCCCCTCCTCTCATATTAGGAAACTGAGGTCTGGAGAAGTGAAACGATGAGTCTAGAGTTCCACCGTCTTGGGGAGCAATGTCCAGTCCACTAGGCAAACTCATACCATCAATGGCCTCTGACTTTGGTAGGCACCCTAGGGTGATGTTTAGATCAGGCTTGACTCCATCCCCAAAGAGCACAGGTGGTGAGAGGGGAAGGGGTGAGTTAAGAGATGTCATCATCAGACTGTAGAAGGCTTCCTGGATGATAATGATCACGCAGGGATCCCCCCGAGTGCCTTACAAAAGCGGGAAAGTGGGAAGAACTTACACTGAGCCATTTAACAGATGGCAGAACTGAGGTACGCTCAGATCTGGGGACTTTCCAGGTGCTTTCTGAACACAAGAGGCTGGCTGGAAATAGGACAGAGTCAGATACATGTAAACAGAATCTCCTTTTGTCTGAAGGCTCCTGTGATATCTTGCCCTGTTGTGCCTATGCCCTTCCATTCCATTCCTGAGAATATTCGAAGCACCTGTCACCCAAGGTTGTCCTAAAAACGTCAGCATTTGAATTTATTTGTTATCATTGGTAGATTGTTCTGACCTAGCTTTGCCCTTTTCTTGTACTTCTCTTCTGTTCTGAATAGGAATTTATGCATAGGCTAAGGGATTATTTATAGATGCTACGATGAAGGTAAAACGGAAACCACAAAGCCTGCCGTTGCCGCATGAAGTTTGCCTCTGTGAACTGTCTGTGTACAGGTGTAAGGAGAGCATGGGGGAGGGGAGTTTCCTGATTGTATCTATGTCCCAAGGGAGCAGTTTAAATCCTCAGCCTCCATTTCTTATCAAGAACCCAGGAATTATGCGGCGCCTGGGTGCCTCAGTGGGTTAAGCCTCTGCCTTTGGCTTGGATCATGATCTCAGGGTCCTGGGATGGAGCCCCCACATCCGGCTGCTGCTCAGCAGGGAGCCTGCTCCTCCCCCCCCTCCCGCTTGCCTCTCTGCCTACTTGTGATCTCTGTCTGTCAAATAAAAAATAAATAAATAAATAAAGTCTTTAAAGAAAAGAAAAAGAACCCAGGAATTCTTCCATGGATGGGTGGCATCCCCCACCACTAGAAATTGTGTAAAATACTGTGTGTGTGAGTGTGTGTGTGAATGTGCATTTTCTGTGAAGAGGGTTACAGGGCTTTCACCAAAATCCTGAAGTGTTTGGAAAACAGGATTAGCATTATATGCAGATAGAGCACTCCCGAAGGGCTCTCCTGCTCGAAAATCATTCCCTTCCCTCAGCATTCTGGCTTTCATTATAAGAACAAATGTCCCTGGCTAAGCATTTATATTTAATACATTGCAGGAAAGAGGCATATACTATTTGGGACAAGTAATATTTTCACAGGCGAAGACTCAAACTCGTATAACTTATATTGTACTATAAGTATTTAAACCAGTCAACTCCAGCAAGGATTCAATGTCCAAATGAAAAACTCCAGTTTAAAACCCAGTGGTGCCATTTCTAACCCACTGAAGATCGCTGGATGACCCTGGTCATCACGCCCGTCAACACATTTTCCTCTACGTGTCGCGAAAGTGTTTGTTCCTCTTTGCTCCTTGATATCATTTATTCAAGGTCCGCGGTAAAGGAATTACATACACTAGATGCCACCCTCCCGTTTGCCCCTGATAAAGCCTAACCTTCAATTTATATGCTCAAGGTCACAGAGGGAGGAAGGGATAGAGCCAGGATTGGAATCACTCACAGGCTGAGTCTCGTGTCCACACTCTTTCCCCTAAGTGAATTCTGGCCAAGGGTGAAGGTTAGGGTTCCACAGGGTTCCATGGCTGAAAATGGGATGTTGGCAGAGGACAAGATACCCAGATGTGACTGGCTCTTAGCTGAAGACCATCGACTGCCTGAAGTCTCAGCAAACACGTGTGGACTCATCCAACCTCTTGTCACTACATTTCTCCTCGCTGGCATTTAGTGCATTTTAAATAACAGTTATTTAACATTAGGTGCTTTTGGGGACAAAACAGTAATTAAACACTTAATGTTATCTACTACTTCGTCAACAAACCTCTACTATTTTAACTTCCTTAAAATTAAGACAGTTACCACGGGTTAAATAAAACAGGAAGTGGAGAACACAGGTGTAAATAAAGGATAGAAATAGTCTAATTTGCTGATTATTCTTGGTCTCATTCATATCGTTTGTGGTTTAATATTTTCCTGCCAGTTTATTGGTACCAGCTCTTAAGAGTTGCAATACTCAAACACATTTCTGTTATCGTTATCTCCAAGTATCATCTTTTAGGCCTGGGTGCCTAATTTTTTTTTTTTTTTTCTGAAGAGGGCAAAAAATATATATAGATTTTTGGCTTTGCGGGACCTCCAGTGTGTGTCACAACTACTTAACTCTTCTGTGGCTGAGCAGCCATCATCAGTATGAACATGTATGCAGTGTAAGTGAATAAGACTGGCTGTGTTCCAATAACATTTTATTTATACAAAGAAAGACAGTAGGTCAGATTTAGCCTGTGGGTCACAGTTTGCTGACCCCTGTTTTAGGGGATAGATGGAATTCTAGGAACAATGAAGAAAACATTAGGAAAAATAATCAGAACATATGGAGAAAGGCTCATTTGAGAAGGGGTATGGTGTGGAGGTGTGGGGGTGTTACTTTCCCCATGTGGACATTTTTTCCCCCAAATTTTATACATGACATGTTAGTTCATCCAGACATACACCATACAGTTGAGTAGAGCCTCTTCTATGTAGTATGTTGGAAGAGTGCTGAATTGGAAGCCAGGAAATCAGGCTCTGAATAACGTTCTGTCAATAACTTGCAATGTACATTGTGCTACTTCTCTCTGAGCAAAAAGGATAGTGGATTAGAGTGTCTCCACAGGTCTTTCTACTCTACCATCCTCTAATGCTATGATTTTCTTGTTAAGATTTCTAGAGAGAAATACAAAGTTAAAAAATATAGATTAAAATTATATGAAAAATTATATAAAAACCTGATGTAGAACTTACTGATTCCACTCACATAACCAACAAAGCCACGAGGGTCAACGAGTCAAAGAACATGATGCAAAGGACATGGCAAAGTGGCACCGGGTGAGAGGAACACATAGGTGCCCACCTGGAAGGCTCAGAGTGAGGGGTTGGGCCTTTGAACATGGTGGAACCAGTGGACCCCTCTCTTGGCACACTTAGTATAATAGATAAAGCTTCCTTGTGATTCTAGGAGACAATCATGTGGACATTTTATGGAGAAGGGTCTGCCTTTGTGATGTTCAAAGTTGTAGAGCACCAAGAATCCCCCCCCCACCCCCCCACTGCCCCTCCCCCCCATCTGCCACTGAGCAAAGCAGCCCATTTCCAAAGCCATTTGGAATCAAAGATGGCCACTCTGTTCTCAAAGAGTGGTGTTCAGGGTAGATGATTGGTCTTTGGATGATGAATATTGAGCTGGATCTAAGAGGTCCTGTGGTTGGCAAATCAGATTCTGCAGAGACCCCTGTAGCAAAGGCTGTTGTGTGTGTGGAGTGGGGGTAAGCCTGAAAGACTCTAGACCCTACACCTGCCTCAACCAGAGCCCTGCACCCCCGGTTTTTATTTATTGCTATTAGACAAGTGCTGGTCCAACTATTTCATTATAAATAGGAAACCTGAGCCTTCGAAGGTAGCAGAGGTAGATGTGGCTGTTGCAGGGCATGGAAGGAGATTCTACTAGGTAAGTTCATATTCATCTTCTGGGGAAGACAAATTGCTTGGAGAGGAATGCACCCGGAGAAGTGCATACGAAGTCTCAGTTTCTCTCAAGTAATTCCTGGGTTTCTCGGTCTTAGGAGAAACATTCTCATAGCACCTCTCGGCAGAGGTCCCTGATGGCTTTCTCCCAAGGACGCTGTGACTAATGAGGGTGTAGCAGAGATCCTCCGAGGAGTTCTGGTCAGCATTGTCCTGCTGGTCAAAGAAGAACTTGATCAAGTGTGGGCCTTGTGCCGTTCTCTTTATATGCTCCAGGCTCAACACAGACCCAACCCTGGCCAAAGTTTGTCTTCCATGACCATCTCTCCTCCACCCCCTGGCTGTTTTTCCTAAATGACTGCCCCTACCCCAACCTCTAGCCCAGACATCCAGAGAGCTCATGCTGTCCAGAGTATTCAGCCTACCCAGACATGTCCTCTCTGGTCCATGTTTCAGAGTGACCCCTGACTATCCCCAGTCATACATATAATTCCCAAGTCTCAGGTCCTGAGGGCAGCCCATTCTTATATAAAAGAATAATCTGAGGCCACCTTCAGATGACTTCTTATGATATTTAACACTTATTCTAGAGATTTTGGCATTATTCAAAAAGGAAGCCCTCAAGAGAAGCTCCCAGGCAATGGAATCTCAGAAGGTAAAAAGCAAAGAAGCAAAGTCCAAGAGGGAGAGTCTGGATCTGGAACTGGGACTTGGTTTTTGAACCATGTCCCTGACTTCTTGTCAGCTGTCTGACTTAGGGGAGAATATCACTTAATCTTTCGGGTTTCTCATTTGTACTACAGGAGAAATAATAGTTCCAGTCTGACAGGGTTGCTGTAACAGTGACATTAGCCACTACAGGCAAAGCTCCCAGCACACTGCCTAGCATCAACAAAAGACTCCATATATATTAGCTCCTTTCAGTAAGATGTACAACAGAGGTGGCTGATGCCACTGCCACCAGGCCCCGTACAGGGCCCTGGGCTAACAAGCACTGGCATCTAAGGTCCTTCTTTCATATCGAGGTTTGAAGGAGTCTTGGAGCCCAACTTCTGCCATCTGGGGTATCTGCCTTGCCACCGGCATCTCAGAAAAAGGCTCAGAGATGTTTCCATTACCTGCATGGGAGCAGATGACATTCTTTCATCTGGAGAAAGAAAATACAATCAATTTCAGGTCATGGGGAGATTTGAGGAGAGAGGGTGGAGAGTGGGGGGGAGGGTTGGACTCTAAAATAGGAGCAGTCGGAGACCCAAACAGCAGGGGAGCAGGTTATCATGACCTGCGACACATCCTTGGGGAGTGACAGGACCATCTAAAGAAACAGCAGAGCTGTGCGGGCTGAGAGTCTGAGTGGAGGGAGACCCATTTGGTGGGGCTTTGGAAGAGAAACCACACTTCCCTCCATCCCCTCACCCCGCCCTCCCTCCTGAAAAATTCATTGCACATCTACCCTGTACCAGGCACTGTGGAGACAAAGAAAAATCAGAAACAGTTCTCCTCGAGGGGCTCACAGGCTAGCATAAGCAGTACACAAGGACCTCAAGGATCCATAGTGCAAAAGAGGACTGTCTGTCTACTGCAGGCGACAGGGGATGGTAGGCGTGCGGGGCCAGTGCTCAGGAAAAGCTCAAGGGAACAAAATTCTTAAATTGAGCAATCCCATTCCTGAACTTGCTAGCAGAGACACACAAAAGCAGGCCAGTTTTTCAAAAGCCAGTTTATTTAAAAGCAACTGGCTCTAGTCTCTCAGCAAAGACACAAACGGACACACTCGCTAAACCCTCGCAAACACACCAACTCAATACGCCAACGTAAGCTTTCATATGGAAGTCCCAGGATGCCCTCCCACACAGGAGGTGGGTGTGCTCCTGCAGGCCCTCTAGTTTATTATATTACGGGTTTACCTTCCCCAAGGACTGACATCCCAGATTCTCACATCTCCATAAATTCCCATGGCCATCTACGACGTCCCTGAGTATCACTATAAGGAACGTCTGTGAGATTTACCATTAGATGTCTTTCTTCCTTCTCTTTCTTCCTTCTTCTTCTTCCTCCCTCCCTCCCTCTCTCCCTCTTCTTCCTTCCTTCCTTCCTTCCTTCCTTTTCTTTCTTTCTTTCTTTCTTTCTTTCTCTCTCTCTCTCTCTCTCTCTCTTTCTTTCAGAGATAGTAGTACAAGCTGGAGAGAGAGGCAGAGGGAGAGGGAGAAGCAGACTCCACACTGGGCAGCCCATGTGGAGCTCCATCCCAGGACTCTGGGATCATGACCTGAGCTGAAGGCAAACACTTAACATACTGAGCCAGCCAGGCGTCCCTAAAGGTTTTGTTTCAACCATGTTTTGCTCTGATGGAGATTGGGGTTTCCTGGGATCCACGATTCCCAGAGGAGATGTTAGGGGTGGGAGGGTCGGATTATTCCCTCACACACTTGACAGAGCTAGTTTGCAAGACTCAGAGTGAATGAATTAGGCTCTGCTCTTTAGACCCAGGAAGGCAGAGGCAAAACTCCACCCCTTTTCTTTACAAACACAGTGGGCTGTCCTCGCCTATACTTCCTTTCTCTCTTTCTTACATGTGTTGCTATTCAGCACCCTCTCCTTCTCGAAGTCCTTCCTAGCTGCAGTACTCTTCTGTCTCCAGAGACCACCGCCTCACCTCCTAAGTGATCTTCCAGCATCCACTCTTGCCATGCACTTCTCTACACAGCAACCCACGCTGCATCTTTTCATGCAAAGGACGTCATACTGGCCCCTAGTTTAAAGGTCCTCAATACTTCTGCAGTTTTCAAGACAAAAACCCCAATCTTAAGCTTGCCCACAAGAGCCTGCCCCTCCCGGTTGCTCTCTGCGCCCCTCCACCTTTCCAGTTATTGTTTCCAGTTCACTCCTCTGGCCTCCAGACGTTAGGGACACAGAGATCAGTAGCCAGTTCCTGCTTTGATGAGCTCACAGTCCCGTGGAGAGAGAGAAAAGCAACTGGATGAGTGACACAGATTCATGTGTAAGTATGACACTGGAAGGATGCCCAAGGAGCTTGCAAAGCCCAGAGAAGGGACAGTGTGGAAATGTAAGTCTGTCCAAAGTAGAAAAGATGAGAAAGCAATGACTTACTCTCCTCTGAGGAATCTGGCTTTGCTTTACAAATATGTTCTTTTTTCCTGAAAAAAGAAAAGGAAGGAAAATTGGTGGTTTCAATATTCTGAAACTCTCCGAGAAAATGACACTGAACTCTAAAACCTTATCTTTAAGTCTTTCATTTGTTAAAGTTATACCTCCTTTAGCGTCATGGAAAACGAAGATGGATAAAAGGAAATATGAAAGATAAGACCGGTAGAAATCTCCACCTGCGTGTGTGTGTGTGTGTGTGTGTGTGCGTGTGTGTGTGTGTGTGTGTGTGTGTGTGTCCTCCCTTCTCCCCTTTCTGGGCTGAGGTAGAATTGATTTATAAATGGAGAACCAATGGTGACATCATTGGTAACTATTTGGGGGGATTTTTTTCTAACAAAATATCAATTTCTTTTATATCATGTGACATAAGGAGTCAAGGTTATTTCCAATTCCAACCCCAAGCCCCCTCTCTGATCTCCAAGCAAGCAAGCAAGCAAGCAAACACAGCCCATGTGAGCACAGGGGTAACTATTCTGTAGAAATGAGTCCTCCAGAGGAACACAGTCTGGATATAAAGGAAGCTCATTATCACCTCAGGAGACAATGTCATGTGCGCCAAGCAGCATGACCATAGGTCTCACTTGGCTTAGGGAGTCTAGTTAATGTCCTTACCAGTCACTTCGGGACCCTGAACTATTTTTAGCATGTCTTTCACTCTCAACGCTTTCCCACTGTGGTGGATGACTTGAATGACGACCCCGGCTGTGAGTTCTCTGTGCAAGGGACAGAACTGTGCGCTTCCATACATGGAGTCTGGCCCTTGCCCTGTGAGGAAGCGGTCCCTTCTCTCCACTGGAGCCAATTTCATCCTTGCTTCTGAGGCTTTCCAGTTCAAGGACCACCATCAAGACTATTGTTCCTGTTTCTCACCAGGCTCCAATTATCACTTCCCTGACTGACTCTCAGATGAGCGTCTGGGGAGTCACAGGCTTCCCCTGTGGCCACAGACAGTGGGCAGTTACAGGTGATTTACAGTAAATACCACATTGAAACCACACTTAGGGAAATAACTCTTGAAAACGATTCTCACTCACCATGGAAGGCAGAAACACCCTTGGGCAACACAGCCGCAGCATCTGAAATAACCGAGAGATGACACAAATCATGCTGGTTTCTACAGCTTGAGTAGGGGGACTCCCTTCCTTTTGCCGGTTCTGTGAAAAACCTTTTTTCCTCCCCACAACCCCAAAGACAGCATTTATTCTAGAGGACTTGGACACATCTATCATGCTACAATGACTCCTTCCTCGTGGGACATTAACTGCCCCTTAGGAAATGTGAAGACGTTGCTTATCAACTCCTAATGGGGGAAGGAACTTTCTGTTCTAGTGTAGGATGGAATTCATTTGTTCACATCCTACACTAGAGCTTCATAAAGTTGGGGACCCTATAGACTTATCTTGTTCAACTCCGGCAAAGATCACCAGCTTGTGCCAGAGTGTCTGGTAAATCTATTTTCAATAAATCCTTGATAAATGAACAAGTAGCTGAGGACAGAGCAACTCTAACTGACTCAGGTCATCATATCTGCCTCTTTGACCTAAGGGGCAGGTCAATTAACAGGACTTGGGATCTCTTTTGTGGCAGGCAGAAAAGGTCCGATCTTTCTGCGGTCAGGCATTCAATCTGAGGTCTATCATGCTGGGCATCTTTCTGAACTTGAGTCATAGTTGAATGTGAAAGCCTTCCATGTCCCTATAACACTATGTAAAAGCATCTGTGAAAATACCACCCAGAAATATCCCTCCCAGTGAGCTTCCCAGGGAGTTCCCTTGCAAAGAGCTCTGAAGGAGAGGTCATAGGCCCTGGCATGGTGGAGTGTTCTGATAGCTGCAGGGGCTCCCTGTACTCCCAGAGTTTGAGGACTGAAAGGCATGGCTCCTCTTTGTGCTACTTTAGATAGAAACTGTAGTTTCTATCTCCTGTTTCTGTGGCTAAAGAAACACAAGGAAACCACTGAACCTCATTAGTGCTGGATTCTCTGAGGAGAGTCAGGTGATGAAAACAGCCAATTTTGAATTACTGATTGGACCAGGATCTCTGGAAAACTTGAGCCACAGTTTCTTTGTCATAAAATAAGGATGCTTACATGGCTTACCCACATTGTAAGGGTCACGTAAAGTTAAATTCAGGCAAAAACTGTTTTTAAGCTGGTTATTTGTTCCATGCAATTTTTTTGCCCCGTATTCTTGCATTTCAACTCGGATGTTTTGGTTTGGGGTGCATTCTGCGGGATACCAGATGCATCTCTATGATAGCAATTCCAGGTTCTCTTAATGCAAAGCTTCCCTAGCCCTGTAGTCCACCCAGTCTCTCCCTTGTTATAAGGCCCATGACCGCTCTGGTCTCTTTCATCATTTGCATTGTATGCGTTCATACATGTCTAGGGATGTCCCCCAAATATATGATCCTTCGCTTGCCCTGAAGACATGTACCGTGTTGGGGGATCTCTGTCTCCCCAACTCCTAACACAAACTTTGGCTCAGTGGTTGCTTTTTAATTTAATTGATATTCTTTCAAGAGCTTCTCCTGAAACCATGGGAAAAAGGAAAATAATTCTATAGGCCACAGAACACCCAGCTTTGCCACTCTTGAAAATTCTTGGACCGTAAGACCCTAGTTCCATAGTCTACTGATTCCCTGGCACTCAAAGGGACTAGTCAGAAAGTCTTGGTTTAACAGCATCAGGGTAATTGCAAGAGTCTCTTTCCATAAACCTTTCAATGATCATGATGATGTGGGAGATGTGGTCACCTCAGAAATAGAAACATAGAGTTTAAAAAGGAACGGTCAGGATGGAGCTGGAGCGCAAAGATACTTGAACTAAATGAACAGAGATAGTAGGAACTAGCAGCCTTATTTCTGGTTGCTGGGGGTTACACTAGGCTCCTAGCAAAATGGCACCTCTCCTGTCCAAGGTTCAAAGTGTTTTTGTCTTTTGTCTTGTCTTCACATTTACTGTAATTTACAACTGCTGCTAGGCAAAGCAGCATGTTCCATTGTGGTGTATGTGAAGTCTAGGACCTGACAGACTTTACTCTTAATAGGCAAAGGCCGGGAGAAGTTTTGTTGGAAATGTTCTCACCTGGGTGTCCTCTCTCTGAAGCTTTGGTTTTTTGGAGCCCAGGGTATTTCTTGAGTGTTCTGCTGCCTCCTAAAATCCAACATAATCAGGAATGAGCTAAGTTCTTCCTTTTCGGGCTTCCTCCCTCAGTTCCCAATTTTTCCAACTTTTTGTCATTTCTTCCATTTGTGTGTCACCTCAGCTTCCACCTGTTCCTCTCAGATCTGTTCGCATCTTCTCTTTAATAAACATGGCAACCTTTTATCTGATGGTTCCTCCATTGCCATGGCAACAGCCCACCAACATTCTCCGACAACCTCCACACACAACTGGTCCTAAATCATTTGTTCCCACATGGCTGGGATTGCTCATGATGACCACGAGACTATCAGTGAATGGAGAGGCCTAGCCACTGGTGCAATCTTTGGGATGGTGCACAGGGATGGGGAAGGGTACTGCCTGTCTCGTGTAAGTCATCATTTTTCACAGCACTAAGACAAAGAACATGGGATAAGAGGAGAAGAAAGGACTAGATAAAGAAAATAAATCTGTTCCTTGCTCAGGTTGGGTTTCTGATAACCATTTTTCTCACTTGTGGGGATTTGAGAATACAGAGAAAAAGAAACTAAACATTAAATATTACTGGGGCACCTGGGTGACTCAGTCCGTTGGGTGTCTGCCTTTGGCTCAGGTCATGATCCCAGGGTCCTGGGATCGAGCCCTGCATCAGGCTCCCTGCTCCCCTGGAAAGCCTGCTTCTCCCTCTCCCTCTCCCACTCCCCCTGCTTGTGTTCCCTCTCTTGCTGTGTCTCTCTCTAATAAATAAAATCTTTTAAAAAATAAGGAAAATGTATCTAATGTTGCCAATAGTTATAGCTGTGATTTACCATTTTATTTATACTTTATGTATTTTTCAATGTTTCTACAGCTAACATGTATTGATGTCCTAATCCTTCACCTGCACACCAAAATTCTAAAAAAGAAAAAAAAAATCCTACAAATGTCATAAAAATCATGACTTTCTCAGTCACATTATACCTGTATTTTGTTTAATTTTCCTTTTCAAGACAGTGATTTCTGCACATTTCCAATCATTCATCAAACTCTTTTTTGAGTGCCTACTGTTTGTTAGAAATAATGCCAGGAAACAGGAATTCAAAGATGACTAAGAAACAGTCTCTACGTTTAAGGAACTCACACATAGATATGAGAATAAGGATTTATAAGCTGATGACATGCCCTAGCTGCAGATGGCTCAAGGCCTGTGAGGAACCAGGGGGGAGTTTTAGGAAACACTGGGTTTCAGGGAGGGGCAGGACACATCCCATGGGCTCACCAAGCCTCCTTTTGGCAGGTGGCATTTTGAGTGCTGTGTCTTTGCTCCCAGGGGCAGGAACTCAGCCTTGGAATGCCGAATGTAATCCTTAAAAGTCTTTCCCTCTCCCTGTCCCATTGAGTTCATCCTCTCTAGACCAGCTCACCAGGGATTCTCTTGTTTTGGATGGTACTAATTTTTATAATGACTGCTTTGATGTTAATGAAGATGATGGTTCCCCAGAACGATAGCTTCTTATTATTGAACCTTACTGCAAGGCACTGTGCTAGCAGCACACACACTAGAAACTGCCAAGATAGGCATTGTATTAGCATGTCCTCTTAAAATTTGGAAACTGAGTTCTAGAAAAAGTCAAATTCTTGACCGATTTTAATGAACTTTGCTTACCCTTCGCAGGGAATGTATACAGGAAGAGGCCTCACTGTGGGCAGAAGCTTGTTATTTATTTTGAACTAAAATAGTAATTAAAGGAGTAGTGATGTCTTTCGGCTCCCTACAGGCATTCGGAACTCAGGAGACCTCCCTGCACTCAGCCCCAGGGCCCCGCCAGCCCCTGAAAGTGTTCCTTTCTGAAGTCAGAGTTTACTGGATGGACCTCCCTTGAGAAAGTCCTTCTGCCTTTTAGGAGTTCTCCACCAGCGGCTGGCTCACTCTGATTCTGGGGAGAAGGCCCGTTCTATAAGGAGTTGAACTTAGTGTATGGCCATCAGGAGGAACGTAATTTTTTTCAGTTCTTTACCCAGTTGTCTCCCCGCACCCAAGGACTTCTTTTTCTCTTTCTGGCTGCAATGCTCTGTCCCATCTCCCCTGCCTGCCTCTGGAGAGTCGGGACTCACCTGTTTTCCCCCAGCGGAGCGTTCCCCATTCTCTCCGTTCTCCCGGGTGACTTCCCCTCAGCCAGCCTGGTGCTCTTAATGGGGTCAGCTCTTGACTTACCGCGTGTTGCTCTGGCCACTGGTGCTGAGAGCTGAAAGAAGCACAGTACCTCCCTGCAGCAGGAGGAGGACCCCAGGGGGAGGAGAGTCAGAGGTGCAGGCAAGCACTCACGCGTGCACAACTTCCTAAAATGTCAGAGCCCCTAAAGGGGAACAATTGTTGCGGCCCCGAGATATGCCTCTTCGGCATATTGATTATTTTAAGTTGGCTTCTTTAAAAAAACTTCAGATATAAAACAAGGTCTGAAAATCAAATAGAAATTACCTTGCTTTAAGAGACTTTTTCGTTGACAAGGGAAATCTCCACGTGTAAGGCTATCAGGAAGAGGGAACTCTAAGTCTCCAGAAAAGGTTGTAAGACAGAAGGCAATTAAATTGGCCTAATAGCATGACCCTTGTTTACTCTGCTTTTTCCTCCCACAACAGACCCTCCAGCCCCAACATCTTTTGTCTTTAACTGAAGATGATATTTATTTATTTTTATCAACTAACATTCGTTTTTATTAGTACTTATTTCTTTCATACATACACAAATTGCTCATGTTTTTACCTCTTGCAATAGAATACAAATGTTCATAAGAGAACATCCTGTTCTAACTTAACAAAATTTGAAACCACTATCTGTGTCCTCTCCTGGTATTTCCCAGTTTGTGGGTTTTTTTTTTTTTTAATTTTTTAAAATTTATTTTCAGCCTAACAGTACTCATTGTTTTTGCACCACACCAGTGCTCCATGCAATCCGTGCCCTCCCTAATACCCACCACCTGGTACCCCGACCTCCCCCACCCCCCGCCCCTTCAAAACCCTCAGATTTTTTTTCAGAGTCCATAGTCTCTCATGGTTCACCTCCCCTTCCAATTTCCCTCAACAGACACTTCTCCAATGAAGACATACAAATGGCTATCAGACACAAGCAAAAATGTTCATCATCACTAGCCATCAGGGAGATTCAAATTAAAAGCACATTGAGAGGGGTCCCTGGGTGGCTCAGTGGGTTAGGCCTCTGCCTTCACTCGGGTCATGATCTCAGGGTCCTGGGATCAAGTCCCGCGTCGGGCTCTCTGCTCAGCAGGGAGCCTGCTTCCCCCTTCTCTCTATGCCTGTCTCTCTGCCTATCTATGATCTCTGTCTGTCAAATAAATAAAATATTAAAAAAAAAAAAAAAGCACATTGAGATATCACCTTACACCAGTTAGAATGGCCAAAATTAGCAAGACAGGAAATAACATGTGTTGGAGAGGATGTGGAGAAAGGGGAACCCTCTTACACTGTTGGTGGGAATGCAAGTTAGTGCAGCCACTTTGGAGAACAGTGTGGAGATTCCTCAAGAAATTAAAAATAGAGCTTCCCTATAACCCTACAATTGCACTACTGGGTCTTTACCCCAAAGATACAGATGTTGTGAAAAGAAGGGCCATCTGTACCCCAATGTTTATAGCAGCAATGGCCACGGTCGCCAAAATGTGGAAAGAATCAAGATGCCCTTCAACGGACAAATGGAGAAGGAAGATGTGGTCCATATACACTATGGAGTATTATGCCTCCATCAGAAAGGATGAATACCCAACTTTTGTAGCAACATGGACGGGACTGGAAGAGATTATGCTGAATGAAGATGATATTTAAAGTAGTGGCTTCAGCCCTTTGGGGGAGTTGCTCAGTTTCCCTGAGTCTACCCATTACATTGAGGAGGTATACATGTTATTAAGCTTTTGTTTTTCTCCTGTTAATGTGTTTCATGTCAATTTAATTTTTAGGTCAGCCAGAACAGAGGAAAAAATTTCCTTCCTAACTTCTGAGGGAACCAGGCTACTGGCCTGACTACCCAGAAGCAGATGGTCAAGGAGTGTGTTGAGCTTCTGGGGAAGCCCCATCTGCAATTACAGGCTGGCCATGGGAGTTTTTCACTTAGGATTCCTAAATTTATTAAACCACTTTCTTGGAAAAGTTCAGAGGGGGAATTTTCTTTTAAAACAAGAAAAGAGGGCGCCTGGGTGGCTCAGTGGGTTAAGCCGCTGCCTTCGGCTCAGGTCATGATCTTGGGGTCCTGGGATGGAGCCCCACATCGGGCTCTCTGCTCAGTGGGGAGCCTGCTTCCCTCTCTCTCTCTCTCTGCCTGCCTCTCTGTCTACTTGTGATCTCAACCTGTCAAATAAATAAATAAATAAAATCTTTAAAAAAAAAATAAAGCAAGAAAAGATTCAAACAAGTTAAGTCAACCCAATGACCAATAGAAATTATCAACAAAACATATATCTGATAAAAAGATTTAATCTGGAACATATAAAGAGCTTTCAAAACTCAGTAAGAAAACAGCCAATAACAGTATGGCCAAAATATTTGAACATACATTTCAAAATATTTGAACATATTTCAAATATGATCAAAATATTTGAACATACCAGAGAAAATATACAGATGGCAAATACACACATAAAAACATGCTCAATATCATAATCATTAGGAAATGTAAATCAAACCACAATGCAGCACTTTTACACTTTTGCTAAAAAACAGGTCAATCAAGTAATTTGAAGAGTTAAATTGGCTTTATAAGCGATTCATGAATTGGGCAGCATCCCATCTAGTAAGTAGAAAAACTCTCTGAGCAGCGTAGGAAATGGAAGGTTTTTGTAGGAGGGTGGGGCAGGAATGTTATTAGCAAAAGAAAAGAAAGAATTGTTCCAGGCAAGGTCACTTTCCTTTAGAGGGACAACGACAGGGGATCTTACTAGGTGGATTACCTCTTCTTTTTGAAAACGGAGAGGACCCATGAGATCACCGATGTTGATGAGAAAATTCCTGACTCACCAGTTAAGACTTATATTTCTGGAGGAGATTGAAACTGCAGTTAGTTGGGTCTTAAGTCCCCACTTGGTGACTTAGCCTAAAAAAGCCATTGTGGGTCTGTGGTTTCCTCATTTACACCTATTAGAACGGCTAACATTGAATACAACAGAAAAACTGAAGATACCAAATGCTGGTGAGGAACGCAGGGCTTGCTGCACGCACTGCTGATGGGAATCCAAAGTGGTTCAGCCTCTTTGAAGTACAACATGGTAGTTTCTCATAAAGGTTACCAAAGCCTCATTATACAACCTAGCAGTCCCACTCCTAGACATTAACCCAAGTAAAATAAAACCTAAGATCTCTAGAAACTTGCATGCAACAGCGGCGTTACTCAGAATCACTCCTCAAACCCTGGAAATAACTCACATGATTTTCAAGGGCTGAACAGCTAGACAAACTGTGACGCATCCTTACAAGACTGACGGATAATAGAAAGGAATGGACTACAGATCTATGCAACAACGCAGATGAATCTCAAATGGTCACACTAAGGGAAAAAAGCCAAACTTAAAGGCTACCTTTTATGACCTTCAACACAAGGCAAAATAGCAGGGACAGAAAATAATCAGCAGTGGTCAGGAGCGAGGGGCAGGGGAAGGATTGACCTTCAAGGGGCAGGAGGGAATTTTTCTGTTCTTTTGTCTCTTGTGGTTGTGGCAACATGACTGTATGCGTGTCTCACAATCTGAATAGCTGTACACCAAAAAGGGTGCATTTTACTGTATGTAAATTATTTCTCAGTGGGAGAAAAAAAAAGAAGTTAAAAAATGAAGAAATGAACTTGGGGACAGGAACCATGGATTTTTGGTATTATCCTTTTATTTGATGGCCAGTTCCAGTTTGGTCACTCATTTGTTTCTTCATTTCTTTAACAAGTATATGTTGAGCACCTACTGTATGCTAGGCATTGAGGGTTCAACGTGGAGCAAAGCAGATCCACGCTTGTCCTCATGGGGCTCCTTGAAATGAGATAAAACCAAATGCAAGCTGATTTCTTGCTTTTCCTTGAGTAATGCAGAGGCCACACTTGCCAAAGTCAGGAGCAGCATGGGAGGGTACAAGTTCTGCGGCTGCCCTTGTAGCTGTTCCCCAGGCTTGGAGCATTTCCAGGAGGACTTGACTACCAATGGGCAGAGAGACCACAGTGCCTAGGGAGGTGGAGAACACATTCTGACATGAGGAGGAGCTGTAAAGGAAGGGGGGCAGTGCCAGTCTAGGGCCACTGGATGCTCAAGGCAACATACATGAGTAATTCTAACATTTTGGTACTCTAAGGGCAAATACAAATTAAAAGATAAGAAATTTTATTTTCTCTGCTCAAAATGAGGGCGGAGGCCTTCTCCCCTCTCTTTTATTCAAGAAAACTTGTAAGTTCTTTCTGTCTTTGAAAGGCAAGGAAATCTTGGTAAAGGTTGAATCAGCAACCCAGGAATGTTTCCTCCAGGATCTGGAAGCTATCTCTTGGAAGTGTAACCATCAATTAAGAAAGTGCCGGACCTCCCAGTCCCCCCACCTCCATCTTGGGGAATAGCTGTAGAAATCCAGCCGGAAACTGACTTCAGATCGCAAGCCTACTTCCAGCTAAAAAGAGGAAATGTTCTCTTTTACGAACAATCAGCAAATACGTTACCAGACGCTTTTAGGATGAATTAAGTGTGGCAAGTGGGACAGTCAAATCTTATTTGAGAACTAGTCACTGTCTTGAGAGAATGTATACAATGAGTTGTATCTGCTTGGTTATATAAAAAGGCAAGATTCCACTGAATCACTTGTGGCTTACTGCTCATTCTAGTTCAATGCTTATTGAATAATAAAGCTGTTTTCTTTTTATTCTACTTTTACGGAAAGATTTTTCTGGGATGGCCGGAGATTTTGTTTTTTATTATATTTCTCCAATGTTACCTCCATTCAATGTTTTCATTAATCCTTCAGGTAATTAACTCTAGGAAAAATAGGGCAGCAGATTTTCTTACCTGTGGAATACATAAAGTTCGAGAAACCCTTCCTCAGCCAATTAGGTGAAGCAGTGAAGTTAAGAAAGAAAATTCTTAACAAAGCATATATTTAAAATTAGGGGTGTCCACTGAATATAGGTCTAAGAGATCCAGGGCTGCACTAATCTGTTTCTCCCATTGTCCTCTGACAAAACCACTTTGTTTTCCAGGCTGGCCAACTACAGTACATTTTAGGGAATGTCTCCAAGTTATCCAAAGTCTTCTTTTCTGTGTGTCAGAAATCTGTGGTAACAGCCAATGGTCTGCCATTTTGTGTATGAAGAAAGTAGTTGTGTGTGCATGTGTGTGTGTTAGAGAGGGAGAGAGAGAAAATGAATTAGTTTTGACAAATTGTTATAACTTATAACTAACCCTTCTCATTCCCATTACCTTCAGGAAAAATTGGGGGAAAAAATTCAATCTAAAAGTCCCTCTCCTCAATGGCTTCTTCTTCTTCTTCTTCTTTTTTTAAAGATTTTATTTATTTGACATAGAGAGAGATCACAAGTAGGCAAAGAGGCAGGCAGAGAGAGAGCGGGAAGCAGGCTCCCTCTGAGCAGAGAGCCCGATGCAGGGCTTGATCCCAGGACCCGGAGATCATGACCTGAGCCAAAGGCAGAGGCTTAACCCACTAAGCCACCTAGGTGCCCCTCCTCAATGGCTTCGTACCTTTCACACAGCCTATGGGTCAGCAGAAGGGAACCATAATTTCTTCGCATCATGGGGAAAACAAAATGGTCAAGGACATTTAGCCAGTGAGTAGGACTATTGCTGACTCCTCATCTGTATGAATTAAGATATTCCAGACTCTGGGTGCAATAGTTTGTGCAAACAGTCTGGACACTGCCCCATGGGTGGCTTAATTAGTTCCAATGTTGAGCAAAGCCAAAGGGTCAATGCCACAGGTGTGACGGTTAGAAATCAATTTACCATTGCCGGGGATAGATCACTCCTTGACCTTCAAATGTCAAGGCCACTAGATGGAGAAGCTGAGCTGAGCAGAAGTGTTATCTCCCCATCACGAAAATTTCCTATGATTGTGTGAGGGAGCTGGGAAGAACAGGAATGGATAATACACACGTTTATTGCTGTGCAAACGACTCTGGACTCAATAATCTACCTCCACTTCACAAATGGAAGTAGAGCAGCACACATCTCCACAAAAAGAAGCCAAAATAACAAATCTTTGAATCAGACCATCCTTTTTATCTTTAGTGCTGACCCCAGTGCCTAATACATGAGAAACTATAGGAATTGAAGTGGAAATAGAAGCCTGGATCTTTGTAAACAGATGATGGTGAAATCAGTGGATGGTTGAGTTGAAATCTTTAAATTTACTTTCCTTTTGGCATTACTGCTGAGAATTGATGACCAACGTAAAGACTGTTTTGCTGTATCTCAAGATCATAGGCTAATATTAAAATAACTATTTGTTGATAGCTTCCTATATAACCCATGCACCGTTTAAAAGTTTTAGATATGATTTCTCATTTTTTTATGCAAGAATTCTATGGGATAAATACTATTTCCTCTATTTTAGAGATGAGGACACCCAGGCTCATACAAGACAAGTGACTTCCTTAAGGACACGCCATAAGTAAGAGAGCTAGAATCTGAGTTTAAAAAGAATGTGGACCTTTTCTGTCTATTCACTGCCCTATTCAATAAATACTTGTGGAAAGATGAACTTAGCTTTGAACTCTGGTCTGTTATCACTCCAGCGTGTCTGGAAAGACTGAAACATACTTGC
This sequence comes from Mustela nigripes, assembly GCF_022355385.1. Lineage (NCBI taxonomy): Eukaryota > Metazoa > Chordata > Mammalia > Carnivora > Mustelidae > Mustela > Mustela nigripes. The sequence goes on along the minus strand of NC_081558.1, from coordinate 160,680,426 downwards.
CTGTTTTAGAGTGCTTCCCAATTCTGTATTTTGTTTTGTTCTGTTTGTTTTCTGAGAGAGAGAGAGAGAGAGAGAGAGAGAGCGAGCACAGGAACAGGGAAGAGGAAGGGAGAGAAGCAGACTCTCCACTGAGTAAGGAGCCTGATATGGGGCTTGATCCCAGGACCCTTGGATTATGACTTGAGCTAAAGGCAGACACTTGACTAAGCCAGCTCACGTTTTGTGCAACACCTGGCTGACTTCAGCTGCTAAGGCAGGTTAGAGGCCTTTCAAATAAGTGATTCTTTGAGCTTCTTCAGTCTCAAAGAATTGGATGGGATAGGTATGGCTCTAGCTTACTCCTTTGTAGACTCCTGTGGCTAGTAAAGGGAACTGGGAGAGATGTTTATGTGAAAGGAAAATCCTCACGGATCATTTTATGGTAGGAAAAAAAAAACTGCTTTATTTAAGAGTTCTTGTACAGTCATGAAACTAATAGCTTAGTTAAGATTTCCCTATTCCGCTTCCTTCCCGGAGGTCTTACGGAGAGGGTGAAGACTTCATGGCGTGATATTATTGAGATGCCTCATTGAGGGTAATTTTCCAACTGCTTACTTACTTACTATTACTCTGTGGTGCAGAGTATGAGCTGATTAGGAGTGCTGGCTAATATCAAGGAGTCAGTTATGTGTCTGAAACTGTGGCTATTCATTGCTGTTACTCTCCACTAATATGTATTTGTTTTGAAACAGGAGGTAGCAGCAGAGTTTCAGTACCTCCTTAAGGGAACTTTTGGGATGGGATTTTGCTTTCTGGAGAGGGGTTTTTGTATATAGCTCTGCTGACTTTCCAGGAACCATAACAACACAGGGAGTTATTTTTAATGGTAAGAGCACTCTTTGGCAACAAAATGGAGATTTGTTCAGCTCACTGAGAGGGCTCTTACGAATCTAATGGGAGGTGAAGGATATAGCACTCCTTGTCACTGTTTGAGCATGAATGACCCTTGGGAAGAATGTTCCTTCATTTGCAGTGTTTCTGGTTTCTCATGAGTAAAACTAATATAGAACCTAGATGATTAAGTTAAGCATTTAGGGCAACAATACAAACTGGGTTTAAGCACCATAAAAGCTAAAAGCTATATTAAAAAGAAATCTGAGAATCAAAGGACCAAGGAAACATTTTAGCTAAAAATTTTAAAAGCAGATGCTCTGGGCTCTCTAAGCAAATAAGTGGGTTTCCTCTGAGGAGTCAAATGGAAGTGAGCTCTAAGCATTCTCCTCAGGTAAATGTCCATGTATTGCATTCTTTCAGATGAGAGAACACAACCACTCAGCTCCTGCTGATGGGGGTGTATGGGTATATACCATGCCTGGTGCTGGGGTTACTTATTATCTCAGTACCTTGTTCAGGGTTCTTTCCCCACTTGAAAATGATTATACTCCAGAAGACAGACCTGGTAAGACACTGATCATGGTCAGTATTTGTGGAGTCTATCCTCTTCTCCGATGCTTTAGATTTCCAAAATAAAGCCTAGGGGACTTTATTTCACAAGTTATATTGAATGTGCTCAGAGGATTTGAGTCCCAATGTCATTTCATCTAGATGTGACTTTGGGTACTTTATCTGAATTCCCTAAGTCTCACTATTTCCTCTGTAAAATGAGGCTGTGATAGCACCCACTTCCTAAAGTTCCTGTGATGATTGCCTGGGCTAATGAGGGCAAAACACTCAGAAGAGAGTCCCGTGCCTACCCGACTCGCTGTCAATGACAAGCTATTGGTGGAGAGGCCTTTCCCCACCTGGTGTCTTGTTTGGGATTGAGGGCTTTACTCTCCCTCTTGTCCACCTCATTCATTCTGCCAAGGTGGAGTGGCTTATCAGGTTGATGAATTTGGAAGCAGAATCTGGACAGTCTTTGTTCAGCCTTTTGTTCCGGATTTCTTGAGTGAATTTGATTTTACAAATCTTGCATTGTCTGTTGTTCTCAGCTATGCAGTAAGCTTAGTGATAAACGCCTACAATGGTCAATACATTGGATGATCAGTACATCCAGTTCTGTGGGTCAGAAGGCAACCATGTTCTTTACGTCAGTTCAGTCACTAATAAAGGCGTGTGCATGAGTGTGTGTGTGTGTTGGGGGTGGGGTTTAATCTCTAACTGCCTCAAACATTCATTTTAATTTTCATTTGGTTCGGCCCTCAGGAGAAAAAGGGTACTCATTAATGGGGTTCCCTCAAACACTAAGATAGCTGCTAGTCAATTATCATTAGAATAAAAAACCAGTTGGGTTCAGTTTTGGAGAGAGGTGATAGTAGTTTTTTTTTTTTTTAAGATCTTATTTATTTATTTGACAGAGAGAGATCACAAGTAGACAGAGAGGCAGGCAGAGGTGGGGGAGGGAAGCAAGCTCCCTGCTGAGCAGGGAGCCCAATGTGGGCCTTGATCCCAGGACCCTGAGATCATGACCTGAGCCGAAGAACGCAGCGGCTTAACTCACTGAGCCACCCAGGTGCCCGAGGTGATAGTAGTTTGATTTGACTTTCCCAATATAAACAAACCAAATTGTCTTCTCTGCAAGGACCTTTTGTGAATGGAAGCTCTAAACCTGGCTTCTGAAAATATGCTTACAACAGTTACAGAGGATAAGATTTAGTATTCAGATTTCTAATCTCCAGACGGAAGTGTGTACCTGAAGAAAGATATTTAAATTTTTATTAATTATTCAGATATTTATTTAGGACTTACCATACTGGAGAGATGTATGGTATAATAGCTAGTCCCAGGCTTGTTTCCGAATCTCTGCTCTGCCTATTACCAGTGGTGAGATATTTGGCAAATTACTCACACTCCTTGAGTTTACACATTTGTAAATTGGAAATAATAGTACCTGCCTTATATGGTTGTTGTGAAGATTAAATAAGTCTGTAAGTACATAGCATTTGTCAGACACCTAGCATGTAGAAAGCATGCAGTAACTCTTAACTGGTTCTGACTGTTTGTTTGTTTTTAAGATTTATCTATTTATTTGAGAGAGAGAGGAAAAGAGAGAGAGAGCAGGGGGAGGGGCAGAGGGAGAGAGAGAGGAGAGAGAAAAATCACAAGCAGGCTCCCTGCTGAGCACTGAGCCCAGTGTGGGTCTCAATCCCATAACCATGAGATCATGACCTGAGCTGAAGTCAAGAGTTGGATGCTTGGAGCACCTGGGTGGCTCAGTGGGTGAAGCTACTGCCCTGCTCAGTGGGGAGTTTGCCTCTCCCTCCTCCTCCCCCCGCCATGCTCTCTTTCTCTCTCTGAGTGCTCTGTCTCTTAATAAATAAATAAAATCTTAAAAAAAAAAAAAAAAGAGTTGGATGTTTAACCAACTGAGCCACCCAGGTGCGCCCCTGGTTAAGACCATTTTAAAAAATGATGTGCCAGGGTCACATGTGGGGCTAAGCAGCTGACCTTTGATTTTAGCTCAGGTCATCATCTCAGGGTTGTGAAATCAAGCACCATGTTGGGCTTCATGCTGAGTGTGGAACCTGCTTGGGATTCTCTCTCTCTCCCCCTGCCCCAGCTCACTCACTCTTTCTTTCTCTCTCTCCCTATAAAGAAAAATGATGTGCCAGGCATTGGGCTTATTGTTGTAATGGGATAATGACTAAAATGGACACTGAGATACATTGTTTAAGTGTCAGTTAGTTTCCATTCTGTACAATTTTATTCACTGAGTGCTTCCAAGATGCGTGAAGTACAATGAAGGACAAAAGTCAATACTTGGTTTAAGATCAACATTTAAACTACATTTTAATACATTTTCATGAAGTGAATCAAACCATTTTTGCTCTAAGAGCAGTATGCAAACTATCCTACGTGGCCTAAGCTTATTTTCTGGCTCTAAAATGAAAACTTACTCTTTGATTTTCTGAGATGTTTTAGATATTTAACATAAAAGATATTTTTGATCAAGAAAATGTTCCAAAAAATATATTTTAGATGGAATGGTTGCAATGTCCAAACGTCTTTCCTTGTGGCACCAGGATCAACCATACGGGGTCCGTCTTGAGATCGTTCCCTTTGGATGCAGGGAAATGTGTTTCAGAAACAGGAGGTGTCCCCTGACAGCAGATCCTATATGGGTGTCAGTCTTCAGAACAGTGTTGTCAACCATTCCTAACAGAAGTAGGGAGGGGGAAAAAAAAAAACCAAATGCAAAAGAGCTTTGGAATCTTTCAACATTGACTTACAAGCTCGAACAGGATGCACTAGAGGGTCAGTTTAATTCCCACAGGAAATACCTCCTGGTCATTATTGCTGAGGACAAGGAAGGACGTCGAGTGGGTAAGTATGAGTTAGTCATTTTTCCCAAAGTAGTGGTGGCGTGATTTAAACTGGAGGTCAGAGTTTGAGAGCCCCTGGGGCCTGCTAAATGGGACAGGCGTAGTTTAGAGGAGAAGTATGTTCCACCGTGGGAAACACCAATGAGGTCTCAGCTCTGGTAGCTACCTCTCCTTTTCAATGCACAGGGATTGCTGAGTATAAGGAAGGGAAGAAAGGAACAGACAAGTTTCATTATTCTATTTGAATAATGCTTAAGAGTTTTACAATCATTTTTTTTTTTTATTACAAGAGCAATAAAACCATATGATAAGAGGTGAACACATCTGTCCCTACTCTTACTTTTCTAATATCTGGTTGAATCATTTGGGTTTATCTTTTCTGGCCCCTCTCTCTCTCTCTCTCTCTTTTTAAAAAGATTTCATTTATTTATTTGAGAGAGAGGGAGAGAGCACAAGCAGGGGGGCCAGAGGAAGAGGGAGAAGCAGACTCCCTGCTGAACAGAGAGACTGGTGTGGGGCTTGATCTGATCCCAGGACTGAGCAAAAGGCAGATGCTTAACTGACTGAACCACCCAGGCGCCCAGACCTCTTTTCATGTTAAGAAAGTTGTATGTATGGGTTTGCATTCATTTTTATATTTTACATTGGACTGTACAACCAATCTTTTTAATGGTTGTGGATTTCCTCAAAAGGATGGTCTATAGTGAAATTATATACTTTCTTACTATTGGACACTTGGACTCTTTTTTTTTTTTGCTCCCTTTTTTATTATTAACATTAAATGTATTATTTGTTTTAGGGGTACAGGTCTGTGATTCATCAGTCTTACACAATTCACAGCACTCACCATAGCACATACCTGGACTCTTTTTAATGTTTTGCCATTAGAAATGGTGGTGCACTGGACAGTTTGTGCATATGTCTACTTTATTACTTTGGATTACTCTTTTTGGGTTGATTCTTGGAAGCAAATTCATAAAGTCAAAGTATATGAACATTTTTATAACTTTTACTTTCCTTTTACTCAACTACCAGCAAAATATAAGAAAACAAGTATCAGCTATTTCAAAGGAAACAGATCTTACCATGGAATAAATATTGTTAATTTTAAAAAGTCAGTGTTAATACTTCATTGTTGTCTAACTTGGTGCTTCTTATTTTCTCCCTTTTCTGGGTATTGTCTTTCTCCTGAACTGGCTGTTTTTTAAATTTGCCTATTGGAATCATAGTGTTTTCCTTATCAGTTTGTATACATCTTTATTCCCACATGAAGATATTGATTGTATTACAAGTAATTCCTAAAAATACTTTTTCATTGTGTATGGTTACCCTTTGGCTCTATTTTTAAATTTGGTCTTTATCATAGGAAGTAGCCTGCAAGAGTTAACATTTTCTAAATGGAGACACAAAGATTTATCAGGAGGCCATTTTTAAACCCAGAGATATGCTTTAGGTAACACAGTCATATAAAGTGTGCACCTCCCCTCCCACACTCACTTCTCCATTGACGCTACATTTTGAGCAACCGAAGGTAGCCTGGTCTACTCATTGTTTCCCAAAAGTCTTGGTCTCTTGTGTCCCCTACTCCAAACATCCTCTTCCCTTCTCCACCAAGACTTTGTTTATGTTCACCAGCAGTTGTTTCTGTTTTGAATTCCTTTAGTTTTAGTTGGCATGATCCACAGTATGTCTCAAATGGCTATTGGGCTGCCTCCTGATCTGTTTTGCCTCCTTAACTAGAACAGAAGCTCTTGAGAATTGAAGTCATCACTTATCACCTGTTTATATCTTTGTTACTTGTTTATATCTTCCACGGTGCAGGGCAGCCTAAAAAATGAGTATGCTGGGGCACCTGGGTGGCTCAGTGGGTTAAAGCCTCTGCCTTCGGCTCGGGTCATGATCCCAGAGTCCTGGGATCGGGCCCCATATCTGGCTCTCTCCTCAGTGGGGAGCCTGCTTCCTCCTCTCTCTGCCTGCCTCTCTGCCTCCCTGTGATCTCTGTCTGTCAAATCAATGAATAAAATCTTTAAAAAAAAAATGAGTATGCTGCCCGTGGGATTAAGTAGCAGAATAAAGAGAGGAAGCCAGGAGTCGATTTCAGAAATCTCGATAAAGGAATCTTATTATAGAGTTAGTTTTCCAAATTAGAATTCAGAGATTAGTGTCATTAGAAGAATCAGTGGGTTAGTGGAAGTGATTATATAGCACATAATGGCTAGTGGAAAGGGGTATAATTCACACTGTCACACCAAAGGGGACCTGAAATTTTGGCTTCAACCTGAATCTCCAGGAACAGGTGTGATCCAGATCATGTTGAGGAAACTGAGGCAGCTTACCAGATTTTCACTGAGTCTCATTCTAGGTGACAGGATAGATGTCCATTTCCTCCTTAATACTATCAAGGAATCCTGTAGGCTGTTAAATCTGGAGGTTGAGATAGCAGATAGGAGTCAAATTCTAAGACTATTATAATGGGTTAGAGTTATAAAGCAGGGCTGTGTCAAATCTGGTCTATGGAGCAAGGGACTGAGGATGAGGACTTCTACAACAGCAGCACTGTTTTTATTCCCATCCTGGGGACCAAAACACTTTGTAAGGAGCTAATGGATGTGGCAACAGGCCTTTTTGCTATGTGAAGGTAAAGCTACAGTTCTGGGGTGCTGGTGCGAGGAGGGGTTGGGGGAGCATGAAGGGAGCTGGCCCGGAAACAGAGCCAGGATCTAACATCAAGAAGAAAAAGCATTTACTAAATCACACAATTTGACAGTTATTATATATTATATAGGCTCAGTAGTTGACGCTTCTACCATTTAACGGACCTTTACTTCCACACTAGTTTCTCTATCTTAACAGCCTCATGCCATCAGGTTTTCTTTCATTTTGAAAAAGCAGCACTTCAAGGAATATGTACAGGGAGAACATTAGGTTCCCTGCTCCCTCATTATTTAAAATACGCTATTAAGCTGACTCTTAAAAGCTTGGCAGCCTGCCCAGGCTAAGGAGAAAGATAGGCTACCCAGTGGCCCCTAGGAACCATCTAATATTTTATCTTAAATGTTCTCCTCATCTTCTTCATTTTTTCTAAATTGTAATTTACTTTTGTTCCTTCCTAGTCTTCAACAGCAACTGTGTTTGGGAGAATTAGAGGAGGTACCTATATCTGCATTTAAAAAAAAAATAAGTATCTGGAGAGCACAAGGAATTTGGAGAAGTAGTTTACAATGTGAGGAAGGAGTTAGCAGAAAATAATAGAAATTATGTGTATGGATTGCTTGTTATGTGCCAAACACTTGGCAGTGTACTTCCCATTTCTTTAATCTGCACGGCAGCACTATACAAGGGAAGTATGGTTCTTGTCTCTGTTTTGTGGATGCTTAAAGAGGTTAAGAAATCTGTCCAAGGTCACATGGCTAAGAAGTGATGGAACCAGGAAGGAAACAGGAGTCTCATGTCAGAGCAAATACTCTCAGCCTGTATGTTATTGGGTCAGTAGTTCCAGGCAACAAGGAACCACCAGGGAAGTTTAAGGAACAGCTTCCCCAGAAAGACTCCAAAATGTTTAGGGAGGAGGTGAACCTCTTGCTTTTATGCTGGATGGGAATTGGATATTAAAGAAAAGTGTTGGCCTCTTGAAGATGAGACAGACATGAGAGAATCGGCCTTCAACTTTCTCCCCAGAACCTGTAACCACCTTCTCTGCAACATACACTTGTTGAGAGATTCAGGGGAGAAGGAACACGTGTTCTCAGAATTTTATGCCTAGTGCTAATAGAGAAAATGGACTTGATGTGAAACATATTTTTAACAACCAAATACCCAATTTTCTGGATTGTGTAGAAGATATCTCTCAGATTCTGGGTATTCTAATCAACATCCCCTGGAGTAATATGATCAGCTTGGCACAAACTAAAATTACAAATAAATTCTCTACCTTGTCTGGATCTCCCCAGGATTCAGTCTACAAGCAAGCTGGTGTAGAGGTACTGAGGTACTTCCCATCCTATTTCTCTGTGCCCCACTTTCAATTCCAGGGCTCCGTAATGTTTCAGAACTTGGGATCTTGTTGCCAAGTTGGCCCAAGGTTTTGAAGATTCTAAGATTCTTAAGTGACCTGTCCAAGTTCACAGGGGACTATGAAATGAACCAATATTTGTGTTTTTTTTCTGGGTTAGCCTGGGGCAGATTAGATTAGTACAGTCATCACTGAGCTCCTGCTTTGTGACAGGCTTTGTGAATAGTTGAGCAAACTGCCTCCGTTTGGAAGATCTCAGATGCATAGTAGAGGTAGCAATGAAGGCTTCAGACAAGTCAAAACTTCAGCCCAGGGCAGAGAAGTGGGAGGGGCTCATGTACATGACAACCCTAGTGACTAGCTACTCAACTAGGTCCTCAACAGTGCATGGGGCTCATGTGATTCAAAATAAATGTTCTGGTATCTTCTGACCTTTGTTTTTCTTTGTCATTTATATGATATTTACCCAAAAATATAAATACAATTTCTACTTACCCTGGACTAAGACTGATAGTGTTCATATCGATATTTACAAAATGATTAGCAGGTAAATTCCTTCAGTTTAAGAGAAACACACTGATAATTTTTATACATTCCAGACTCTCTTTTCCGCAAAATAAAACTTTTAAAAAGACTGCTTTAAATTTACCTCAATATTTGTATCAAATTGAAGGTCTTCTTTACAGAGTTTGCTTGCTGGTTCAAGAAAGACTGTGTTAGTTCAAGCACTGGAATAAAGCACTGTTTCTATTAGTTCAACTCTCACATTAGACCAGGTTCAAGTCATTCACACTCAGGGCCTCTGATCTGAAATTGGTGGTAGTCTCAATTGGTGGGAAGAAGGGTCATATTTTTTTTTTTAAAAGGCTTAAAAGTCTTTTATTGTAAAGAGTATGTAACAAATGTGCAGGAAGTTTGTAAAGAGAGAAATGATCTATTGTCCCATCATCCCCAAATACATTGATGTTAAGGTTTGTTGAGAATGAATGCAGGCTGTGGGTAATTGGAAGAGTCAGACAGTACCACAGTATTTCCATTATTACTGCTATATAAAATATGTTAATTCGAGGGAAGGGCTAAAAATTGTCTCATTGGAGGGCTTGGGTGGTTCAGTCAATTGAACGTCTGAATCTTTGTTTCAGCTCAGGTCATGATCTCAGGGTGGTAAGATTGAGCCTTGAGCTGGGCTCTGCTCTCCGTGGGGAGTCTGAGATTTTCTCTCTCCCACCTCTCCTGCTCCTCTCTCCACCCCACCCCACCCACTGTGCTCTCTCTAAAATAAATAAATAAAATCTTAAAAAATAAAAATTCCCCCATTAATAATTTTTCCCATAGTATTTTGATAATTATGCATGTTTATTCTTATAGATGAAGTATAGAATAATTTTTACTATAACATGGATATTGTCAATCTGGATTCCCCCATCAGATATCAAATATGGCAATTAAAATGCTTTTCCAATACTCTAGGTAGAATGTATTCAATAGTTTCCAAATACATATATGCCTATTTTATAAATACATAAAATTTGATAAATGGAAATTAATGTCTCAATTACTCACATGATACTGGAAGAGATGCTTTACGTGAAGGTACATACTTTCTAGTGTTCCATCTGAATTTTTTCAAATCAACCAAAGTTTGAACAATCATTACCTTTGTAAAATCTTCAGTGCCTTGTACCTGAAGTTTGACAGACTATAAGTTAATTTCTGAGTACATATCATATAATTAAATGTTTCTCTGGTAAACTCTCTCAGGACCTCTCTAAATATCCGGGATAAAAAGTAAACATGTCTCTATGAGATAGATATCTTAAAATACCGGACTATGTTGGTTTTTTCAAAGTCAGCATCCCATGTACTTTCATTGATTTTTAAATGCTCTGCTCATTTGTTTTACAAATGAGAAAAATCATTATGAGTTAATTATTAAAGATCTTTAAGCTATCACCCAGAGAGATTATCTATGTGGCAAAAGAAAGTTTAAAAAACAGTAGACTTCAAGAAATCCTTCAACCTGTGGTTGTTTTTGATATGTTTTGAATCACATTGGTACCCACATCTAGCGTAGCAGGGCTTTCTGCCTAGAAGGGTAGACTAGAGTTTTATAGGTTTTAGGTTGCCTTGAGGATCTCTTGCTTGGTCATCTACATTCCCGGTCAGCACCCACAGGAGAACTTTGTTATTATGTATTCAGGAATAGAGTGGTAGGCCGTACCATAGTTAATAGTAATGTCTCCCTTCCTCTCAGTGGGTCTATCACATTGGTACTGGTGGCATCTGTTCAGAAAATTTTTCTTATGTCTCTTTCTCATCTTTGGATTCCTCTTATCCCCACGTCACGTTTTTCTCCTGATCCAAACCTACTTCTAAAGTACTTCTATCATAGTTGTACATGTGTCATTAACATATATATGTTTCTTTTCACTTGGTTGAGAGCTTTTCTGAGTGTAAGTTGCAAATCTCATTAGTCTTGATCACTTTAGCATCTAGCATGGTTTCTGCCATATACTCATTGCTTTAAAAATATATGCCTAATTTAATTGACTTGAGGTCTTTCAATTTACTTTCTCTAGATACATTTTGTATGTCCCCCGATTCCTCCTGACAAGTGCCTTTCTTTCTCTATCCCGACACACACACGCACACACACACACAGTCTGCCTTCTTCCTTTCTGCATATGCACAACTTATCATTCTGATTGCCAGGAAAACTCAGCCCCTTAACATGGCAAGTCCTTCATCTTACATTCACTTTCAAAGTAGCTGAGCAAATACCACTGATACTCAGTTCAGCATGGGTCTGTCAGAACTTTCCTAGAGTACTGTTGATACAGTCCAGAGTAAGTGGTCTTTCTGCAATGTGTAAATGAACTTAACAGGCCCTCTCTTGCTATATACTAGAGCACCAAAATCTAACCACGGCCAAAATGTACAGCTCAGTCTGCTTCATTGACACTGAACAGGATATCTTGGTGTTTGGTCTACCAAGGGCCAAAGCAACCAGTGAACTGGGTGTGTGTGGTGTGTGTGTTTATGGAGTGATAGAGGAAACGGAGAGGATGGGAAGGTGGAAAAGTGACAATTTTTCTAATGTTCATACATTGTCTGGACATATGTCGTATTGACTGGAAGGCATGAATCAACATTTCCATACCTGACAGCATGTTATAGGAATTAAGGAAGGTGCCTTATAAGCTTTTCGTGATTGGCAATCTTCCACAGCTCCATGGATGAGGATGACGTAAGTCACAGTTTCATCATAGATATCAGTTTTGGTGTTCTTTGGAATATCTTTTACAGAAACATTACGGAGTTTTAACTGCATCTTGTAGTTCCAGTCCTACAAGGAAAACACGATTTCATAGTCTACTATATATGTTTAATACCAATTCCTAAATAGTTAATTGATAACAGCGTTTTAATACAGTTCCATTCGGACTGAAGGATGAGTTTATATATAAACACCTCTTACCTCATAAGATAAATGTTCCCTCATTTTTTTGGCAGCAATTGAAAGTCCAAGTTTTAGCCACATTTTATACTCGATGTGAGGACAGCATTGTTCAAAAGCTTCATACAAGTGTTTTATAGGAATAAAACACAACTGAAAAATGGAGGATATAAATGTAATATTTCATTCTGTATACCTATAGTTTAAGGATATAAGGTTTTCTTATTTACATATAACATTAAAGCTAAGAATTTAAATTATGTAAGATTCATGGTGTTCCCTGGACACCTAATAAAATGTGTGTAGTAGTAAATATTTGTGTATCTTTTCATAAATTAAATAGTAAAAGGTTACGTGCTCCAATGAAACATTACTATTCTTACAGTTTCTGAAAAAGTAGAAAGCAACATATTAAAAATCATGGGAACTTTCAAACTGAAGATATAAATATTTCTAAAAATGTATTATTTTAGGGGAGCAAACTTTTTAGATAACAATAAGATGTCAGTGCTAACAATGAGCAGACTATTGGCTATAAGGAATAAACTATTACAAATATACAAGATGTTGTGTATATTGAATTTTATTTCTCATGGGTAAGTATGTGTGAGTGCAATTGCTGGGTAATATGCTAATTGGGTACTTAACTTGATAAGAAAATTGCCAGTCTGCTTTTGGAAGCATTGTAACATTTTACACTCTCATTAGTCATGATGGGGATTTTAGTTACTTCACGTCCTTGCCAATACATGTTAATTATTTTTGTTTTTAGCCAATGCAGTAGGTATGTGGTGATACTGCATCATGATTTTAATCTGCATTTTTCCGAGAGCTCATGATATCAAGCATCTTCTTCATGGGCTTCATGGGCATTTGTATATTCTTTTGTGAAATGTTTGTTCAAATCCTTTGCCTAATTTTTAATTTGATGTTTTGTCATCTTTTTGAGCTCTAAGAATTCTTTGTAGATTCCATTGTCAGGTAATTTTTCAGATAAAGGTATTGTGAAAGCTCCCACCCCATGGTCTGTGGCTTGCTTTTTCCATGTTCTTTGCAGTGTCTTTTCAAAAAGAAGAAGATTTTAATTCTAGTTACATTTAATTTATCAATATTTCCTTTTACGGTTAGTACTTTTTCTGACCCAGCTTAGAAATCTTTGCCTATATCGAGATCTGTGTTCATAGCTCTAATTTTTATGTTTAGGTCTATCACCATTCCAAGTCAATTTTTGTGCATAATATAGGGGGCTGAGGCTCAGAGCTTCCACTCAGATACTTGGGATTTTCAGGATCACTTGTTGAGAATACCATTATCGTTAAAGATCAATTGATTGTGTATATGTGAATCTATTTCTGAATTCTCTTCCCTGTTCTACTGATCTATATTATCTTAAGCTAATACCATTTGGTGTTGGTTATAATAGATTTATAATAGGACTTCAAGTCAGACAATAAAGGTCATCTAACATTATTCTTTTTAAAATGTTAATTCCAGTGTAGTTGACTCATAGTGTTACATTAATTTCAGGTGTATGATATAGTGATTCAATAATTCCATATATTACTCCAGTGCTCATCAAGATAAGTGTACTCTTAATTCTCTTCACCTTTTTCATCCATCCCCTGATCCCCCCTTCCCTCTGGTATCCATCTGTTTATTCTCTATAGTTAAGAGTTTGTTTTTGGTTTGTCTCTTTTTTCCTTTGTTCATTTGTTTTGCTTCTTAAATTCTACATTTAAGTGAAATCATATGGTATTTGTCTTTCTCTGACTTATTTTGCTTAGCATTATACTCTCTAGATCCATCCATGTTGTTGCAAATGGCAAGATTTCATTCTTTTTTATGGCCAAATAAGATTCCATTGTATATATATATATACGCACAATATTTTCTTTATCTATCCGTCTATCGACGGACACTTAGGCTGCTTCCGTAATTTGGTTATTTTAAATAATGATGCCATAAACATAGAGATACATATATCCCTTCAAATTCTTTGAGTGAATACCCACTAGTGTGATTACTGGATCTTAGGGGAGTTCTATTAATTTTTTGAAGAACCTCCATTCTGTCTTCGGTAGTGACTTCACCAGTTTACATTCCTATCATTAGTGCATGATGGTCCCTTTTCCTTCACATCCTTGCCAACAATTGTTTATTGAGTTTTTTATTTTAGCCATTCTGATGGGTGTGAGGTGACATCTTATTGTGGTTTTGATTCGTGTTTCTCTGATGATAAGTGACGATGAGCATCTTTTCATGTGTCTGCTGGCCATTTGTAAGTCTTCTTTGGAGAAATGTGTTTATGTCTTCTGCCCATTTTTTAAATTAACATTAAAACGTATTATTTGCTTCAGGGGCACAGGTCTGTGAATCATCAGGCTTACACAATTTACAGCACTCACTATAGCACGTACCCTCCCCAAAGTCTATAAACCAGCCACTGTATCACTCCCCACTCCCACTCCCCAGCAACCCTCAGTTTTTTGGTGAGATAAGAGTCTCTTATAGTTTGTCTCCTTCCCCAGTCCCATATTGTTTCATTTTTTCCCTCCCTTCCCCCCATGACCCCTCTATTCTGCCTCTCAAACTCCTTATATCAGAGAGATCACATAATTGTCTTTCTCTTATTTTGCTTAGCATAATACCCTCTAGTTTCATCCACGTCATTGCAAATGGCAAGATTTCGTTTCTTTTAATGATTGCATCATATTCCATTGTATATATATACCACATCTTCTGTATCCATTCATATGTTGATGGACATTTAGGCTCTTTCCGTAGTTTGGCAATTGTGGACATTGCTGCTATAAACATTTGGGTGCACGTGCCCCTTCGGATCACTACATTTGTATCTTTAGGGTGAATACCCAGTAGTGCAATTGCTGGGTCATAGGGTAGCTCTATTTTCAACTTTTTGAGGAACCTCCATGCTGTTTTCCAGAGTGGTTACACTAGCTTAGATTCCCATTTCTCTGCATCCTCGCCAGCATCTGTTGTTTCCTGACTTGTTAATTTTAGCCATTCTGATTGGTGTGAGGTGGTATCTCATTGTGGTTTTAATTTGTATTTCCCTAATGTCTTCTGCCCATTTTTAAACTAGATTATTAATGTTATTATTTTTCTGTGTTGAGTTGTATAAGTTCTTATGTATATTTTGGATACTAATCTTTTATCAAATATACCATTTGCTAATAACTTCTCCCATTCAGTCGGTTATCTTTTAGTTCTGTTGGTTGTTTCCTCTGTTGTGCAGAAGCTTTTTATTTTGATGTAGTTCCAATAGTTTATATTTGTTTTTGTTTCCCTTGCCTCAGGAGACATAACTAGAAAGAAGTTGTTATGTCCAGTGTCAGAGAAATTATCACCTGTTCTCCATTCCAGGATTTTCATTTTTTATTCATTTATTTATTAGGCAAACTCTATGCACAATGTACAGCTTAAATTATGGTCTGAAGAGTCACATGTTACTGATTAATACAGCCAGTCAAGCACACCTATTCTAAGATTTTTATAGCTTCAGGTCTCCCATTTAGGTCCTTAATCCATTTTGAGTTTATTTTTGTGTGTGGTGTAAAAAAGTAATCCACTTTCACTTCTTTGCATGTAACCACCCTGTTTTCCCAACATCATTTGTTGAAGAGACTGTCTTTTTTCCATTGCATATTCTTGCCTACTTTGTCAAAGATTAATTGGCCATATTGTTGTGGGTTTATTTCTGGATTTTCTATTCTGTTCCATTGATTTATGTTTCTATTTTTGTCCCATACTGTTTTGATTAGTATAGCTTTGTAAGATAATGTGAAATCCTTAATTATGATACTCACAGCTTTGTTTTTCAAGATTGCTTTCACTTTCTTTTATGGTTCCATACATATTTTAGGATTGTTTAGTCTAGTTCTGTGAAAAATGCTGTTAGTATTTTGTTAAGGATTACATTAAATCTGTAGACTACTTTGGATAATACAGACACTTTTAACAATACTTGTTTTTCCAACCTATGAGTATGAGACATCTTAATTTCTTTAATCAAGGTTTTATAGTTTCCAGAGTACAGATATTTCACCTCCTTGGTTAATTTTATTCCTAGGTATTTTATTATTTGTGGTGCAGCTGGAAATGGGATTACTTTCTTAATTTCCTTCTGCTGTTTCATTATTAGTGTATAGAGATGCAATGGGTTTCTATACATTGGTCTTGTATCCTGCAAACTTACTAAATTCATTTATCAGTTCTAGAATTTTTTTGATGGCCTGTAGCATTTTTTATATATAGTATCATGTCAAAGAGTGAAAGTTTTACTTCTTCCTTACCAATTTAGATGGATTTTTTTTTTTAATTTTTCTTGTCTGATTGCTGTGGGTAGGGCTTGCAATATATGTTGAATAAAAGCAGTAAGAGTGGACATCTTTGTTTTGTTCCTGACCTTAGGGGGAAGGCTCTCAGCTTTTCACCTTTGAGTCTGACGTCAGCTGTGGGTTTTTAATATATGGCCTTTATTTTCTTGAGGCATGTGCCCTCAACACCTACTTTGTTGAGGTCTCTTATTATGAATGGCTCTTGTACTTTGTCAAATGCTTTTTCTGCATCTACTGAAATGCTCATATGGTTCTTATTCTTTCTCTTATTCATGTGATGTGTCACGTTAATTGATTTGTAAATGTTGAATTACCCTTGCTTCCTGGGAATAAAAGTTATTCAATAGTGGTAAACTTTTTTTTTTTTAATGTATTGTTGGATTCAGTTTGCTAATATATTGTTGAGGATTTTTGCATCTATGAGTAGGTAACTTGATATATTAATATCAGAGATATTGGCCTATAGTTGTCTTTATTGTAGTGTCTTTCTCTGGTTTTGGTATCAACGTAATGCTGACCTCATAGAATGAATTTGGAAGCTTTCCTTCCTCTTTGATTTTGGAATATTTTGAGAAGAATAAGTACTAACTCTTCTTTAAACGTCTGGTTGAATTCACCTGTGAGGCCATCTGGTCCTGGACTTCTCTTTGTTGGAGTTTTTTGATTTCTTGTTCAATTTCATTGCTGGTAATTGATCTGTTCAAATTTTCTATTTCTTCCTGATTCAGTTTTGGGAAGTTACATGTTTCTAGGAATTTATTAATTTCTTCTAGGTTGTCCAATTGGTTGGCATATAATTTTTCATAATATTCTCTTACAATCCTTTGTATTTCTCCGGTGTCAGTTATTTCTCCTCTTTCATTTTTGATTTTGTTGATTTGAATCATCTCTCTCTCTTTCTTATTTGATGAATTTGACTGAAGGTTTACCAATTTTGTTGATTTTTTTCAAAGAGCCAGTTTTGCAGCATCATCTCTAGAGGTGGACAAGGCCCAGCTGTCCCACTTTTAGTAATGCTACAATTGTTTTTTAGGTGGTGCCAGCCTAGCCTGGTCCTTTCATTATAAAGTTTCCCATTAACATTTCACACAGTAGTTCTAGCATCAGTTGATGTCTGTTGCCTAGATCCATTACTTCATTGAGATGGGAAAATAAAGATACTTTAATTCTCTGTTTCTTTTCTTTTCTTTTTTTTTTTTTTTAGTTTTTAAACAGCTTCTTATCTTTATTATACAATATCATGGGAAATACAAGAGGGTATTTTTTTAAATTAAATTAATTATTTCCAGAAAAACAGTATTCATTATTTTTTCACCACACCCAATGCTCCATGCAATCCGTGCCCTCTATAATATCCACCACCTGGTACCCCAACCTCCCACCCCCACGCCACTTCAAACCCCTCAGATTGTTTTTCAGAGTCCATAGTCTCTCATGATTCATCTCCCCTTCCAATTTACCCCAACTCCCTTCTCCTCTCTAACACCCCTTGTCCTCCATGATATTTGTTATGCTCCACAAATAAGTGAAACCATATGATAATTGACTCTCTCTGCTTGATTTATTTCACTCAGCATAATGTCTTCCAGTCCCGTCCATGTTGCTACAAAAGTTGGGTATTCATCCTTTCTGATGGAGGCATAATACTCCATAGTGTATATGGACCACATCTTCCTTATCCATTCGTCCGTTGAAGGGCATCTTGGTTCTTTCCATAGTTTGGTGACCGTGGCCATTGCTGCTATAAACATTGGGGTACAGATGGCCCTTCTTTTCACGACATCTGTCTCTTTGGGTGTAAAGATACCCAGGGGTGCAATGGCAGGGCCATAGGGAAGTTCTATTTTTAATTTCTTGAAAAATCTCCACACTGTTCTCCAAAGAGGCTGCACCAACTTGCATTCCCACTAACAGTGTAAGAGGGTTCCCCTTTCTCCACATCCTCTCCAACACATGTTGTTTCCTGTTTTGTTAATTTTGGCCATTCTAACTGGTGTAAGTTGATATCTCAATGTGGTTTTAATTTGAATCTCCCTGAGGGCTAGTGATAATTCTCTGTTTCTACATTTGTTAGCTAGAATTCTTCTTCATCTTCTTCTCTCTCTCTCTCACTTTTTTTTTTTTCTTGGTTACCTTGAAAGAATTCAGAGAGGAAAGGCAGGATAAATGTTGAATGCTTTTGATTTAAAAAAAAATCCATTTTTAGAATAGTAAGTTCATATCCCAACAATCTTATTGGAAACTAAACAAATTTTGGTATCATCATCAACTTATGGATTTTTGTATATCATGGGGTTCAGTTGTTTGCAATCATTTTTCTTTTTGAGTTTAAATTAAGAATTGAGAATTTGAGAATTTTGTCTTCATTGTGCCTGGGAAAACTTCCATCCACTTTGCTCAATTTCTTTATTAATAAATGTTAGTTCTCTGACCTTTTCCCTTCCTTACCTCCCAAATTATGGTATTGATAACTAAAATATGTCCTCTAGTTTCCCATGAGAGTCTTCATTTAATCAGTTTTTCTGGCTAAAACTTTCAATATGGTAGGTTAATTTTGCAAGCCATTTTGCCAGGACAGGATACTGGATAAGTATAATTTGGTAGCAAGTTTTATTCCTTTACAATTCCTATTTTAAAAAATGTTACTAGACTGTAAATATATGCTAAGTACAGAAATAACCCTGCTATTTGATACTGGATATTTAATAAGTTACAGCAATAGGCAAAAAGGTGATGTTTTCTGACCTCCACTACGGTTTTGCAGGTAGCAGAATACATCATGGGCTTATTAGTTAAACAGTTTAGCTCTCCTATTATTTCCCCACTGATCACATAGTCTGTGTACATTAGCGGATAATCTTTCTCCTCTGACTCCCAGAACATTTGGTCAATTCCGAAACCAGGTTTTGATCTTTGAAGCTGTTGAAGAATGAAGAAAGAGGGGAAAAAAATGCCAATTAATTACCAAAACTCTCTAATTTTTTATTTTTTCCTTTGGTTTTAATAATTTTAATATGTAAATACAATTTTGAGGATGCTTCTTACTTGTGCCTTTTAAAGTGAATTTATTAAATTAGCAGAAGTATTCTTAGATACTGCAATCTTTCTGATTCCTTCTACTCAGCCAACTTATACCTGCCTTAAAATGGCTAAATGCCCAGTTCAGATAAACATAAGATGAAAACAACTTAAAATATTGCATCTTAAGGATGATCCTTTGGATGGTTTCTTGTTATCTATGGGAAAGTAACGCTTAAAAGGTGATAAGTAGGGGCACTTGGGTGGCTCAGTTGGTTAAGTGACTGCTTTCGCTTCAGGTCATGATCTTGGAGTCCCAGGATCCAATCCCATGTTGGGCTCCCTGCTCAGCAGGGAGTCTGCTTCTCCCTCTGACCTCTCTTCTCTCATGCTCCCCCTCTCTCATTTTCTCTCAAATAAATAAAATAAAAGGGGATAGGTAATGTTAGCCATTGTGTTTGAACAAGAAAAGCGAATGGTGGCTGTTGTCCTAAAAGAGGAACAATGCAGTTCTTAACATGGAAAACTATGAATTCTCAATTTTATCGAACTTTTAACTAATGTTCACAAGTGCATTTTTGAATAAATCTGACTTACCTTTATCATACCTGATATTATTACATAAATTCCTTTGGGCTCATCACCTTCTTCAAATATATCATTTCCACAGTCAAATGTTACAACTCTGGCTCTTTCCTTAAAAATATCACCAAATAGATAGGACATAAACACTATATTAGCAGTGGTTGGGGATGTTGAGGTTTACATCTTAATAGAAGTTCTTACATTTAAAAATATCAGTCAGTAAGATCCAACTTATGGTGTTAGTGATAAATTTGTAAGAGAAAATAGGAATTATGAATATCAAAGAGATGAAGGTGGATATCCATAGATCTTTATAACTTCAGATGCGATGCTTATGCATGGAGTTTTAAGCTGGAGAGTATCACAGTCTTTATTAAAAAAATCATTTGTTAAAAAAAATCATTTGTTGGCACATTATAGGTGGTATTACTAGAAAATAAAAATATTACCTGAATGAAGTGTATATGGTCTTTGTCTTTGTCTAGCCATGGAATATGGTAGAGTGCTTCTTCAATAGTAAGGGGCTTGATGATAGGTAGGAAATCAAGTATCTCTCTTTTTTTGGCCATTATTAACTAAAACCACAAAATTTAAGAAAGAAGATGAACAAAACTGGTGTTCACAGAATGCTTACGAAATTATGACTTGGTACTCTTTCTTTTACTTGCTCTTCTGAGATTTTTATTCTTCTATGGAAACCTTCAACTTCTCCCCACTGATAGCATTTTTCTGTTATCATCATTCTGAAGTCATAGATTAAATATTTAAAGTAAACTTTTTTAAAAACTGAATTATAGCACATAAACAAAAAGTGCACAGATTATAAATATCCACTCAAAGAACACTTACAACGTAAAAAGATCTTGGTAACCAGCACCCAGATTAAGAAATAAAACATTTACTACACCTAAAATCCTTATATTCTCTTCTAGTCATTTCGTTTATCTAAAGATAACCTCTTTTTTTTTAAATTTTTTTATTTTTTATAAACATATATTTTTATCCCCAGGGGTACAGGTCTGTGAATCACCAGGTTTACACACTTCACAGCACTCACCAAAGCACATACCCTCCACAATGTCCATAATCCCACCCCCTTCTCCCAAACCCCCTCCCCCCAGCAACCTTAATCTCATAAAGATAACCTCTTTTATCAGAGTTTAACTTTGTTTGGTTTTGAGATTTATCTGCATAAAATCAAAAAGTATGTACTTGTTTGTGTCTGGTTTCATTTGTTCAGTAGTATGTTTCTGAGATTCATCTCTAATATTAGAGGGGGCAGAAGTTTATTCCTGTCATTTTCATTGTTGTAGAGGATTATGTTATCTGGATATACTACAGTTTTGTCTACTTTGGATCAACATTTGGAGTGTGCCAGCTTTGGCCTTTTGTAATGCTGCTATATTTGTTTGCTGTACATATGTATACATTTCTGTGGATATATGGTTCTGTAATATAACTGCTAGGTTATATGTGTATTTTCACATTTAGTAGATTCTGCCTAACAATTCCAAAGTGATTACGTTAAATTACACTCTTTTTCTAATATTCCAGTTCCATGTCATTGCCTATAGCTAATATTGTCAGTTAAAAAAAATTAAGTATTGTGGGGCGCCTGGGTGGCTCAGTGGATTAAAGCCTCTGCTTTCGGCTTGGGTCATGATCTCAGGGTACTGAGATTGAGCTCCACATGGGGCTCTCTGCTCAGCGGGGAGCCTGCTTCCTCCTCTCTCTCTGCTGGCCTCTCTACCTACTTGTAATCTCTGTCTGTCAAATAAATAAAATCTTTAAAAAAAATTAAGTATTCTGATGGTTGTGTATTGGTATTTCACTTGGTTTTAATTTGTGTTAAGTTTATGACAATGAAATTTAGTACCTTTTGTTATGTATCAGTTATTTGAATATCCTCTGTTGTGAGGTGTCTACTCAATATGCATGACTCCTTTTATCATTTCTTTCAGTTCCAGTGGTAATAAACTCCCTTCACTTTTGTTTATCTGGGACTGTCTTAATTTCTTTTTCATTTCTGCAGGACAGTTTTGTTGGATATAGGATTTTTGGTTGATAGATTTTTTCTCTTTTAACATTTCAAATACATCGGTTAACTTCCTTCTGGTCTCCAAAGTATCTGATAAGAAATCTGATAATAATCTTATTAAGGATTTCTTGTATGAGATGAGTTACTTCTTTATTGATGATTTCAAAATTTTCTTTTGTCTTTTGACAGTTAGATTATAATGTGTCTTGGTGTGGGTCTCTTTCAGGTCATCCTACTTGGAATTTATTGAACTTCTTGGATATTAATATTTATGTATTTTATCTAAGTTGGGAAGTTTTCAGCCATTACTTCTTCAAATATTCCCTCTCTGTCTCTCACCTTGTGGAATTTCCACAGTGCGCATGTTGGTTCACTTGATTGGATCTCACTGGTCCCTTAGATTTTGTCACTTTTCACCAATCTTTTTATTTCTGTTCCTCAAATAGGATAATTTCCATTGTTTTATCTTTAAGGTGACTGATCTTTCTGCCTGCTCAAATATGCCTTTCAGTTCTTGCCACATAGATGTTATATATTTTATGTTAGGTTCACACTTAAGGATTTAGAGTTTTTAATCAATACAGTGAGTAGAATATTTTTCTTTAGTTGAGGAAAAATTTTGAATGTCAGTATTATTTCTGAATACCCTATGATTTACCTTATTAATCCTACATATTTTAGTTTATTTTCCTAGGATTTTAAAGAATCAATATATCATAACCTTTTTCATCTTTCCAAGAATTTTATCTCTCAATTTCCTTTCTGTCTTTTCTTCACCTGGCTAAGACTTCCAGCAAGGCATTCAATATTTGGAGAGGCACAGTTGATTTTCCTTTTGGTCTTTACTTTAGTTGGAATACTTCTGTTTTACCATTTAATACAGTGTTTCTTTTAAATTTTAAATAGAAACTCTTTGTTCAGTTAAGGATTCTACTTCTCTTATTAGCCTCATGAGAATTTTTAAAAATATTTTGAGTAATAAATTTTGTCAATTTTTTTCTTTTTCTTCAATTTTTTAAACTCTTAATAAGTTACATAGCTATTTTGAGAGCTAAAACATTCTTAGTCATAATATACTAAACTTTTAATATACCACCAGATTTAATTAGCTACCATTATGTTTAAAAGTTTTATATATATATTCACAAGCATAATAGCTTTTGGTTTTTTTCTCATACCATTCCCAATCTGGAGAGTAAATTTTGTACTTACAGAATTAGTTGTGACCCTCTATTTTTTTTAATATGTCATGGTACCATTTAAATAACTTAAAGAAAATGTAGTGAATTTTTGTCATGTAATTGAATGCTCTTATAAATTATGGGAGTCTATTGAAAAAGTTATTTCAGTGGCGTAGATAGTTCCTAGAAAGATACTGATTTCCACTGTAGTCTAGGATGAGAAATAGTTTTATCATACCAATGGTTTGGGAGAAAAACATAGAAAGAGATGGTCTCTCACTGTGCCAAGAAAGGGAATGAGAAACTGAGCATTGGAGATCAGGAAGGAAATGCACTATGGTAGGTGTTTTTCTTTAGACAATTATTTTAAGTTAGAGATACTCCTATCTCAGAGATGGCCTATATTAGAAAATCAGAAGTAGGTTTGAAGATCGTGAACAACTATATATCAAGTAAGTATATTTGCTTTAAAAATATGCTACCTTACCTTATTAATTTCAGAGCCTTCAATTTTATGAATAATACCTTTTGACCTAAAAACTTTAACAATTTCTCTAGCCAAATTGAGCATGACATTTATCTCCTCCTTTGTTTTCATAGTAACAGCGATTTCTGGGTGATCATACTCTAAGTAGCCTGAAAAATAACATTTTCAGATAAAATAAGAATATTATTTAAAAAATTTCATGTGGACAATAAGCTAGTGTTCCTACTATAAATCCATGGAATACAACGCTCAACACAGATAAATGTATATCTTTCTGATGAGGTGTCTGCAATCAGTCATAATTCACTAGTGGCTGCAGAGTTCTGCTTGCCATTTTCTTGTCTGCTTAGAGCTAAGCCCATGAGGAAGGACAGAAAACCCTAGTCCTAGGATTAACAATTATACTGATATACCTGTATAGGATATTGAAAGGCTCCTCTGGGCCCTAGGTCTGGAGTTTATGTTCTACTTTTCTATTCTGTTTGGACTATGATTTTGGACTTCAAACAGTGCCTTAGGTATGGCTTCTGATTAAGTCTTCTCATCCATCTTTGGTTATTGCCCACCCAGCATTCCTGAGCATCTAGAGGACTCATCTATGCTCTTCTGCCTGTCTTATCTGGATTCCTGAATGCCCATGAGAGTTGCTTTCATTTAAATTCTACACTTTGGCTTTTCCTTTGTGATGGCTTCTTGTCTCACTTGACAACTATCTGCCATGCAAAATCTCTCAAGTCTTGGTCAATTCTCAGATTTGCTGTGTCATTTTCTTGCCCACTACCTGGTACCAAACCCTCTTCCCCTCCCACATGAACTCTATTGTATAGGAGTGTGTCTGTCCCACTCCCAGGATTTACCCTATACTAGGAGCATTACATGGCATGACTCAGAGAAGAAGCTATTGCCATATTTAGGCATGGAGGCTCCCAGCAGTCGTATAAGAGATCTGTGAGACTCTTTTCTGATTTCAGCTTATAAATCCTAAATCCTCAGATGGTAGCTCTGTGGCAAGTGAAGGGGGAAAAATAACTTTTTTCCTTGTATTGCTCAGGATGGTGTGTGTACTTTTGGTTTGGAAGAAAACAGAATTTTTAAGGTGATTAATAGTATGTATAAACATGCAATGTTAATGTGTTTAATAAGAAATTGAAAGGTCTTTTTTGAGGTGTAAGGTAGGAAAAACAAGTGTGGAGAGGTAATATTACACGAAACCCATCCAAACCAAAGATGTGATATTGTTGAAGTTATATACTTTATTATTAGTAATAAATAGGTTTCCTCAAATATCAGTTTAGTTATCAAAATAATTGCCTCTCTGAAGTAATGATAATAAGGGATGGTTGTGCTTAATCTTTAGGGTGAAGGGTACATACCCAGCTCTTTCATAGCATGTCCTGTATTCTTCATTATCCTCTTTAATAACATCTACCAAATAAAAGAAGATTTATCCCCCTGGAGAACAAGTTGTTATAAAATATCTTTACATTTGCAACTGATGATTTTTTTTTTTTACTTAACTAATAACTTTAAAGAAAACATGTGATGGGGAAATTTTCAGGGATTAGAATTAAATTTTGTGCAATAAATTTTATGTTTCTCCAGCAAGTTGGTGAAAAGAATAAAAAGTGGCATTACCAGGTTGATTTTGAGGACCCCAAATGCAAGTCATATTTTTTTCTTTTTTCCTTAAAGTAACCTGCTTTAGGGTACTATTGATTCTGAAAAACACAAGCACGGTTGATGCTTTCCTCTTCAACTTTGGGGCCACAGGGAAAGCGTTCAGTCTTAAATTAGGTAGAAGGTTTGGCCAAACTGTGTTAGAACAAAAATGAGCACTACAGCTGGACATCTCAGAGATTCAGTTCCTCTTGTTTTTCCTCTGTGTATCCTCAAATTCCAGTACTAAATATCTGTTTCCAGGTAAGAACAGGTAACAAAATTTAGGAAAAGTGTTTTAAAATTACAGGTGGTGAAGAAAGGAAAGATACTGCTTTTTGTGTTCTACTATGTAACACATGTTCGATTTTCTCAACTACAGAGCTTTGGGTATATTACTTGACATTCACATGTTCCACATTGCCTTGAAAGGTAAGTATTTCACATAGTTGGCAAACTTGTGAGAACAACCACCTCAGTCAAAAAGTGAACTTAGGCCCTAGAATTTCTCTAGGCTGTTTACTGGCCATGTGACTGAGTTGTTGTTGTTCTTTCTCTGTGTAATGAAGAAATTAGACAAGGTTTCCTTCTATGAGCTATTCTTACTTTTTCCCTTTGGCAGATCCCCCTCATTTGCTTCTTTTACTGTGGGAAAATCAGGCAGGGAGAGAGGAAGGGAGCCTTCGGGAATTATGAGGAGTCTCCCTTTGCTTAACATTACCATTACATCTCATCTTCCAATATTTCCTATTTAGTGCACCTGTTGTTGACAGATCCTGGAATTTGCATCAGGAGGGAGCTAATGACCACTGCCCATATGTTTCATGTGCCCCAAAAGGTGGCTTGCAAAAGCCTCGTGATTTGCTACTGTGGCACAGACAATTCAGTAACAGACATATTCAGCTTCTGAATAATACATATGTAGACTAGTTTTTACACAAATAACTTAGCAAATTGTGTCAAAGACCACTTCTACATATATAGACAGAGGACATAATGGGTGGGGGCAGCTGAGAGATTGGAGGAATAAACCCTTACCTTACTAATGAAAGTTTTCCTCACCTGTTTAACCTGCTTAGAACTTGAAATCTGATCAATTATAGTCATTATATCTTCTTCACCTTGGACGTATCCTTTTAGTATAGCATATTTCAAGGACAGCTGGTGACTCATCTTTTGATCTATTATTTGTAGCAACTTTGGGGTTATGAGCTGGAAAAAATGGAACTACCATTTACTATAAATTGTATACATTTAGTTAGTTATATATTGATTAGTTTAACTAAAGTATATAATATTAAGAAATAACGTGTTTTCAACAGTAACTATAGTAACCTGTCAAGGTTATTTTATTCATGGCAAGTTTATAACTTCATGACCAGAGTGATTTCCCTATAATTAATAGTGCTGGACACCTATGTGAAGTTATGAATTTACTCTTTACTTATCTCTCCTATAGAGCATTGAATACTACTTCCAACTGGTTTAAATTCTTGGAAAACAATGCAATTAATCTGGGCTTGTCATAAATGTGTATAAAGTACTGCCACTTATACCTGTGAAATCTTCTACTAACCTTCTTACCAGAAGGCTTATTTGGGAGTTAGAACCCACCCCAACTATACTTCTTGTTTGACCACACCATTAATTTCTCATTGTTTCTTTGCTGAGGTTTAACTTTCTAGATTATCTGTTACCACTCTGCAGTCCTTTAACTTCCCCATAGTTGGCTGTTTCCCGTGTTTTCCTGTTTATGCTCCATATTCTTCATACTCTCCTCGCTGACCAACTGCCATTAATCCTCAAAGCACTAATTTATGCTCATCCTTCAATATTCAGTTTAAGCATCACCTAATAAAAAACATCTTTTTAAAAAATCGTGTTAGCATTTTGTACATACTCTGTTTTGCACTTACCTTACAATGTAACATTGGAACATCTAGATGACAGGTCATTTTCCTTCTATAAGTTCTCTATAGTGTGTCTAATTTGTCTTCATGTTCCAGGGCCTATCATTTGATATGTTAAGGGTTCAGAATTTCCTGAACACCTAAACAAAATTTCCTTAGGTGGTTTACCAGTTTCTTCACTTAAAATATTTGGTAGACCCCATATATCCTCCAATAAGAAAGAATTAACTAGTCCCTGGAATACGCTTTGCTTGTCTTCCTTAGGTCAAATTGCACACTAGCATTACTTGCAGTCTTATTTAACACTAAAATGGGAAAAGCTACTAGTTGCATCCTTTTAGACCTTAGCAAAAGTATTTTTTAAGCATATGTAAGAAAGCTCTAAATGTACAGATTCTAATCTGTTAGTTTTATCTCTAGATGAACCACGTCTCCCTTAGGTTTGTTCCTCTCACAGTGCTTAAATGTGCATGTGTCTTGTTTCTGTATGAATAGAGCGAGCCAGTGAAAGAGAGGGGATGTATCCCTGTTCCGTATATATACTTCACATGCCTTGTGATGGAGTGAGTCCCATGTCATTGAAATAATTGTATAGATAATAAATAATATCATGCTTGTTATAGAAAGATGATTAGACAAATAAGGTTATTTTTGATGCTGTGATTTTATGTTACTATGAATTTATGAAACATGAAATGCATAATTTTTGCCTTCTTAATATGTATGAATTTATACTACTTGCTTTGTCACTATGAATGGTGTGCATGGTTGTTTTGTTGATTTCCAGGTTTTATACCAGGTATCTCTAAAAATAAACATTACTTTGGGGTTAATTTATACTTACATTACTATGTAATTTTTTATGTGCTCTCTATTCAAAGAAGAAGCTATACTGAGTATTTCTATACTTTCATGTACTAAATAAATTGCACATACAATTTGGATATTCATAAAATAATATGTTATAAAATTTAATTTGTGGAAGGATTATAAAATTTAAAATATAAACATCATCTCAATAAAAAGTAGAAATCATAAAACTACTAAACTGATCTTAGTCCATATTTCATGAAGCAGTCAGTAGAAATTTGAAATTGAATGATTTAATAGTTCTTTACCTTCAAAATACGTAGTAGGCGAAGAAATCGAACAATTTTTATAAAGATTACTGTTAGAATAAAATCAAGAGTATAAGTAATAGAATTTGTCTCAATAAGAATTATATCTATGATGCCAACTGATGTAATTGCTAACTCAAATAGGTTCCAGGCCTGTAAAAAATATTCTTTCCTCATTGCAGCCATCTGTTGATTAAAAAAAAATACATTATCTTGTTTTTGCTTTTACTGTAACATTTTCCACAATAATGAAACATCACTAGTTAGATTCTTTTCTGATCTACCTTAAGATTTCTTGTCTGAAATACTAGTAAGGAAGCATATTAATTTAAAATTCAAATGATTAAATATTAAAGCATAGCTAAGAGAGTGGGAAGTATTAAAGATGATTGTGGGTTTTCAGTGGAATTCTGAAAGAAAAGTAGGTTTAGAGAAGATAAATTTTTTAGAATGTGCTGTTTGAGATGTTTGTATAGCATTTTGTTGGAGAGATCCAGTCATCAGTTTCTATATAATCTGAGGTTCTTGGTAAGATCTGAGGTGGGAATGTGAATTTAGAAGTTATTAGACTATAAATGGTAGATGATGCCAAAAGTGAAAGAGATAGCATGGCTTATGAAGCTCTTTATTCTTTATGTCCATGTCTCGTTTCCATACCCTCCACATCTAACATCTAACATCTAACATCTCTCTAACATCCATGCTGACCAATCCATCCCAAGCTCCAGTCACTGGGAGTGATGTCCCTTGTGCATGCAATGGGTTTTGCTTCTAGCTTTTCCCTTGTTTTTGTCCATCATGTTATATACTCATATTCTCAGTCTTCACTTTTTGGTCTATAGAGCACAATACTATTATCAATATTATTATCAGTTTGTTGACCCTTTCTTCATTTTACAACTACCTTTATATTAGATTTAAAAATCAAATCATGTATGTTTTTCAGGCATGAAGGGATATCTATCACTCCACCTATCTCTATCTAGTAGTAAAAAAGATTAAAATGAACACTATCCTGCTAAATTTATGAACACTATCGATACCTTTGAAACTCCCTTTGACACACACCATTTTAAAATTTATGTTTACAAATACAAAATCAGTTCTTAAAGTATGGATGTTTTCTATTGAGTTGCCTTAAAAATTTACCTTTAAAAATTAAAATTTGGGAAGTGAGAAAGAATTTCATACACTCCTTTAGAAAATTGTGTGTAGTTAGTGTTGGAAATGAAGTTACAGAATCTCTCTGTGAGACATATAACATATTCACACATACACATATACACACACACCACAATTTTGGATTACCTTAAATAGGGCCTCCACGATATAAAATGCAAGAAAAGAGTAGTTAGAGTATCTTAATTCCTGGTCATAGATCTCACTTAAGTTAGGTATCCAAGAAATTATAATAGGAAACATATTCATTAGTGTCACAAGATATCCAATATACTCAAATTCATCCGTAAATACAATTTTATGGCATAAACGAAGAATGCAATGTCTACAAAAAATAAAGAGTTTTATCTAATAAAATAATTACACGGAATGACTTTCAGTTCAGTTCTGTTCTACTCATCTATAGTACACAGCCCAGCTTAGTTCTGGGTAGGAGAAATCATTACCTAACATTTTCTGGCATCTCCCTTCAGATATTGTACTTTTAATTTCCTCCTCTGCTGGATGTCTTGAGGCTTGTTTCCCCTCTTTTTTCCCCCATCTTCCTCAACTCTCATCCATTTTTAGTTTTAATAGAAATACTTTGGTCATGAGATGGGATAATTCAAATTAGAAATATTAAAAAATAATAATAAACAAAGGGAATTACTTCCACCTGCCAGACATGATTACTATTAACAGTTTGAATATTAGACCAATCTTTTTTCTTATGTAATCATTATCTGTAAACACAAAAATTTTATCATACATATCATTCTAAACTTTTTTTCTTTTTCTTGACAACGTATCATGAGCATCTTTTCTGTTGAGGCATAGAATCTGTAAAAAAATAAAAGTCCCAGGATGTGTGGTAATGAAACAGTATGAATCCACATCTTATCAAAATGTATTTATCAAAACATTTAAATCAAATATTAAATCAAATCAATAACTCCTAAATGTGAGACAGGAAATCATCAAAATCCTAGAGGAGAACATAGACAGCAACTTCTGTGACCCGGGCTGCAGACACATCTCTGGAGGCAAGGGAACAAAAGCAAAAATGAACTATTGGTACTTCATCACGATAAAAATTCTGCACAGCAAAGGAAACAGTCAATAAAACTAAAAGACAGCCTACAGAATGGGAGCTATGTCATTTGCAAATGATATATCTGTTGAAGGGTTAATATCCAAAATCTATAAAGATCTTATCAAACTCAACACCCCCCAAATTAATAATCCAGTTAAGAAATGGGCAGAATATCCAACTTTTGTACCAATGTGGACAGGACTGGAGGAGATTATGCTGAGTGAAATAAGTCAAGCAGAGAGAGTCAGTTATCATATGGTTTCACTTACTTGTGGAGCACAAGGAATAACATGGAGGACATGAGGAGAAGGAAAGGAAAAGTGAATTGGGTAAATTGGAGGGGGAGGTGAAGTATGAGAAACTGTGGACTCTGAGAAATAAACTGAGGGCTTTGGAGGAGAGGGGAGCGGGAGGATGAGTGGGCCTGGTAGTGGGTATTAAGGAGGGCACATACTGCATGGAGCACTGGATGTGGTGCATAAACAATGAATCTTGGAACACTGAAAAAATAAAATTAAATTAAAAAATTGATCACATACACATTAAAAAAAAAGAAATGGGCAGAAGATATGAAAAGATATTTTTTCAAAGAAGATATCAGATGGCTAACAGACATACTAAAAGATGCTTAACATCATGCATCGTCAGGGAAATACAAATCAAAACCCACAATAAGATATACCTCATAATGGTCAGAATAGCTAAAACTAACAACTCAGGAAACAATAGAAATTGGCAAGGATGCAGGATTCGGAGAAAGGAGAAGCCTCTTAAACTGTTGATGGAAATGCAAACAGGTGTAGCCACTCTGGAAAACAGTAAGAGGTTTCCTCAGAAAGTTAAAAACAGAACTACCCTATCATCCAACTGTTGATGGAAATGCAAACAGGTGTAGCCACTCTGGAAAACAGTAAGAGGTTTCCTCAGAAAGTTAAAAACAGAACTACCCTATCATCCAGCAATTGCACTACTAGAAACTTTCCCAAAAGATACAAAAATAGAGATTTGAAGGGACATATCTACACCAATGCTTGTAACACCATTATCAACAATAGCCAAACTATGAAATGAGCCCAAATGTCCGTTAGCTGATAAAGAAGATGTGGTACATGTGTGTATTGACACACACACAATCATGGAAATCATGGAATATCACTCAGCCATCAAAAAGAATGATATCTTGCCATTTGCAATGACATGGATGGAACTAGAGTCTATTATGCTAAGCGAAATAAGTCAGTCAGAGAAAGAGAAATGCCATATGATTTCACTCAATATGGAATTGCAAGAATGCTCTCATGGAGTTCATCCCCCATGTTTTCTTCTGTGGGTTTTACCGTTTCAGGTCTTACTTTACTCCATTTCAAATTGATTTTTGTTTATGATGTAAGACAGTGGTCTAGTTTCATTATTTTGCATGTGGCTGTCCAGTTTTCTCAACATCATTTACTGAAGAGATTATCCCTTACCCACTGTATATCATTAGTTCCTTTGTCATAAATTAATTGATTATATACTCATGGGTTTATTCCTGGGCTCTCTATTCTGTCCCATTGATCTATGTGTCTGTTTTTATGCCAATACCATACTATTTGTTTATTACAGCTTTTAAAAAATTTTTAAAAATTTACTTATTTATTTTTAGAAGATTTTATTTATTTATTTGTCAGAGAGAGAAAGAAATAGAGAGCAGCCACAGGCAGACAGAGTAGCAGGCAAAGGCAGAAGGAGAAGCTGGCTCCCTGCCAAGCAAGGAGCCTGACCTGGGACTCCATCTCAGGACACTGTGATCATGACCTGAGCCGAAGGCAGAGGCTTAACCAACTGAGCCGCCCAGGCATCCCTACGGCTTTTTAATATAGTTTAAAATCAAGAATTGTGATACCTCCAGTGTTATTCTTTTTTTTTTCCCTCAAGATCATTTTGGCGATTTAGGATCTTTTGTGATTCCATACAAACATTAGGATTTTTTGAAACTTCTGTAAAAAATGTTAATTGGAATTTTGGTAAGGATTACATTGAAACTATAGATTGTTTTGAATAGTATGGCCATCTTAACAAGATTAATTCTTCCAATTCATGAGCATAAGATATCTTTCCATTTATTTGTATCTTCTTTAATTTCTTTCATCAGTGTCTTACAGTAATCAGTGTAGAGGTCTTTTGCCTTCTTGGTTAAATTTATTCCTAAGTATTTTATTCATTTTAATACAGTTATAAATGGGATTTCCTTAATTCCTTTTTGTTATTAGTGTACAGAAATGCTACTGATATTTATATATTGATTTTGTATGCTGTAACTTTACTGAATTTGTTTATTAGTTCTAACTTTTTTTTGTGGAGTTCTTAGGGTTTTCTGTATATATCATGACATCTGCAAAAGATGTTAGTTTTACTCATTTCTTTCTGATTTGGATGACTTTTTTTTTCTTGCCTAATTACTCTGGCTAGAACTTCCAATACTAATTTTAATAAAAATTATGAGAGTGGGCCTCCTTATCTTGCTCCTGATCTTAGAGAAAAAGCTTTCAGCCTTCAGCTTTTCACTGTTGAATATGAATTTAGCTGTGTGATTGTCAACTATGGCCTTTGATGAGGTATACCACTTCTTTACCCAGTTTGTTGACAGTCATAATTTATATTTACCCATTTTTGTCTTGTGTATCCATTATTGTAGCTATATTTTAAAAATACTTTTGACTTTTAACCTTTATGCTAGATTTTTATGCGATTTATCCACCATTGTTACAGTATTAGAGTGGTCTGAATTTTATCATATATTTATCTTTACCAGTGAGACTTATACTTTCATATGTTTTTCTGTTACTAATAGGGGGGTGTCCTCTGGATGGCAACCACAAAAGCCAGGGTGCCAAACTCTTGCACAAGTTCATTTCCGGGAGACACTGTCCTTGCAAGCTCATTAAGAACTGTTTCATTGTCTATTCTAGTCGTCTGGATCTTGTGGACATAAGCCCAGTTATCTCTCAGAGAGGATGCTTTGGGGGCCCATCTCTCAAGTGGAAGTCTCAAAAGTTGGGGCACTAGATGTTGGGTCCAAACCCTTTACTTCTTATGGAGAAGCTGGGAACCATGAGTTCCCTTCTGATTGCATGCCTCAATGCCAGAGGGTTAGTTTTATGCTGACAGTGTGTCTCAGCCTTTACGACCTGTTTCATGTAGGTGTTTTCTCATTAGCCTGATATGTAAGAATCACTCAGCTACTTTCTGGCTTTTTTTGAGAGGGAAGTGGTCCATATGTGTCTGTGGATTTGGTATGATGATGAAAGGAGTTAAGTTCAGGGGCCTCCTATTTCACTATCTTAAACTATAATACAGACTGCTTTTCCTGATTTCTTTCAGCAATAAAGTCATTTCTGGCACAGCATTGCACTTGATATTACTTTTTTCTTTCCTACCAGACATTTATTTATTTATTTATTTATATGTTTCTTTCTTTTTTCTTTTTTTTTACTTTTTAAAAATTGTATTATGTTAGTCACCATACAGTACATCATTAGTTTTTTTTTTAAATTTCTTTTCAGCGTAACATTATTCATTGTTTTTGCACCACACCCAGTGCTCCATGCAATCCGTGCCCTCTCTAATAACCACCAGCTGGTTCCCCCAACCTCCCACCCCCAGCTCCTTCAAAGCCCTCAGATTGTTTTTCAGAGTTCATAGTCTCTCATGGTTCACCTCCCCTTCCAATTTTCCTCAACTCCCTTCTCTTTTTTGATGCAGTGTTCCATGATTTTTACCCCAATGATGCAGATGTAGTGAAAAGAAGGGCCATATGCACCTCAATGTTCCTAGCAGCAATGTCCAGAATAACCAAAATGTGGAAAGAGCCAAGATGCCCTTCAAAAGATGAAAGGATAAAGTTGATGTTACCTTTTGCTTAAATTTATAAGTGACTGTAATTTGACTTGTTTATGCCAGATAGATGAATCGAAAGGGATATGGTGGGGATTACTCTCAATTCCTTTAAATCTTTAAGGTTGGTGTTAATTTCTTTATGCCTGGAATACTATATTACTTCTTACGACTATTTTGGCCAGGGTTCCACATGGTCATTTGGACCTTCCTGCCATAATATTCTTATTCTATAGGTCAGCAAGACAATGTGAATGTTCAGCTACACACTGACTATATTCATCCCATGTATACACTTGGAGATATAGAGAAATAACCACACAGTGGACTTGCTGGATTATTATGAAGCAGACTGGGTCAGAGACTTAAACTAAAAGCTTCCTCTCTAATTTGAGAACTGTGATAGCATTTCAAGCCTCTGGTCTTTTGTTTGTTTGTTTGCTTATTTATATTCCCTCCAAAGTCTTTTTAAAAGTCTCAGTATTCTCTTTTTTCCCACTTAAAAGTAATTTTTTTAGTAAAGTGACTAAAGGTCCATCTGAGAAAAGATCGAGGGAATATTTATCCTATGTGTTTGTGGTGTTATTGTAGACCTTTTTCAAAGGCTCTGGTTCTGAGAACTGACTTAGGTATAAGGAAAGGGTGGGGAATCATGATCTTCCTTTGCAGTAGTTGACCTCATCCCTTTGCTGACCAGTTCTTTATTTTTAGAAAAGTCAAATAAAATGTAGTTAACTATTTGTCTACATTGTCATTTGACACAAATTATCTTACCCATACCCAGGCCAAGGTAGTCTGACTGCTCTTCCAGGTTTGCTGTTCACAAAAAAAGGATGCCCACCTTGCTTTTGACATTTGAGTGCTGCCATCTGTCTTCTGCCATTCCCAAATCCTTTCAATACTAGTAAGACTAGTTCCTTGGCAACCTCAACTACTGTCAACCATGTTTTGCCGAGGGCATCTATCACTGAGTTTCACAGTGTTGCCTTGTGAAAGTAAACATCCTCTGGTCCTTCCCACGGGGGTAAAGTGATGGGTCCTTCATTCTCTTATAATAATTTTTGTAAATATTCCAGTTTTTATCATCCATACTTCACTTATTGTAGGTTATTGGCCTGGTCAAGTTTCAAAGAACAATCCCAAGAGATTAACTGTACTGGTTCCAAGTGTCCTTAACAGAATGTTGAACCTCGAATCATGGATAAGACCATCATGCCAATAAATTCTCCCTAATCTGGTCTTATTTACAAAATAAATACCCTCAAGATCCATTCCAATATATGTCTACCAGTATTTGCTTGTATTACTCAGGCCCTGTAATTTCCTCAATAGATAAATTGTCTCCTAAAGAAAGCACTGTATTTCCTCCTCTAGCTGTGTTGAGATCTGATATGGGTAATTACCTTGGAAACAGTGAGATGTGGTAGAGAATAACCTTGAAACAAAGACAAGATTTATCTTGTGATGTCTTTGTAGCATCTGAAGGGGATAGGAGGCTATTATCCTCTAGCAAGAAAGAGGTGGCTGCCTTCTGCCAGGCTACAGTATTCATGGGGATTGTGAGGGTTCAAGATCTTCAGATTTATCTCCCAAGTGTTACCACTTTAGATCTCAGGTTCCTGATCTTTTTCTTTCAGAGCCCTGACCCTGATACGGAAACCCAATTGATGCTAGGTGTTTATTCTTCTTTCTGTAGCTCTAGCTGTATCCCCTCAAAATAGATATACTATTATTGACTTATTTAGGTATGGATAATTTAAGTTGAATTTTTAATTTTAAGAATTATGTGTGTTTTCCTATTCAGTTTATTTTGGTGACTGGACTTGTTTCTGTTTGTGATTCTGTCACTTCTCAATTTCAACAATACTTCTATTATTGGAATTCAGCACTTAGTAATAAATGCTCACATTTGTTAAGTGCTTACCCAGTGCTAATCCCTGGTCTAGGCACTTCTACACATACTATTCATGTATTCTTTCCCACAGTTCCATGAGGAAACAGGAGAACCCAACTCGCATATTTTGGTGCCCATTATGTGTCATATACACACACACACATATATATATATATATATATATGACCTGTGGCAAAGTAACAGACACATAATATACATATATATATATATATATATATATATATATATATATGTATATATATATACACTGAGGACTGAAGGACTGAGGACTGAGGACTGAAATGATCATTCAAATAATAAATGACAGAGACTTGAGATTCTAAACCAAGCCACATGGCACCAGGATCTGCACTAATCACTTTGAGATGAGTGATATTCAGAGATAGCTTATGGAGAGTTTTTTAAATCTCCCTTCCATTAAGTTGCATCAACAAAAAGAATTACTTAAAAAGTTATAGCTTTAGTCAGTATTGAAGGCTTTAAAAAACCCTATAATATGACAATCTCTTTGTTGTAGTGAGTGTGGTAGATTAAAGATGCTATATAATTGATACTTTTATTGAGAAGAACGGTCTATATTTCCTCCTCTTGAATCAAAGAAAAGAAACAATAGGCATCCAAATTGGAAAGAAGCAAGTAAAATTATCTCTATTCATAGATGACATGATTTTCTACAGAAAGAATCCCAGAAAATTCACAAAAAACAGGAGAGCTAATCAATGAATTCAGTAAAGCTTCACAGAATACAAAGTCAACATACAGAAATCATACACTAGGAATGAACAATCTTAAAATGAAATAAAGAAAACAGTGTCATTTATAATAGCATCAAAAAAGCAAAAGAAGTGGTTCCTGTGTGGCTCACAGGTAAGCAACTGCCTTCCACTCAGGGTCC
Organism: Mustela nigripes; assembly: GCF_022355385.1. Classification (NCBI taxonomy): domain Eukaryota; kingdom Metazoa; phylum Chordata; class Mammalia; order Carnivora; family Mustelidae; genus Mustela; species Mustela nigripes. The sequence goes on along the minus strand of NC_081558.1, from coordinate 160,643,368 downwards.
TGGGATTGAGCCCTGCATCAGGCTCCCTGCTCAGGGGAGAGCCTGCTTCTCCCTCTCCCTCTGCTTGCTGCTCTGTCTACTTGTGTTCTCTAACTCTGTCAAGTAAATAAATAAAAATCTTAAAAAGAAAGAAAAAATAGGATTAACTTTAATCAAAGACTTGTATGCTAAGAACTGTAAGACATTCCTGAAAGAAATAAAGGAAGATCTAAGTAAAGGAAAAGTCACCTCATGTTCATGAATTGGAAAGCTTAATATTATTAGGATGACAATACTGCAGATTCAATGTAATCCCCATGAAAGACTCAATGGCATTTTTTTTTCAAAATTAAACAAATCCTAAAATTTATATGTAATTACATTTATATGGAATTACCTACATTGTTACACCAATCTTGAAAAAGAAAGTTGATAAACTTATATTTCCTGATTTCAAAATTATCTAACAGCTGTGGAAAACAATTTGGTGGTTCCTTGGGATAAGTTAAACATAAAATTATCTTACGATCCAACAATTTCACTCTTTGGTGCATACCCAAAAAGTATGGAAAAAGTGGAAAGAAGGTATTCAAATACTTTTACATGAATGTTCTTAACAACACTGTTCTCAGTAGCCAAAAGGTGAAAACAACCCAAATGTCCATCAGCTGATGAATGGGTAAACAACATATGATGTTTCTGTACAATGAACTATTATTCAGCCATAAGAAGGAATAAAGTCTTGATACCTGCTACAAAGTGGATGAAACTTATGTTACTGATACATTCGACCATGTAGATGAAAACATTATGGGGAGTGAGAGAAGCCAGAAACAAAAGACTATGTGTTTGATGGTTCTAGTTATATGAACATTCAGGACATGTAAATTCATAGAGACAAAGCAGACTAGTGGGATGCAGGAGCTGTGGGGGTGTGTGCAGGGAGAATGGGGAGTGACTGCTTAATGAGTGCTGGTTTTATATTGGAGGCAATAAAAATGTTTTGGATTTTGACAGAGATGATGTTTGCCCAACATTGTGAATGTACTAAATAACATGGAATGATAACTTAGAAATGGTTAATCTTGTTATATGAAATTTACTTCAGTAATAAGAGAAAAGTTATTATACTATCTTTTTTTTTCTTTAAGTAACTTTTTGTATGTATGTAAGTAATTTAATTATAAACTACCCCAAATATTTTCCAATATATTCAGGATATGAATTTGTTTCTTAAATTTTCTGTGGAGCTTCAACATACAACCCTGAGATCTAGTGTCAAATGCTTTATCGACTGAGCCATCCAGGAGCTCCCAGGATATAAATTTAAAAAGTAGAAAGGTCAGTATAATAACAGTTCTAGTAAGGTTCAAAATCACTTACCTTGATGGGATCCCTTTTTCCTTTTTAGTGTTGTACACCCAATTTAGCAATACTTTTCTAATAAAGGCAAGAAGTTTTTTGCTTTCAGAATAATTCTTTATTGCCTCAGGACCCATATATCTGGGGAAAAAAAGAAGTAATCACTAAACCTGCTTTAATATTTGGGGACTAGATTTAATGCAGTAATGTCAGACAGCAAGAAGATGATTTTGTCCATTGATAACTAGAAATAGGACACTTTCATGAGCATAGGTCCAAGTCACAAAGTTGTAGATACAAGTAGATATATAATTATGAATTCAGATTCTGGGGCTCACTCATTAAAGAGAGATACATGGTTTAAAATAAAGAGGTCAAGTTTCAGGGAGGAAAAGAATAATGTGATTCAAATAGATCCAGTTTTCATGATGGGGCCCCCATTATCTCATGAAATTACCTCATGAAAATGTTTGCTCTACAAAATAGACATGAAAATATCCATGCCAGTTGGGAATAATTAAATAAGAAAGTATATTTGAGGCATCCAACCCATCTCATAATCCTCTTACCTCTTTGATTGATTTCAACTCCCGGACAGGTAGTTAGGGGAATTAATGGAGAAAATACAAGTGGTGATTAAAGAGTTAATGATTACTTGGAGAAGTCAGTGGTCCTAAAACCCCAAAGACAGTTTCGTAGCACATATCCCACTGTCTCTAGGTTTCTGTTGACTTTTCTAACAAAGTGGCTCATATCTACGTGCTATGATCTGGTCTTGTTTAGCAAAATACCTTGGTTTTTGTTATCTTCATCAGAAGGGCAATAGGGCTTTGTCCTTGGGTCTGAGGCCTTACTTTAAAATATGGCTTAATGGAAGGGTATTGGTGACTTAAATGCAAAGGTGGACCTTGTCCTTCCTATTGACTATATTGTTCTTACTCTGAAATTTGAACGATTTCTCTGCTATGGGAATACAGATGTCACTGAAAAGAAGGAAGTCATTTGGGGCGCCTGGGTGGCTCAGTGGGTTAAGCCGCTGCCTTCGGCTCGGGTCATGATCTCAGGGTCCTGGGATCGAGTCCCACATCGGGCTCTCTGCTCAGCAGGGGGCCTGCTTCCCTTCCTCTCTCTGTGATCTCTTCCCTTCCTCTCTCCTACTGTGATCTCTCTCTGTCAAATAAATAAATAAAATCTTTAAAAAAAAAAAAAAAGAAGGAAGTTATTTAATTCTCTGTGACTCAATAGAATGAATGATATGGTAACCACGTGGAAAATCACAAATGTATATAGAGCTTGATTTGTTCCTAATTTTAAAAATATTTATTGAATGTATTATTCTTCCTAAAAGCTGGAGAGAAACCATAAGCAAAAACAGATCGCTGCCCTTAAGGATCCAGCAGACTAGAGGAACGAAACAGGCAAATAACAATTGCATTAAATTGTAGTGGGCATTGCTGTGGAGATCATAAACAATAGGGCAGTCTGAATCCATCAAGTGGGGGGCTGGTATTTAGTGCTGGGGAATCAGGAAACCTTCTTGAAGGAATTAATGTCTCAACTAAGATCTGGTCATTTCTTAAGTTTCTATAAATCCTAAAATTCTGTGGTATGAGCAATTCAGCCTCCTGAATTCCTATCTTTTGTCATCAGATTCCTTGCTTTTTTAGGAAGATGGCTGTGATCTCTTTAATCGGATAGTGAGGCAGCTGAAGCTTCCAAGGCGAGCTCTGTAATTATCAGTTAAGTGGCTGTGGGTAAATCATTTCATCTCTTTTCTCCTCATCTTTCTCATCAGCAAAATGAAGATAATACTGACACTTATTTCACAGGATTTTTTTTAACTTTAGATTGGTAATACATGCAACGTGTTTAAAACTGTGCTTGGCACAGTACTTAATAAATATAAGCTCTCTATTCAAAGAATTCTTTCTCAGGCAATTACACAGGCAGTTAGTTTAGGTCCTGGTGCCCCTGTTTAAATCCCCCAACTCTTTCTCTCCTTAGACTTGTTTTCTTGCCACAGGACACTGCGACACATGGGGCATTGCTGAAATGAGCAGCAAATGGCCAAGTCAACTGCAAGGCAAGTACTGACTCTAAGTGTAATTAGGAGTTACTTCTCTGGAGATTGGACCACCATTCCACTAATGATACTCCCCACAGTGCCTGCCATATACCTTTGCACATATTCGTATATAATATTTATCTCATTTATGAATCACTAAAAAATAATATATTCTAAAATGTGCCTTTGTCATCCACTAGGCATCCTTTCAACCCTTTAACTCCCTTCTCCTGATTCTGGGTCTTCCTAGGCATAGATTTCTTCTGCCTTCCTGGAGGCGTTAAAGAGGAAAAATCAAGGCAATGGGTTGGCTTGCTCTATACTGCCTTTTTTTTTTTTTTTAATATTAACTTCTCCTGAACAATGCAGTGATAATGCTTTTCAGCATGTTATTTATTCATCCATTTAAAAAACTCTCGCTGTCCACTGTGCATCTGTCTTCTTTAAAGTGTGCGTCACACTGTTTCTAAGTGTTCACATTTGGCCAGCCCTCTGTCCCCGTCTCCTTCCTGTAAGCATCTGAATGGCCTAGAGTGGGGGGCAAACGGAGGCCCTTGTCCTTACGCCTCATTCATCAAGAAAATGAAATCTTAAGCCAGATGTATTTTATCTTACTTCCTTGACAAGTATGTCATAAGGATTTGTATGGCTAGGCTTGAAATGCAATCTCTTTCACTCTTTGAAATCTGTACTCCCAACTTTAATGAGACTGCTCTCCGGCACCCGGCTGCTTCTCTTCCCACACAGGGCTTTATCGCTCTCTGAGCCACAAGCCAGCAATGGGGAGTGGACACCCGGCTGACGCTGCTCTTAGCTTTCAGCGTAGGTGCACCAAAGGCCCCGTCTGCCCTTGAGATAACGGCCCAAGGGAAAGGCCCAAGAAGACCAGACGAGTGAGATTTGGGACCATTGGCAGGGAATTTTGGTGTCTTCAATGCTAGGAGTGTGGTTTATTTTATTTTTTATTTTTCTTTTTAAAGATTTTATTTATTTATTTGTTTGTCAGAGAGAGAGAGAGCACAGAAGCAGGCAGAGAGGCAGGCAGAAGCAGAGAGAGAAGCAGTCTCCTTGCCGAGCAAGGAGCCTGATGCAGGACTCGATCACAGAACCCTGGGATCATGACCTGAGCCAAAGGCAGCGGCTTAACCGACTGAGCCACCCAGGCATCCTTATTTTATTTTTATTTTTTTTAAAGATTTTATTTATTTGCCAGAGTGCTTGCACACACGAGAGAGAGAGAGAGAGAGAGACAGAGACAGAGAGACAGAGAGACAGAGAAAGCACAAGCAGAGTGAGCAGCAGGCAGAGGGAGAAGCCGAGTCCCTGCTAAGCGGTGACCCTGATGTGGGCTCCATCCCAGGATTGAGAAACAATGACCTGAGCTGAAGGCAGATACTTAACTAACTGAGCCACCCAGGGGACCAAGGAGTATGGTTTAGAAGAAGAAGTTATGTTATGTCTGGGCTTTGGGGGAACATCGTTGTTAACTGCAGGGCAGTTTAACTCTCCTCTTAGCCCCATCATATACCCTTCATTCTTCCAAGGGGATCGGAAGCTAACGCGTGGATTTCAAGGAACTTGCCGTGTAGTACAGAGGCTTACAGCAAAAGAAGCTATTACAAAACTATGCTGGGTATTAAGAGAGAATATGCACCGATGTGTTTGGAGGAATTAACGGAGTCTTTGAACTTAGTGAGGTATTCAAGCAGTCTAAGAGGAAGAGTGTTCTACCACAGCTCAGCTTTGGGGGCAAAAGAAGGAAGGGAAGAGCGTCTCCGCTAGCAACAGCAACACATTCAAAAGTGCAGGAGTCTGAATAAGGAGAGCAAGCAGGGAAACGGAAAGGAAGTGATTTGGCCTGATTTGGGGGTGCAGAGCAGGCCGTGGCTTGCACACGTGTTACCAGATGATCCCAGGTTACCAGAAAGAGCAAGCAAACTCACTTGCATCGTTTCCTAAATGCAGGGGCTTAGGATGGAAGCTTTCTCTTGCCAGTGTACTTACTCTCCCTTCTTCTCGCCAAAGCTTCCCGCGGCACCGACCAGCACCTGGACTGCACTCTGGGACAGAATCTCATTCCTGTATTGTCTTTGGTAGCTCGCCTGAAAAAAAAGGGGAAGATTATGATAGAGCATGGATGACAATAACAATGACAATGACAATGACGATGACAATAACAATAACAATAACAACAACAATAACTTAGTGTTTCCTTTATGAAAAGGTAGTGGGTGAGAAAGAAGTAAAAAATTCCTAAGTAATCTACTATCTCTATAAAAAGAACGTTTCTAGGCAGTCTGGACCTTGCCATCAGTGCGGAAGGCCCACCCAAGCTTTGGGTTAAACCAAACTGGTTCTTCAGGAAGCTAAGTTCCCCCTAGATGTTAATTAGGCTTTCGAAAATTAGTGGCGTTCTGTCGTCAAATAACTTTGGGAACTTCCTGCTGCGAGTGTATCCCCATCTTAACAGTTTATGATGCACATTAGAAATTTAAAGACTCTGAGAACTGTTCTTGTGGGGAACCCTGGTTTATAACTTTGATTTCATTTTTCCAAATATTTTGACAACACAACTGTTTTTCTCTCGTCTATTATAAGCATTAAACGGACTGCTGCTGTGGTGCAGAAAGCAGTCATTTGTTCACTTGGTCCACATACTGAGACTCACTTTGCTTCCGGCACTAACTCTGATGCTGGAGAAGCACCCCCCGTCCGACAATGGCCTGGCCACAGTGTGCTGAACACTGTCCAAAATCATTGCACAGACCAGCTTCCTGAATTGGAATGTATGATATAAGTAAAGATTTTTGCTTCCATAGAACACATCTGCACCATCATTTATGGATATCAAAATGCAGATTTGCTCTTGAGGGATACCAGAATGGGATATAACTAATATTTTTAAAAGATCTTATTTATTTATTAGAGAGAGAGAGAGAGAGAATGAATAAGCAGTGGGGAGGGGCAGAGGCAGAGAGAAGCAGACTCCCCGCTGAGCAGGGAGCCTGATGTAGGACTCCATCCCAGGACTCTGGGATCATGACTTAAGCTAAAGGCACAGGCTTAACTGACTGAGCCACCCTGGTGCCCCAGAATAAAACTAGGTTTAAGAATGAGGCAACAAGAGTGTCTGGGTGGCTCAGTGGGTTAAGCCTCTGCCTTTGGTTCCGGTCATGATCTTAGGGTCCTGGGATCGAGCCCTGTATTGGGCTCTCTGCTTAGCAGGGAGCCTGATTTGCCCTCTCTCTCTGCCTGCCTCTCTGTCTACTTGTTATCTCTCTTTATATCAAATAAATAAATAAAATCTTGAAAAAAAAAAGAATGAGGTAACAAAGGTCATTTGTCTGTAACACAGGAACTCAACAGAGTAACGTTCTTCTTCTTAAACTTAGTTAAAATGCTTATAAAATAATGTGAGATTAACATATTATCAATATCCATGCAGGGAAACACCATAGTCTGTTGAAAAATAAGGAAGCTGAAAGTAGTGTAGAATTCATGAGAGCTTAGCAGCACAAATGAAAAAACAGACACTAGAAAAATGTTAATTCTTAATTGATCATCCATACCAAAATGTAAGAAGAATTTAGAGAATGGTTGATACCTTAAAGTAACTGCCATTTATTGGGTGACCTACCATACTATGAAATTAACTGATTTATATATATTTTGCATAGAATTATTTAATTCTTGCAAGAAATTCATGGGGAAGATATTCTAATCTGTATTTCATAGATGAGAAAGCTGAGACTTAGAGGATTAAGAGTTTTTCCCAAGATCACATTAGAAACTCAGTTTTCTCTGAATTTAAAGCCTGTCTCCCCTTTGTCTTATGGTTGGGGGTGTTGCCTCTCCTTTACCACACTGTCTATCATACTGTGCTTCCTCTTCTAATGTACAACAGTAGTGAGGGTATTGCCCCGGTTAATAATAACTGGCTGAGATTTACATAAAAGCTCTCACAGCTTTGAAAATTGTTAATAGACTGATTAATATTATGGTTGGAACAGTGAGCATTAGAATTGAGATTGCAGAAACCAAATTAACAAACCAAGGTAAACATGAAGATAGGCCAGAACAAAGAAGTCCAAAAAAGATGTGAGATGAGATAAAGAGCTGGAGAACAGAACAGAAAGATCCAACCTACTTTAAAAAATAGGATTTCCTGGTTAAGACCCGATACATAGCACAAAATCAGCAAAGATATAATGGTAGAAAACGAACATTTAGGGCAAGAAATAAAAAAAGTACATGGAATGTATATTCCTGAAATCATAGGATATCTGAAGTGGAAAAAAATCTAAGAGTTCTTGCAGTTAGCATTTTCCTATTTTACAGATGGGGAGAAAAGAGACTAAAAAGAATAAGTTTTGAGTCACCTTATTAATGAAAGCAAAACTTAAAATGGATTCTCCTGTATTGATTTGGAGGGTTCCTGAATACTGTATTTTCCTGAAATAAATAAAAAATCTGGAGATGACTCAAAGATATGATATAAACTCTGCTGGTGGAACAAAGCACTATGTGGACATAAGTTCATACTTCATGGCACTGCCTCCGTTGCTTAAAGAAATTATTTAGGTCCTTGGAAAAGCTGCCTTTGAGAGTCAGCCTCTCTGCTAGGACTAATGCTGAAGAGAGAACAATTGTACCCTATAGACCTTCCATTTTCCAAGTGAGAATGAACAGGTAGAATGCTGGGAATTCTGTATGGCTGGAATAGCTGAGACTTGCATGAGAGTCCATAGGCAGTGCTGAAGGCCCACCATGAACATTTTGAGAGCATGAGTCACGGCAATGAGTTAAGATCCTGACCTGGATAGTAAATGGTAACTCGCCTATTAGCAGTTTTCCACAGAGTCTAGGATGCTGCTGTGCCACAGAATTTCTCTAACCTTTATCCAAGATTTGATCTGAAAACTACTCTCTACCTAAAGCTATTAGCAGAATTGGTGTTGTTCATGAAAAGCTGGCGTAGAGCCAGAGATGGGTGGTGTGGAAATGGTTGCATAACACACCTGAAGATTCAGTTCCCCTGTAATTCCTGCCTTGGGATCTGTGAAATTCCCAAATCCTCTTAATAAATCACCTTTTACTTAGGCTAATTTGGATGAATCTATTTCCCTTTTCTTTCTTTTGGCAGTCAAATGGATTCCCAAGATAGCACCAAACTTTCCTTTGCCTTTGTAACCATCTCTTAAGCTATGCAGGTAAGCATAGTCAAGATGGCTTAAAAAACAAAACAAAACGAAAACAGATGTCTTTAGCGAAGGACAAAGTTTTCAGGATAATTTTAGGCCCAAATATCATTTTGAAAGTGTATGATCAAGTACTAACTATTTGTGCCGACAAGAGACGCCTGTTGGCCAGCTCCGTTGCTTCAACGTTAAGGGTCTCATCTATCCCCTTACAGTTTAGACACGTCACCTTTTGATGTTCTGTTTGTTCTCCTTGGTTCAACTAAGTGAAACAGAAATAAGAACAAAAAAACCCCAAATACATGAATACTAAGATATTGTTTAGCATACATAACCCTCAAACAATTCACCTAAAAATTTGGTTCAAAATATTATAGAAAACCTGTTAAATATAGAAGAAGAGTAAAGATGAGTTTCCTCATCATTTCACAGTTATCTAGAAAGTAAATAATTGCCACTTTTGGAGGAAAGACGCTATATCCTGTTTTTACATTTACATGGCATTATTGACATTTTATAAAAGCTACCATATATATGATCCCATTTTAAACCAATGGTTCTGAAAGTGTGGACTCTGAGCAGCCTCAGCGTCGTGTGGAAATTGTTAGAAATGCACATTCCCAGACCCCATTGCAGACCTGCTGAATCAGGAAGTCTGGGGAAAAGGGCAGCAATCTGTGTTTTTACAAAGCATTCTATGATTCTAGGTTAAGGCAGTTTGACGATCACTGCCTTAACCTAATCACTTAAGGTAGAGTAGAAAATGAACTTAGCATTGGGAGATGGGGATTATGGATAACTTCATTTTACAGCAGAGAAAAGCTGAAGCTCAGAGAAAACTGAAGAATTGCTCAAGATCACAAAGCTATTTATTAAGTGAGAAAGCCAGGTTATGAACCCAGATTTTCTGAGTCCAAGGCCAGTGCTCTATCCATAACACCATAATATACCCCATGTTTGATCATCTGCCTTTATAAACAGACCAAGTAGCAGAGTGGGGGCCTCAGCCTTGACTTTGCACTAGAATCAGCTGGGTAAATGGAATGAAAACACATATTCTTGAGACCCACCTCAGACCATCTGGATTATTAGAATCTCCTGAGTGGGGCTGGGAAATAAAGCCATATTTTAATAAGCTTTTTAGAAGAGTCTCATGCAATCAGATTAGTAAAAGTCCACAACCAGAAATTGGGAGCTACTATAGAAATAATTGGATTTGACTTGGTATTTGTAGTATCCAGAAATCCCCGCAGTATTCCTACAGGCAGAGGGCTTGGTCCCTAGGGGGCGCTTCCAGCACTGGTTAGTGGATATGAAATGCATTTTGCGGAATCCTACTTTATAGAAACCAATTATCTTATGTCTACACTCCTAGGAGTTGGTTCCTCATATTGTAAGACTCAGCAAAAACACTGCAACAACAGCATCATACAGTATGCATTGAAACACTGCACTGAAAACTGGATGTAACATAGGAGATAGCAAAGCAGCAGCAGTAGCACCGAGAAGATTCCAGAACAACATTTATTATTTCTCCTTATGGCAACCGTGACGGACTGGGGAGTTACATAACCTTCAATGATTAAGAAGTCTGACCACAGAGATTCTAAAGCCTATCTCAGAAGCAGGAGGTGACATCTCACCCACACCTAAAGCCTAATGATACAGGCTTTGAATGCTATTTGATATAAAAAAACAATATTAATCATGAGGGCTAGGAAGTAATTGGCATATATAGTAGTGTAAACAAATGTTAAATAAATGCTGGACAAGGGCACCTGTCCACTGTCCATCTAATAAAACACTAGCCATTTTCTCTGGCTCACTCTCCTCCTTTATGGCATCTTTCCTAGGGAGCTCCAAAGCACTGTTAATTCTTTTGAATTTACAACACTAAGATTCCCTTCTTACTATTATGACAGTGGGTTACCAATACAAGCTCTCTGTCCGTTACAGGTAACAATAAAATCAAGACTTAAGGTAATGATATCTACTTTGAAGGAGTAAAGAAAAGGTATGACTTGCTTACCGCATATGGGTTTTGAAGTATAATTGCCTTTTCAACCATATTCCAATCTGCATTGGCAAGATCTTTGTCAAATTTGAGTGCAGAGGCTGCAGATTTGGTTAGCTCTTGAAAGTGTTGAAATGTACAATAAAGTGATTTATATTTTGTTGATGTGACATCACGAAGACCTTCGGTATGAAGAGTATGTTTTATCAATAGCAGGGATAACACCATTTTAACATGGATTGTATAGCTTCCTTTTGTTCCTACTGCCACCAACTATTTTTAATTTAAGTTAAGCTCAACATAAATTGTAAATGATGAAAACATTAACAAAATTTCAAGCTTTTTGACTTTCACACTCCTCAAAAAAGCTGAGGTACATAATAATAACAATAATAGTTAATACTTATTGAGAGCTTACAATATGCTAAGGAAACACTTCATAGTACATTGAATGTATTAAGTCTTTGGTTACCTTACCTATCATTTGATTACCTTACCTTTTCCCAGTTTGTTAGATGAGAAGACGGAAGCACTGAGGTGTAATGATTATTTTTATGTGTCATCTTGATTGGGATAAGGATCCTCAGATATTTGGTAATATTATTCTAGGTGTGTCAGTGAAGGTGTTTCTGGATAGAATAGCATTTAAATTGTAGAATGGGTAAAGCAGATTGCCCCCCTTACTGCCAGCAAGCCTCATCTAAACCACTGGAGCCCTGAGTAGAACAAAAGAAAATGCACTCTGCCTCACGGTCTTTGATTTGGGACAGCAGTCCTCTCCTGCCTCTGCATTTGGACAGGAACTTAAACTAATTGGCTTTCCTGGTTCTCAGACCTTTGGACTACAGATCTTGGGACTCCTCAGCTTCCATGACCATGCAAACCAATTTCCTATAATAGTATCATATATATATGCACACAGAATAGATGACACGTACATATATAGGGGATATATATGTAGGAGATATACATGTAGGAGATATGTATCTGTGTATATGTATATCTATACTACCTACATATACATCCCTGACATACGTATCCGATATATATGTACATATTTACAAATACACAGAATATAGGTAGATAGAAAAATATGCAGGAGGCATCAATATAGATATGTACATATATACATGCACATATACATATAATATAGATATGTACATATATACTACCTAAATGTAATATCGTGTATATGTATAGGATAAGTGTATATGATATATGTTTGTCTTCAGACCTCATTAAGGTTTGAAGGACTCTTCCTATCAGATACAAAGTCCTTTCAATGAGCCACAGAAGCTTTCTTGGAAAGCAATAATGTTCCATGAGCAAATGTTCACTGCTCTCAGTGCAAATAAATAGGTGCTCCTCGGTAAGAATTTTAAGTTTATTTAGCTATTAAGTAGAAGATGTGACACTATTTGCCAAAATTTCCCCTCTCTGATCTTGTTTTCCCAATTTACTATGTTAAGGCTCAGAGAATTTTAAAAAAGAAAAAAGGTTTTGGTTGCAAATACAAGGCAGGAGGGCAGTTTGGGTAATGCGATGCCATCAGTAAAGATGGCGTCTCAGATCGATTACAAATGGCATGAAGGTGAAAGCTCTGTGTAACGGAAAGGGCGATACAGCAGTTGGGAGTATAATGGATTGAAAGCATCAGGGCTGCTTGTTTCTAGTTCCTCAGTTGCTGTTATCTTGTTGCATGACCTTGGGCAGGAACATTTACCTCTCTAGATCTCCACTCTTCCCTTGTTAAAAAATAGACCATGAGGGTTGCTGGAGGGGAGGCTTGTCAGAGAAATAGGGTGGCTGGGTTATGGACATTGGGGAGGGTGTGTGCTATGGTGAGCACTGTGAATTGTGCAGGACTGGTGATTCACAGACCTGTACCCCTGAAGCAAACAATACATTATATGTTAATAAAATTTAAAAAAAATAATTAAAAAAATAGAAGATGAAAACAGGCATAACCGCTTAATGCAATTGTCTCCTACAGCTGCTATTTTTGCTTCTCTGCTCTTCAATCATTTATCCACAGAACTAGAGTTAACATATAATTACACTTGCTTAAAACTGGCCAAGGAATTCGTCTTGCCCTTAGAATAAAATCTTAAAATCCGAGGCCCTTCATTACTTAACCCCTTCCTACCTCTCTCATCTGGACATTCTCCATTATCTGCTTGTACTCAAAGGGTCAAATGCTCTTTCCTTGAATATACTCAGCTTCTAGCTTCCTCAGGAATCTAGCACCCATTGTATTTTCTATCTTATGTAATGTGTAATTTGTTTACGTTGTGCACGTGACTCTCTGGTCCTGCCTCATTTGACTTGCTGTCTGTTTCTTTTTTCTCCAGTGTAAGCTCCACTGACACAGAAATCCTGTCTGTCTTCATAATGCATCATTATCAGTTAGAATAGTGCCTGGCATATAAGAAGTTTTCAATAAAAGTTTGTTGAATAATTGAAAAAACTTACTGTATTATTTTTTTTAAACTAGACTAATGCAAATAAGTAATCTTTTTTAAATTTACTAGCTTATTGGCCTAATCTGTTTATATGCTTTAAAAAAATTTTTTTTTATTTGTTTATTTGAGAGAGACAGAGATAGTGAGAGAGAGCATGAGCGGGGAGGAGGGGCAGAAGCTCACTCCCCACTGAGCATGGATCCCAATGCAGAACTCTGTCCCAGGACCCTGGGATCATGACCTGAGCCAAAGGCAGATGCTTAACCAACAGAGCTACCCAGGATCCCCTCTTCATATGCTTTTATATAGAGAGCCAATTTCTTCTTCTATTAGACACCTGATTTTCATTTATGTGGATTCTTTCCTCATTAATAGCAATTCTTTAGCATTTTTAGAATGTTTATCTCTTCATTAATAGTAATTACAAGGGGTTACTTAGTAATTAGTAGAGTTTACCTAGTAATTAGTAATTACTAGGGCTTACCTAGTTTACTGACTGCCATTGGCAAAATAAATCTATTGACAATCAAGGTAATTAAGCATACTGACACTCCATGAAATAGTACCTATAATAGAAAGAAAAATACAAAGTAAATATTCATGATAATTTCTTGTAGCGTAGTCTATATTTACCAATGAAAATTAAACTAGATTGTACTAGGTCAATAAATGCTCATAGTAGGGAGAGAATTTGAAAGTCAGGCATGATGAAAGTACTCTGGGGATTCTTTGTCTCCCTGCATGTATTTTATCCATGTTTTTGGAACCAAATCAAGACTCAGGCAGGACATGTGGTTTGACAAGTAAACATGTACTTACAGAGACATTGGGGGAAAAAAATGCTTGTCCCTAAACTCCATTGCTGTACTTCTTGGGCCTTCATATATTGGGTGTCTCATATATTTAACCAGTTTAATAGCTATATATATCCAGTTTAGTATAGGAAAAAGATCTGACATCCATTATTCATTATGGCCAGAGCCAGAATTCCACAGGCATCAGTAATTTGCTAAAGCTTCCGGAAGCATTCTAACACACGTTCAAAGTTGAGGACCTCTAAGTTATTTTATTTCAATAGAAATATGAGCTAATGTCTATATAGTAAGTGTAGGGCACAATATATCAAACTTACTTAATCCTCACTACCATTCTATGAAGTATATACCAGTATTGTCCAATTACACAGGAGACAAACTCAGGCACTGTTACTTACACAAGGTCGTTGGCCTTTGTGAGTCCTAACAGGGACAAGACTCAAGTTATTTTTAACCCTTTCCTGGAGTGCTGCTTCATGAGTATTAAAAAGTTAGCTGGAGGGTTCAGCTAAATTAAATTAAGAAAGAAGTGTGACTTTCTTCTCAACTAGTTGCTACTAGTGAGGGCATCTTACTACATGATTTTGTTTACTAGCGTTTTATCTCATATCAGGTCTACGTGGCATCACTATCATGTCATTACAGCTCATATTTGTTGTACACTTACAATATGTTAAACCATGTGTTGAGCATTTTATGTACATTTTCAATTTCTTCAAATAACCCTTTGAGATTGTGGTGTGCTGGAGCTGACTTTTGCAGTTCGTGAGAGCTGATGTTAAATTTTCAGGAAGTTATGGAGTTGATTATTGTTCTTTTAAAGTGATTACGCAATGGAAAGTGACAAATATTATTTAGGGCTCCCTCTGACCCCTAAGAGAGTTACTTGTTAACATTTGCTAACACACCATTGGTATTATTAAGTCCCTTTTGAAATGAGGAAACTGACATGTGCCTTGAGGTGGGTATTAATTAACTCACTGATGGCCACACAGCAGAGAGCAGCCAACTAGAAACTTCAGAATCCAGATCCATGTGCGATGTCTACCATTACACGGGTCAGGGTGTGTGGTGCCAAACTGACCTTGATTATTCAGGCATGTGGAGATACTTAAAAAGAAGGGGGAGATCATGTAATATTAGATAATTTCGTGTGTTTTTAAGAAAGATTTTATTTATTTGATAGAGAAAGAGAGAGAGAAAGCGAGAGAGGGAATACAAGCAGGGGGAGTAGGAAAGAGAGAAGCAGGCTTCTGGTAGAGCAGGGAGCCCGATATGCGGGTCAATCTCAGGACTCTGGGATTGTGACCAGAGAGGAAGGCAGATGCTTAACGACTGAGACACCCAGGCACCCTAGATAATCTCACTTTCAAAAGCAGTGTTTGAATGTTTCATGTTTTAATGTTTGGGATATTATCTAATTAGACACGCAATAATTTCCTTGCTGCTTTTCCCTTTACATTTGGAATTTATGTGTTTAAAAAAAACCCTGCAATGGAAGTGTTAGATGCATCTTGATATCTTCACAGGAAATTTCTTATAGAGGTCCTTGTAATGTTCTTACCTGGAAACGAGGTAGAGGGAGAATCATGCCTTTTATGTTCTGTTAGGCAGAATTGGGGGCTAGTAATTAATGAAGAGGTAACATCACTAGACCATTAAAATATTCTGGTTCCTAGCATTACTAAATGTGGCCTCACATTTAGTAATATGAAAGTCAATGAAGTCAATCACAAACAGGTTTCTATTTTTCTCAAGTGGCTATTAGCAGTAAGTAAAAATATAAACACTTATTGAGTACATATTCCTTTTTTTTTAAGATTTTATTTATTTATTTGACAGACAGAGAGCATAAGTAGGCAGAGAGGCAGGCAGAGAGAGAGGGGAAGCAGGCTCCCTGCTTAGCAGAGAACCTGATGTGGGACTCGATCCCAGGACCCTGGGATCATGACCTGAGCTGAAGGCAGAGGCTTAACCCACTGAGCCACCCAGGGGCCCCTGAGTACATATTCTGTATCGGGTACTATTTTTAAAAATATTTATTCATTTATTTATTTGACGGGGGAAAGGATGGAGGGAGAGGGAGAGAGAAAATCTGGAGTGCAATGCAGGGTTCTATCTCATGATCATGACATGAGCCAAAACCATTTAGATTTGGAGGCATAACTGATCAAGCCACTCAGGTACCCTTATCAGGTACTATTTTAAAATTATTTATAAGTTTTAACTCCTTTAACTTTTTTTTTTTTTAAGATTGCATTTATTTATTTGGCAGGGGGAGAAACAGAGAAAGGGAGCACACACAAGCACGGAAAGCAGAAGCACAGGCAGAAGGAGAAGCAGGCTCCCAGCTGAGCAAGGAGCCTGACACAGATGTGGGGGCTCCATTCCAGGACCCTGGGATCATGCCCCGAGCTGAAGGCAGATGCTTAACCATTTGAGCCACCCAGGTGTCCCCATAATAAACTCATTTTAAAAGTGTAATGAAAAGGGGTGCCTGGGTGGCTCAGATGGCTAAGTGTCTGCCTTTGGCTCAGGTCATGATCCCAGGGTCCTGGAATGGAGTCCCGCATCAGGCTCCTTGCTCAGTGGGGAGTTTGCTTCTCACTTTCCCTCTGCCACTCCCTCTGCTTGTGCTCCCCTTGCTTGTGCTCTCTCTCATGCTCTTTCTCTCTCTTTTAAATAAATACATAAAATCTTAAAGAAAAAAAAAACTGAATGAAAAGATAAACCCAAATCATCCAATCAGGTATTAGAAAGATAAGAGTAGGGACAGGTGTGTTTACCTCTCTTATCTTATTTTATGGCTTTTATTGCTCTTGTAATGAAAAACATGATTGTAGCGTTGAGGAAGGGGTTTAGGGAATCCCTAAGCCAGAATGTTCCCCAGGAAGAGGAAAGTTGCCAGTTGTTTTTCCTCTCCCCAATCTTGCCAGCACAGCTAAACCACTCCCGTCATCCAAGTGGGATTGAGCTACCGCTCCACAAAAATGTATTTTAGTACACAGAAACAATATTCATAAAATGCTCAAATAAAAAAAATCATTTATCTTTACTTGAGATTTTTCCCTCTCAGAGCCAAGAGAAAGTTCAGAGTAGGCAAGCAGAAGAGCCATGTTTATATTAGGCGTTCCTTTCATTTCACTCCAGACCATTATGAATGCCCAGCGCCAGCTGAACCCATGGCCAAGTCGAGACAAAACAGGGCTCATTATTAGAAAGACCAAAAGTCTAAAACACAAAAGAGATTTTAAAAAGTTATTCTTGCTATAGACATCCCCCCCCCCCCATTTCATTCTAGTCTATTCCAATCTATTCCCCGTGGAATGGCCGACTCTCAGACAAAGGAACCATCTTTTCACACACTGTGGCCCCGAAAAAAGGCAGAAGGGCATTTCATTGAGAGAGATGCCAAGAGGATGGCATTATTCTTTTTGCTCCTTTCTATGAAGTTTGTAGTAGGGTAATTACACATTTCTTGGGGTAGAAAAGAAAAAGTTAGAGATGTTTTGTGAATCTATTCTATCCTGGATTCTCCCCACTTCCCCCAAAATAAAAAAAGTCTAACGATTAAGAACTGAAGGGGGAAAATGTCTTCCCTTTCTTTGTTCTTTGTAGATTTTTAACCTTGCTGAATTTACCCAATACTGGCAGATTTGTTTCTAGTTTTTCTTTTAATCACATATCTCCTACATTTCACACCAATTATATCTGATAATTTGGTAGTAATTTCCATTTAGTTGGCACTAGCCAACTGCTGTTGACTCCTAATTAGTTTTCCTCGATGGAGGTAAAACGCTAGCAACACAAGGGATAGAACCTGGAGAGTGTAGTCATGGTGGTTTTTCCTCCTCTATATCACATCCTTTTCACTAACATGGGCAGACTCTTTCCTGCCTTTTACCACTGAAAAGGGGACTACAAAAATTATTTAAGCGAAAAGGACATTTACAAGAAGGACTTTCTAATGATTTTTAAAAATCTGTTTGTAACTATAAATTAATCAGAAGGAAATTATTTGTTGTACAATATTAGGCAAACAAAAGCAACATAAAATTTTTATTTATGATTGATGCTGAACTTTATGAAACCTCATAGGAAAAAATAACAGTGCACGAAACATACCAAATGTTAACAGCAGTTTCCCCTGGGTAGTAAAATTACGAAAGATTTTTTTCTTCTAATTAAAAAAAAATTATAGAGTTCTTGGATTACTTTGACATGCAGTTAGAAGTTGAACGAAAAAACCCCACTAAAACAGTAATTTGCTAATGATTCTTTGGCAAGTTTAAGAGGGAATTCTTCATTTTCATTCTAAGGAATGACACATTTTTATTTTAAAAAATATCTTTGGGCTTATTCAGTGTCCTATAAATAGAAAAATTCAAATGACATTCTTACCTTAAAACAATAAGTGTGAAATAGATATTTAATGAATAATATATGTCAGAAAATGTTATGTATAAATACATATGTGCAGGAATTAGAAGTCCAACGAAGGTAAACACCATAAGTGAAGCAACAAATGATAGACAATTCCAGAATCTGCATTTTCAAAAAAGTTGAATGTGGTTAATTACAGGTAAGTAATCTAACACATTTATCACAAGATTTATTCATGTGAAACATTGTGCTAGGCCTAATCAAGAAAATAAAGATGAATAAGGCATTTACCTATACACAAAGGGCTTATAATTTAACTGGGAGAAAGGAGCAGTAAGGCAAGTAAACTATATGTAAATTAGTGTCTTTCTTTTGGGATTGATTCTGAAAACATGTTTTGCTTCATTCAGGTGCCGTGGTTCATGTGGCTTGAAAATCCCGTTGTGAACACCTTGTATTATTAGGAAGAGCTAAAATTATCTTTAAAAGGATTACTGAACTGCGAATCTGCTTTATATAGTGATAGAATTAAGGCTTACCCTAAAATCTAGTGAGCACTTAGAAGATGTGAAATAATCCTTTATTCAAATGAATGCCCTCTGTATATTTCTCCTTTTGGGATTTGTGAATGTGTATACATTTTAAAGTGCCTAAGAGCACAGGAAAACTCTACATCACTCTGAAGTGCATGTTCTCATCTGCTACAGGCAAAGCAATTTGGTAAAGGACACTCAGTTACCAGTATTTGTCATGTTTTGGTGTTGGCACCATAGGAGGCTATTTTTAAAATTTACTTTTTATTATCTTCCTATATATTTCCTGCGAATGTCACCATATTACATTAATAACAAAATAAATTGAAAAGTTTAAAAGGGCACACAAATACCACTTTCATGAGATGACAGTGGCTTGGTTTAACCATATGCTACCAGGGTTTTCAGTCCCTGAAACCCTTAAAAAGAATGATTGTCCCTTCTCCAGAAAAATGGACCTGCCAAATACCAGATCCAATACTAAAAATAACTCTCTGTTGCAGTAATACAAATTTTCAGTTCCAAGCAGTATTAAGAGGCACAAATACCTAGGCCTTATCAGGCAAACACTGCATATAAAACATTCTAGCCTAGGAAATACTAAGTCAAATACTTCAAAATAGTGTTTATGTGGCCACACTTAGGCTAATAATTACTGTAGGCTATGAATTGTCATCCCTTTCTTACAGATGCATGGTCATGCTTTTAATTCTGTTAGCTTCTGGATTTAAATGCTGCATCCAATGTTAACTCAGAGGGAAACACACTAAGATATATTTTATGATGATTCTGTAATTTTTATCCTTCTTTTGACTTCACTATCAAAAGCAAATCCAATTGTTGCACCATGTGCATAGGCACCAAGAAAATAAAATAAAATAAAATAAAATCCCTTAAAGCATTATACCCACCTACCCATACAATTAATGAAATCCTTTGTGAGCATTAATTGAGTAGGATAATTCAGCCAAGTCAGTGGTGAATATGAACTACCATGATACTTTTCTTTTTATTTAACAAGCGCATAATTGAAAAATTTTCCTAACATTGTGGAAAAATGCTGTGGAATACCAAATATAACAGTCTCATTAAGTGAGCATAAAATGCAATCAAATCAACTAAGCAACAATCTAGAGGAGCTGTCAAGACCCTTTCATATGTGGTAGAAACTAATGGGAGAAACCTGATGAGGGGGAAACCAGATTCTTTAAGGAACCAGTCTATCAAATTCAAATTAGGTTTGAACTGAACAACCAAGCTCCAGCTCATCTCATCCCATGGACTTGTGCATGACCTTGTGCATGGGTGTGTGCACGTGTGTGTTTGTAACAATTCAGGCACATTGAAAAAGTGTTTCTGACTTAAAAAAAAAAAGAACTTCTCTTTTATTTGATGATATGAGTATCCTAATACTGTTGTGTATTTTTACATATGTAGTATTTTTGTGTATCTTTTATGTAGCAAAAGGTCACAACCCTGTCTGTATCTAAGTGTCATGAGGGGAGAATTTTAGAAAAATTTTTAAAGAACCAGATGTCTGAATGCAGTCATGGTTTTGGTTCAACAGATCCAGGCAACAGATCCAGGCAAAAAAAGTTTTGCATTTGATTGCCTGACATCGGACAGCCATTAGCCTAGAGAAATGACATGACCTTATGGACAGAATGTTGTTGGGGTTCAACTTGTCAGGAATAAAAGATCCTGCAGCCCGGCAAGGAAGCAGTTTCTATTTTGGGAATTTCTTTCTAGGAAGGTGAAGTATAAATGGAAGCTTGAAAGAAGGAGGGTGTCTACTCTGCCAGCATACAGGGGAAGCGCATTTCAGGAACGGAAACTCAAGGACAGAAGCAGCACAAATAGCATGCTGGGGACGTCTGAGGAACAGCAGAGTGATTAGAGTGGCTAGGGTGAGTTCAGTGAGGGTGAGAGTGGTGGAAATGAGGGGGACATCGGTCTCTGTTTGTTTGCCATTAAAGCAGCTTTGACCTGTAGCCAGAATGGAAGTTATCAGACAGTTTTTTTTTTTTCAAGATTTTGTTTATTTATTTGACAGACAGAGATCACAAGTAGACAGAGAGGCAGGCAGAGAGAGAGAAGGAAGCAGGCTTCCTGCTAAGCAGAGAGCCCGATGCGGGGGGGCTCGATCGCAGGACCCTGGGATCATGACCTGAGCCGAAGGCAGAGGCTTTCACCCACTGAGCCACCCAGGCGCCCGTATCAGACAGTTTTAAACAAAAGAAATGATCTGGGTAAGGAGGAAGTGAGGCTAGTGAGGATCCGAAAAGATCATGGGATTGACTCTGTGTTGTCTCAGCATGATTGCAGAATTGTTCAAATCGGGGTCCCAGAGGTTGTAAGCCTAAAACACGGGAGATGATGGACTTCTTCTCTGAGAGAGTAGCAAGGACCTGCTGCAGATTACTGTAGGCTTCAGGCAGATTTACCTTTGTTATCCTAGATTTCTACCATCTTGGAGAGTAGGAGCTGACACATGTCATGTTTTAAGACAATAAGATTCGTGAAATTGAGATTATGAAGTGGTCTTTTAGTGGGTGGCTTAAGCAAGGTGGGAAACATGCCCACAGGAGGAGAGGAAGTCCAGGAGCTGAAAGGTGGAGTAGAAGGATCAACTGTGTGGATACTGATTGACATCACTAGGAATAGTGATAGAGAAATGGTACCGCAGAGAGCCACAGTGAGAGGGGGGCCAACATCTTCATGAAATGGAGAGTGTGATTCGGAGCTCTAGATGTAAATCGACCAAATAATATGGTACAGCATATGGTACAGCATAGCAATTTAAAAAAGAGGATCCATAATTCAACTACCAAGACTTCAAATACAGACCATCCCCAATTTTTTTACAGCCTGAGAATCTGATGGCATGAACTTCAAAACTGGGTTTTTCTAGGGAAGAATGATGAAGAATGATCTAGAAATGACTTTGAGATACAGAGAGATCATCTACCACAACTCTAGGCTCAGTAGTACCAGGGATGTGAGGGAGAAAAACACAAATTTTAAGGAATGCAAGTGAAGTAATGTCTTCACAGGAGATCCAGGTTTCAGTTAGAGCAGAAAGGTGAAAAGAGTCTTCGGAATCACTTCCCAAAGGCAGAGTTGAAACACATAATATTTTTAATTCTTCCTCCAGCAATTAATTGTGGCAAGTAATTCTGCCTAGCTGCTGATACAATTGATTTTCATTGTAATTGACACGAGGTGTTAGTAGGTGCTTCAAAATTCTATAAGGTTCTATACTTTCAATCTTATTCTATTTTCTATATTATTCTCCAAAACTCTAAAATCACTGATTATGTTTAGAGTCTCTGTTAACATATGTTGCCATTGTGTGATTTAGGTCAAGTTCTCAGCCTATGTATTGGAGCATCACAAAAAGCAACACCCTTCTTCTACACTGGTGCAAATTCCAATCACCCCTAAACTGGATGCCCTTGAGCAGGGCACAGTTTATACAGTTGTACATTTGGCCATATTTTCTTTTATGTGCTTTCTTTAATGTGCTTTGCAGGCCATCTCTTCATTGTCCTTAAAATATTGGGTTTCTATTCTAGTAGTAACACCATGCTGAACCATGTTGGAGCCTGAGGCAAAAGGAATTAATCAGTAATATTGCTTCCATCTTAATTTAAAAGTTTTGCATTTTCACAAACATGAATTTTTTGCATTAATTCCAATTTTCAAAAAAAATTGTACTAAAATATTATGTATCTTCATTACTGAGTTTTTTGGCACCTTCTTAAATTTTATGCTAGAATGAGTGCCTCATATGCCTTACCTTAATCCTGGCCCTGTCTAATAAATTTTACTAGAAATTCCTGAGTAGACTGTCAGACACTTGAGAGAATTAGTAGGAAAACAGAGCTAACATGAACTCAAGGTAAGTTTACAAATTTTGCCTAAAATTAGAGGATTAGAAGACACAGGCAAATAGAATTTTGAGTAAAAGTTTTTCGTCAGGTAGTTTTGGAGTCCATATCTTACTTTGACTAATGTAGATGTAGATAGAGTTGCTATTACAATATTATAGCTTCTAATGCATGAAACAAAGTGAAAATAGACCATCTACTCACTCGAGAAGAAGCGCTTCAACTCCTGGTTTAAAACTTGTAGAATTCAAAAAAAGTCCCATAATAGCCAGGGTAAATATTCCAGACATTCCAACTAGCTCACCTATTTATAAAAGAAATAAATATAAAGTATTAATTTATATTAATAAATTAATATTATACAAATTTTGCCCAAGATAAAAATATCAGATATCTCGATAGTATAGTAACTTTATAGAAAGACTGCCCTACTTGGTTTCAACTGAATTGTATTACAGATTGTAACCACCACCTCGTCCTCTTCTTTCTCAGATTCCCACCCAACTGTGATGTCAAGTCTATAGTGAACCTCCTTGCACTGCTTTGGCTTCAGATCACTGCCAACAATATGAAGCTCACAAAATTTCTCATGGGCCCCACTCTGGTCTGAGCACCCTCTACAGGTCTAATTTTTTCAGAGGGCTCTGGAGGAATGAAATGGAAGTGAGCCAGTGAGTTTTTTATGAACGAGCCCACTTCATACTTTCTTCTTAGGAGACAATGGGAGATAGAAATGATCCGATTTTGTGGTAGGACTAAGGGAGTTGACCCAGTAGAAACCTCATATGGGTATACTTCCCCAGCTTAATATTGTTTTGGCACATTTACTGTGCTGGACTGAAAAGCATAAAAAATTGGAATATTCTTAAAAGTAGTGGTATCAGAATTATATTACCCCTTGCTTATGAATGTAGTATATTACCACTGTAAAAATTCAAATAATATGGTACAGCATATGGTACAGCATAGCAATTTAAAAAAGAGGATCCATAATTCAACTACCAAGACTTCAAATACAGACCATCCCCAATTTACAAAGTTTCGACTTGTGATTTTTCAGCTTTACAATAGTGCAAAAGCAGTGTGCATCCAGTAGATACAATACTTCCAATTTTGAGTATTGATCTCTTCTCAGGCTAGCAATTTGTGGTAAGAGCCTCTCTCATGATGCTGGGCAGTGGCAGCAAGCCGCAGGTTCCAGTCAGGCAGGCCATCATGAGAGTCAACAGCCAATCTGCACCCACATGACCGTTCAGCTTTTCCCTTTCAGTACAGTGCTCATTAAATTACATGAGATATCCAACCTTTTCATAAAATAGGCTTTGTGTGACATAATTTGCCCAACTGTGGGCTAATGTAAGTATTCTGAGCATGTTGAAGGTAGACTGGGCTAAGCTATGATGTTTGATAGGTGAGGTGTACTAAATGCATTTTTTTAAAGATTTTTTAAAAAATTTATTTATTTATTTGACAGAGAGAGATCACAGGTAGGCAGAGAGGCAGGCAGAGAGAGTGAGAGAAGCAGGCTCCCCACTGAGCACAGAGCCCAATGTGGGCCTCGATTCCAGGGCCCTGAGTTCATGACCTGAGCCGAAGGCAGAGGCTTAACCCACTGAGCACCCAGGCGCCCCTACTAAATGCATTTTTGACTTAATGATCTTTTCAACTTACAGTGGTGTATTGAGATATAACTCCATTGCAAGTCAAGGAAGATAATTATAATTTTAAATCAAACTTACAGCTTTAGAATAAATCCCACTTTGTCATGGTGAATAATCCTTTTTAACTCTAAAACTTTAAAATTATTTTGGGAAGTATAACCCCGAATCTTGAGGCTATGTTCACTTACTAAATAATGTTAGAGGAAAGCTATTTGCTAGAATATACTTTTTGTAGAAATTTAGGTATCCATAATTAAAGCAGTATGCAATGAATGTATCTTTACTGACCATTCTCTTGGTATCTATTAATTCATTAACTTGATTATGTAAACTCACTTGATTATAACTGGCTTTAATCTACTGATTAGTTAGGAAGCCTCAAGCTTCTATATTCTGCCTTTCCTTCATCAGACACAAAAATAATAAATCTTGTTACTCTAGCATTTCTAAAAAGATTTTCTCTGTCTTAATTTATTCAAATCTTGTATTTCTCATAAGCTTTTATAGTTTTCCGTGTTTAGGCTCAAACTTCTTGTTCAGTTTATTCATTTATATTTTGTAATATTTTGCCAATGTAAAGAGAATCAAATTTTTATTATATTTTCTAACAAGCTACTGCTGGCTTATAAGGACACTATTTTTTTGTATATTTACCTTATATCAAACTATTAAAAAGCCTTTTGGATTTGCTATTTAATCCAAAATGCTGTCATTAATGTAATCTTTTTCTCCTTCAAAATTATGTATAAATCCATTCATTTCTCTCCTTCCGTCCTTCCTCCCTTCTTTCCTCTCTCTTTCTTCCTTCCTTTCTTTGTTTCTTTCTTTCTGTCTTTCTTTTTCTTTCTATTGTCTTAGCAAAAGCTTCTAGAGAAATCATGGATATGCAACTAGGCAATATTGGCTCCCTCCTATCTGTAAAAGGAAGGACATTGTATAAGTTGGTAACTAAGTAACTAGCTATTATTTCCTGCACATGCTAACTCCAAGTCATTTACAGGGCTGTCTTGAAAAGATGGGTTGAATGACATTCTGGGGCTGCATCAGAGAACAATAATAGGGTAAATTATTAATATCTGCCATACTTCCGTGAGGAGGAGGGGGTGACAAATGGATTAACAATAACAGATTTTTCTAATATTTAGTCTTGATCTGTAACTTCTATTTTGATTTCCTTTTGGATCTAAAATTTATCAAGAAAAGTATATTTAATTTCAGGCTACTAGAATGATTAATAAAGACCTTCCTTTTGTAATTAGTAAATGCATTATAGCAAATATAAGTAATGTAATTATAGTAAATATAGTAAAATAGTAAATACACTAAATGTAATTGTGAATGCATTGTTATTGAACAGTGTTTCAGATTTTATTAAAATGCTCTTCAAGTCTAGTTCATTTCTGTAAATTTTCTCTGGGTATGTGTATAGGATATGCCTTCTGTTTGAGGAAATAAAACCTTATATTTTGTAAACCAATTATTTTTTTTACTTATATCTTTTTATAGCCATCATTATTTTTTGTCCAACTGCTTATGAAATTAAGGCATGCTCAAATATCTCATTGTGATTATGATTTTGTCAAATTCTTTTGTCTTTTATAATGGTATTTGTTTGACATATTTTGAGACATTGATTTCTATTGTATAGAAATTAATATTTTTATCTCTTGTGATAGGTTATTTTAACAAAAATATTCCTCATAGATAAGTTGAATTTTTTTTGTTTTTATTTTTTTACAAACTTTGCCTGGTATGCATTTTCCCAAATCTCTGTTTTGCATTTTTCTGTCATTTTAGGCCTCAGACTTACTAATAAAAAAGATGAGGTGCAGGATTGAGACGCAGAGGCTTATGTGATAGACATCATCTCCAAAAACAGTAGATATCCACAGCTGAATCAGTTTTGAACATAGAATTCCAAGCAAGAAACTTGCTAGAAAATAAGACCAAATTTCAAGCAGGATCTCAAAGACTGTAAGAAAAGGGAGTAAACAGAAAAGAGTTACTAGAACTTACTTGACCTTAAATTTAAGTGATACTCTGGGTCATCTTTTCTTTTTGTCCTTATCTTTAACAATAGCTTATCGCCATTGGTATGTATGGTATTTTCTTATTCCTAAATTGAAAGTTTCCATTCAAATGCTGAAAGCTGTAACAAGTTAGCAAAATTCAGTCAGTTTCATTTAAGAGCTCCTTTCAGTGTCCTTTAAGAAATACACTGGGTGTGGTGCATAAACAATGAATTCTGGAACACTGAAAAGAATTGAAAAATTAAATGAAAATTAAAAAAAAAAAAGAACTGTGAGAGAATACTTTTCTGTTGTTTTAAGCCATAAAAAACAAACAAAGAAAGAAAGAAAGAAAGAAAAGAAAAGAAAAGAAAAGAAAAGAAATACACATGTATTCAGTGCCATACTATGCAATAAACTTTGGAGATATGGTTGAATAAAAAGTAGAAAATCCCCAAGCTCTGGGAACTTATATTCTATATCTATCAAGGTACATACAGGAAATACAGAAAAAGGGATGCCTTTTCTGGGTCCTAGTGGAGTGAATCTTCTGTATTGTTTTGGCTGGTCAAACCAACTGGTTTCTCTAGGTCACACCTGCTCTAGGCATGGAGATAAGCCATAAGGGTAATTTGGGGAGTCTAGTACCACCTGCAACTGAAACAGATTGGAGGTAGATTCTGATTTCAGAAGAAGGTAGGGAACTGGAGTTAGAAGACCCATTTGAAAGTTGCTTTCTTTTTATAAAAAAGAAAAATAGGGCGCTTGGGTGACTCAGTTGTTAAGCGGCTGTGGTCAGCTCAGGTCATGATCCCAGGGTCCTGGGATCAAGGCCCACATCAGGTTCCCTGATCAGCGGGAAGCCTGCTTCTCCCTCTCCTGCTCCCCCTGCTTGTGTTCCCTCTCTGTGTGTCTCTCTCTGTCAAATAAATAAAAATCCTAAAAAAATAAAATAAAAAGAAAAAAGAAAAATAGTTTCTAATCAGTAAAATGTTTATTAAATGGAAAAAAGTAAATCCATTATTTCTTACAATGGTTTTAAACTCCTAACATGCAAGCTAGGAAGGACAGAAATATGAGTATAATAACTCCTCTTAGTTTTCCCCTTTGTGGAATATGTGCTAACTTCAAAGATGGAGCAACATTATTTAAATAATTACCTGAGTTTTAAAAATAATAATTATTATGAAAATTACTGATTCACTATTATGTCAGTTGATATAAATGAAATATCAGTAAATCTTATTAAGTATCTTTTTTTAAAAGGACATTTTTCTTTCAAATCTGTTAAGTCAGAGAAATCCCTCATGGCTAGGGAAATAAGTTCACTCTTCATCCTTCAGCAGAGTTTTTATTATTGTAGTTGTTACTATTATTATTAAGATAGAATGATTATTTATGGTTTTTACTCCTCTGAAACTTAAACACAAAATTCTGTTCCATTAATTTTATCAAAAATTATGAAGCAAGCTCTGTGAAAGCAAGGACTACTGTGTTCATGGTTGAAGCATGAGGCCTAGAATAAGAACTATCAGAGAGTACATATCAATAAACAATTGTTTATTAATGAATGAATGAATTTATATATCAGTAACCACCCCCCCTTTTTTATTGGTAGCTTGCCAGTGAATATCAAGAAGGTTCTCTTGATTAGATTATAGGTATCAACTCTGATAAGGTTCCCTGAAATTCTGTAGACAATCATTACTATCTTAAATGGAGCCTAGTAGAATACTGGATCAGGTTGGGAGGCTGGGCGTGGATCTGTCCAACCAGCACCCATGACTATACCTCTTTGTATTTTTTGGTTTTCTGAGAGAGAGGTCCTAGAGTTTTTGAGAGGCTTCTGAATATAGACATCTTTATGTTGTTCACCTTCATAATCTTCAGGAAGTTTTGTGGTGAAAGCCCTCTGAGAGACATAATATGGATTTTGGAAGAGGTTAAATGTATGTGGTAGTTTGACTTCCTCACACACCACAGATGAAATATATGAGGCACTTAAAGAGGGTGTACCTTCCTGTAGTAAACTAGGGTTCTAGGTTCACCACAGATGTTCCAAGCAGCCATGGCCTGGGTAAACTAATTGAATACAAAGCAAGGTTGAAGGTGAGCTCTCCTTATGTTGAAGTAGGGTAACTCTCCACCATTTAGACTAGCTCTCTTGAGGAAGACATGAGAGGAGTGATGATCCCCAAAATGGTGTTCTTGGAAAGAACAGTCTTTAATTCTTAGTTTTAGGCATTGATTATAAATATGTGAGGCATAGATGGGTCAGAATAGACATAAATAAGATTCCTGGCTGCCCAGCAATGAAGTACTCTCCAAGCACAGGGAAAGCAACATCTAGCTAAAACTTCCTCTTCTTGAGTGGTTACAAAAGTAATTTGAGATATGCTTAATTGCTGGGGATAATGGAAAGCTCTTACTTCAATATAACTTATCATTTGGCATCAGAGAGACCACTTTGCTATACTAGAATGTGGTCTGGAAGCTCTTCCTAACTGCACTTTTTTCAAGAGAATAGGGAGGTGAAATGTGATAATGCTTCATAAGGCTTTAGAGCGCAAAAGACATCCAGAGAGTGGACTAGCATATGTCAACAATTTTCTCAAGAAGTCTATAATCATTACTTTTCTAAAATCAGTGCAAATGGCAACACAGTAAAAAAAAAAAAAAAAAAAAAAGGTAAATAACTCTTAATATTATTTTGAAAATATTACCTTCATGGACATCCTTAAAGGGTCCTATAGACACACTCTCTCACCACCCTGTCCAGTGCAGTGACTATACTTTGAGAACCACTGTTACAGGAGGAGAGTATGGGGTTTTAATCAGGTAGGGGCACTTAACATGCTTCTGGGACTCCTGGTGACATTATATTTCTTGCCTTGAGTGCTAATTACTCATCTGTATATTTTATAATCATTCATCATAGTGTGCATATATTATATAGTATACACACACACACACACACACACACAGATATATGACAAAGTAACTGGGTGGCTCGGGGGTTGGGCCTCTGCCTTCGGCTCAGGTCGTGGTCCTGGGGTCCTGGGATCGAGCCCCGCATGGGGCTCTCTGCTCGGCGGGGAGTCTGCTTCCCTTCCTCTCTCTCTCTGCCTGCCTCTCTGCCTGCTTGTGGTCTCTCTCTGTCAAATACATAAATAAAATCTTAAAAAAAAAAAAAAAGATACTTATGTTCAGGGCTATCTGAATGGGCAAACGAGCTCATGAACACATCGTAATCTCTCTCTTTACAAGCACTGCTCTCATGCTCTGGAGATGGCCCTCCACTTGGTCCCTGAGCTGACAGCTTTTGATGTTGCCTGTGGGGAGACAACTCCAGTGAAGGGGAGGGCAACCACTGCATCCTCTCACCACTGGAAGATGCATTACCTGGCTTATCTTCTGAGTTCCTTTTCAACACTTACAAAACAAGATTTCTCATTCTGGTCAAGCATTCTGTCTCAGCCTAGGTCTGTGGACTCTTGCCCTTATAAGCATTCTCATGAAAGTACCAACCCAGCTTCAACTAAAACCACAATGAATGCTAAATAAGGGGGTTGTGGTAGTGCTTTGTAAAGGGTAGATCACTATACTAATACAAGTATATTTGTACAAGCATAACTTATTATAAGATATTATAAAACCCACATCAGCTTTTTAGAAAATACAGGATTCTGATTTTAAGAAATTTAGAAGAAAAATAACTCCTTACCTAAAGAATGGTTCACCTTCGTTTTCAGGCTTACATTAATATCCTCAATACTAGTAAACACAATCAAAGACATTATAGCTGTCATCAGACTTTCTCCATTAATTAAATTGATGAGGCTTCTAGAAAGACCTATGGAAGAGAAAATATTTTGCTTAAGGTAGGAATATCATCAATATTAAAGAATAAAATTTTATTATCAAGTAGGACTGTATTCTAAGCTATAGATTTATACCACATACTTTGCCCATGTACTTAAATAAACCTTAGTCATGCTTGAAAACTCCCTTCAGACAAATTTAATTATGTATCAACTGTAAGTCTGGACTCTGTAATTAGGAACCAAACTAATTGTGGTTGACTGCAGTTTATGTAAGAAAGATGATCAGCTAAAGCTGTCATTCCTTGTTTTAAAGCCCAGATCAGAACATGAAATTCACTATTTTTTTTAAAATTTGATGACTTACCTAATATCATGTATTTAAGGCAAAAAACAATGGTGGAGGGATAAAGGAAACTCATAAGCCAAATTTTAAAACATGGTACCTAAGCAAAGTATTAAGGCAATGGTCAAGATAATTTCTCTATGATTAGAAACTGTCTGACTTTCCTATACATTCCTTTTGAAGATTTTAGAAACCAAGCTCTATGAAATGGAGAGCACCTGGATATGAGGTACTCCCATTCTAATTTCCCTCCATTTATGAAGCTAGTTTAGATATCTATCAATTATCATTTTTCTCTATTAAATATGCTGGTAGTGGCAAAAATATAACTTTGAGCATCTTAATGATTCTTTAGACGTCCAGAGGAAGGAAATGTTCTTACATCATCCAACCACTTTATGATCACAACCTAACACAGTAAGTATGCTTTTGTAAGAGAAGAGAAGTCAAGGCATTCTGCTCCCATGGAAGCTCAAGTGCCTTGATGGTCCAGTTCTTCACCTCTGTACACATTCATGCCCTTTGCTGTAAAATTGCAGTCTCTCTTACCTAAGACATCCAGGCTGTTTTGTTATGAGACATGATGCAAATAGAGGCTTAAGACACATCTTTGCTTCCTATCTCTTGCATCTCTGCCACCATCATGCTAGTGTTCGCTGGCTGCACTACTGGAAGATTGTGGGAGATATGAAGAAGAATGGTGGATCTTTCCAGTTGAGGCCATCCTAGATCACTTAGCCCCCAAATGACCCTCTCCTGGACTGAAGGTTCATTGGCAAGCCCAGCCAAGATCAGCAGAGCCCAGCCATGCCTTCATAACTGGTAGGCTAATGAGAAATAATAACCGCTGTTTTTAAGCCACTGTGCTTTTTCTTACTCAATTGTTGAAACTCAGAGTTATTCCTTACTGAGAAAAAGCTAATTGGTACTGTTGTAGAACTATTCCAATTTGGAAAATGAACTACAACAAGATGTAAATATTCAAAAATGAACAACTGACATGGGGGCCTAAGAGGAATCAACAACATCAAAAGACAACATGAATATACTCATGTACTCAGAAGCCTGGGCAGACGTTGTGTGTGTATGAAAGTAAAATAAAACAAATATAAAAATCTTGCTTTGAACACTCAGGCAAAAAATGTTACCAAAAGAAAAATATTTTATTGTTCATTCTTATTTTTTTAATACACAAAATGAAGAGAAATACAAAATTCCAAAAGTCATGGCAAGATGACTAAAATGTATGAGCATAACTTTGCAAGTCAACCCAAAGAAATCACTTACTATTTTAAAAGATTTACTTATTTATTCGAGAGAGAGAGAACATGTGCATGTGAGGGCAGGGAGAAGGGCAGAGGAAGATAGAGAGATCATGACTCCATGCTGAGCACTGGGCTCAATCTTACAACACCCAGACCAGGATGAGAATAAAAACCAAGACCTGGGTGCTTAGCTGACTATGCCCTTGAGGTGCCCCCACAAATAAATTTTTTTTTAAGATCTTAATTATTTATTTGACAGACAGAGATCACAAGCAGTCAGAGAGGCAGGCAGAGAGAGGGGGGAAGCAGGTTCCCTGCCGAGCAGAGAGCCCAATGCGGGCCTCAATCCCAGGACCCTGATACCACGACCTGAGCCGAAGGCAGAGGCTTAACCCACTGAGCCACCCAGTCGCCCCACAAATAAATTATTTTAATTCAACAATGACAGGCCAGGAAATCAGTGGAATACTAACTAGATTACAAGATTATAAAGTTAAGAATGTAATGCTCTCAGGTAGCATAGAACTTTACCATATCTTTTTTTTTTTTTTTTAAGTTTTGTTTGTTTATTTGACAGAGAGAGACACAGTGAGAGAGGGGTAAGTGGGAGAGGGAGAAGCAGGCTTCCCGCAGAGCAGGGAGCCCAATGCAGGGCTTAATCCCAAGACCCTGGGATCATGACGTGAGCTGAAGACAGAAGTTTAAGGACTGAGCCACCCAGGCACTCCAACCAAATCTTTCAAGTAGAAAAAGGGCTGGCACTGATAGAGTCCCCATAGAGGCAGGGTTGGGACAGATGTTGACACTTCCTTTTTCCAGAGTCTTACTTCACAAGCTTAATCTCTGTTTTGAAGAGTTGGCTTGCCTTTATTCATAGAGGTATATTGATGTGTCTCCTCTATTTTATTTCTACTTGCCACCAGTAGCTTTTCCCCTGTAACTGGACATAAAATGAAAAGTGTGTGTGCATGTGTTTGTGTGTGTATGTTTGTGTGTGCACATGCATACATGCCATATTAAATTCTATTTCAGGGATGAAATAGATCGAGCCCTCTGCTCAGCAGGGAGCCTGCTTCCCCCTCTCTCTCTACCTGCCTCTCTGCCTACTTGTGATTTCTCTCTCTATCAAATAAATAAATAAAATCTTAAATA
The DNA here is from genome assembly GCF_022355385.1 of Mustela nigripes. Lineage (NCBI taxonomy): Eukaryota > Metazoa > Chordata > Mammalia > Carnivora > Mustelidae > Mustela > Mustela nigripes. The sequence goes on along the minus strand of NC_081558.1, from coordinate 160,610,413 downwards.
AAGAAAGAAATTATATTTCAAAATAATGTTGTAATTCTCGTTACTAAAAAGTGACTGGAGGAAAGCAAATACAGTAATCGTTTTTCTTGGATGAGGTTCTTAGATTTGTGTCTGTGGGGGGGTTATGTTAAATTGGTATTTTATTTTTAAATATAGATTTATTTCTTCTTAAATAGTACACACTGAAAACACAGTAGGATTAGTGATTTTATTGTTTTTGACTTTTCAAGTGTTTTGGTCCTAATGGTGATGATGACTCTAAAAGCATTTTTTTTTTTTTTAAACAAATGGCATTATCCTAAGGACAGTACTATCAAAGGAACAGGGGTATTAGGCAATAGAAATGTCACCACAGTGTGCTGTAAATTGTTTGTTCCAGGAAATGTTGGCTCAAGATAGAAGGATGTATAAAGTCAAGGATTAAAAATAATCCCATTTTATTTTACAATTGGGTGAGATATATACATGCTAAGTAAATCCACTACTGCCATTTCTTTTTTTTTTAATTTTTAATTTTTTATAAATATATATTTTTATCCCCAGGGGTACAGGTCTGTGAATCGCCAGGTTTAGACACTTTACAGCACTCACCATCGCACATACCCTCCCCAATGTCCATAACCTTACCCCCCTCTCCAAAACCCCCTCCCTCCAGTAACCCTCAGTTTGTTTGGTGAGGTTAAGAGTCACTTATGGTTTGTCTCCTTTCCAATCCCATCTTGTTTCATTTATTCTTCTCCTACCCCCTTAACCCCCCATGTTGCATCTACACTTCATCATATCAGGGAGATCATATGATAGTTGTCTTTCTCTGCTTGACTTTTTTCGCTAAGCATGATACCCTCTAGTTCCATCCACATTGTCACAAATGGCAAGATTTCATTTCTTTTGATGGCTGCATAGTATATTCCATTATATATATATACCACATCTTCTTTATCCACTCATCTGTTGATGGACATCTAGGTTCTTTCCATAGTTTGGCTATTGTGGACATTGCTGCTATAAACATTCGGGTGCACGTGCCCCTTTGGATCACTACATTTGTATCTTTAGGGTAAATACCCAGTAGTGCAATTGCTGGGTCATAGGGTAGTTCTATTTTCAACATTTTGAGGAACCTCCATGCTGTTTTCCAGAGTGGTTGCACTAGCTTGCATTCCCACCAACAGTGTAGGAGGGTTCCCCTTTTTCCACATCCTCGCCAGCATCTGTCATTTCCTGGCTTGTTAATTTTAGCCATTCTGACTGGTGTGAGGTGATATCTCATTGTGGTTTTGATTTGTATTTCCCTGATGCCAAGTGAAGTGGAGCACTTTTTCATGTGTCTGTTGGCCATCTGGATGTCTGTTCATGTCTTCTGCCCATTTCTTGATTGGATTATTTGTTCTTTGGGTGTTGAGTTTGCTAAGTTCTTTATAGATTTTGGACACTAGTCCTTTATCTGATATGTCATTTGCAAATATCTTCTCCCATTCTGTCAGTTGTCTTTTGGTTTTGTTAACTGTTCCCTTTGCTGTGCAAAAGCTTTTGATCTTGATGAAATCCCAATAGTTCATTTTTGCCCTTGCTTCCCTTGCCTTTGGCAATGTTCCTAGGAAGATGTTGCTGCGGCAGAGGTCGAAGAGGTTGCTGCCTGTGTTCTCCTCAAGGATTTTGATGGATTCCTTTCTCACATTGAGATCCTTCATCCATTTTGAGTCTATTTTCATGTGTGGTATAAGGAAATAGTCCAATTTCATTTTTCTGCATGTGGCTGTCCAATTTTCCCAACACCATTTATTGAAGAGACTGTCTTTTTTCCATTGGACATTCTTTCCTGCTTTGTCGAAGATTAGTTGACCATAGAGTTGAGGGTCTATTTCTGGGCTCTCTATTCTGTTCCATTGATCTATGTGTCTGTTTTTGTGCCAGTACCATGCTGTCTTGATGATGACAGCTTTGTAACAGAGCTTGAAGTCTGGAATTGTGATCCCACCAACTTTGGCTTTCTTTTTCAATATTCCTTTGGCTATTCGAGGTCTTTTCTGATTTTAGGATTATTTGCTCCATTTCTTTGAAAAAAATGGGTGGTATTTTGATAGGAATTGCATTAAATGTGGAGATTGCTTTAGGTAGCATAGGCATTTTCACAATATTTGTTCTTCCAATTCAGGAGCATGGAACATTTTTCCATTTCTTTATGTTTTTCTCAATTTCTTTCATGAGTACTTCACAGTTTTCTGAGTATAGATTCTTAGCCTCTTTGGTTAGGTTTTTTCCTAGGTATCTTATAGTTTTGGGTGCAATTGTAAATGGGATTGACTCCTTAATTTCTCTTTCTTCTGTCTTGTTGGTGTAGAGAAATGCAACAGATTTCTGTTCATTGATTTTATATCCTGACACTTTCCTGTACAAGTTCTAGCAGATTTGGCGTGGAGTCTTTTGGATCTTCCACATATAGTATCATATCATCTGCAAAGAGGGATAGTTTGACTTCTTCTTTGCCGATTTGGATGCCTTTAATTTCCTTTTGTTGTCTGATTGCTGAGGCTAGGACTTCTAGTACTATGTTGAATAGCAGTGGTGATAATGGACATCCCTGCCGTGTTCCTGACCTTAGCAGAAAAGCTTTCAGTTTTTCTCCATTGAGAATGATATTTGTGGTGGGTTTTTCATAGATGGCTTTGATAATATTGAAGTATGTGCCCTCTATCCCTACACTTTGAAGAGTTTTGATCAGGAAGGGATGCTGTACTTTGTCAAATGTTTTTTCAGCATCTATTGAGAGTATCATATGGTTCTTGTTCTTTCTTTTATTAATGTGTTGTATCACATTGATTGATTTGCAGATGTTGAACCAACCCTGCAGCCCTGGAATAAATCCCACTTGGTCGTGGTGAATAATCCTTTTAATGTACTATTGAATCTTATTGGCTAGTATTTTGGTGAGAATTTTTGCATCTGTGTTCATCAAGGATATTGGTCTGTAGTTCTCTTTTTTGATGGGATCCTTGTCTGGTTTTGGGATCAAGGTGATGCTGGCCTCATAAAATGAGTTTGGAAGTTTTACTTCCATTTCTATTTTTTGGAACAGTTTCAGGAGAATAGGAATTAGTTCTTCTTTAAATGTTTGGTAGAATTCCCCTGGGAATCCAGCTGGCCCTGGGCTTTTGTTTGGAGATTTTTGATGACTGTTTCATTCTCCTTACTGGTTATGGGTCTGTTCAGGCTTTCTATTTCTTCCTGATTCAGTTGTGGTAGTTTATATGTCTCTAGGAATGCATCCATTTCTTCCAGATTGTCAAATTTGTTGGCGTAGAGTTGCTCATAGTATGTCTTATAATTGTCTGTATTTCTTTGGTGTTAGTTGTGATCTCTCCTCTTTCATTCATGATTTTATTTATTTGGGTCCTTTCTCTTTTCTTTTTGATAAGTCTGGCCAGGGGTTTATCAATCTGATTAATTCTTTCAAAGAACCAGCTCCTTGTTTCGTTGATTTGCTCTATTGGTTTTTTTTTTTTTTTTTTTTTGGTTTCTATTTCATTGATTTCTGCTCTAATCTTTATAATTTCTCTTCTCCTGCTGGGTTTAGGGTTTCTTTCTTTTTCTTTCTCTAGCTCCTTTAAGTGTAGGGTTAAGTCATGTACTTGAGACCTTTCTTGTTTCTTGAGAAAGGCTTGTACTGCTATATATTTTCCTCTCAGGACTGCCTTTGCTGTGTCCCCCAGATTTTGAACCATTGTGTTTTCATTATCATTTGTTTCCATGAATTTTTTCAATTCTTCTTTAATTTGCTGGTTGACCCATTCATATTTTAGAAGGATGTTGCTTAGTCTCCATGTATTTGGGTTCTTCCCAAATTTCCTCTTGTGATTGAGTTCTAGCTTCAGAGCATTGTGGTCTGAAAATATGCAGGGAATGATCTCAATCTTCTGATACCGGTTGAGACCTGATTTAGGACCCAGGTTGTGATCTATTCTGTAGAATGTTCCATGTGCACTAGAGAAGAATGTGTATTCCATTGCTTTGGGATGAAATGTTCTGAATATATCTGTGATGTCTATCTGGTCCAGTGTGTCATTTAAGGCCTTTATTTCCTTGTTGATCTTTTGCTTGGATGATCTGTCCATTTTAGTGAGGGGAGTGTTAAAGTCCCCTACTATTGTATTATTGTATTATTATTGTATTATTGTTTATTATTGTTGTATTATTGTATTGTATTAGTATTGTATTATTGTTGATTTGTTTCTTTGATTTTGTTATTAACTGGCTTATATAGTCGGCTGTTCCCAATTAGGGGCATAGATATTTAAAATTGTTAGATCTTCTTGTTGGACAGATCCTTTGAGTATGATATAGTGTCCTCCTCATCTCTTGTTATAGTCTTTGGCTTAAAATCTAACTGATCTAATATAAGGATTGCTACCCCTGCTTTCTTCTGATATCCATTAGCATGGTAAATTGTTTTCCACTCCCTCACTTTAAATCTGGAGGTGTCTTTGGGTCTAAAATGAGTTTCTTGTAGGCAACATATAGATGGGTTTGCTTTTTTATCCATATTAATACCCTGTGTCTTTTGATTGGGGCATTTAGCCCATTAACATTCAGGGTAGCTACTGAGAGATATGAATTTAGTGCCATTGTATTGCCTGTAAGGTGACTGTTACAGTAAATTGTTTCTGTTCCTTTTTGATCTACTATTTTTAGGCTCTCTCTTTGCTTAGAAGACCCCTTTCAATATTTCCTGTAGAGCTGGTTTGGTGTTTGCAAATTCTTTCAGTTTTTGTTTGTCCTGGAAGCTTTTTATCTCTCCTTCTATTTTCAATGATAGCCTAGCTGGATATAGTATTCTTGGCTGCATGTTTTTCTCGTTTAGTGCTCTGAATATATTATGCCACCTCTTTCTGGCCTGCCAGGTCTCTGGTGATAAGTCTGCTGCCAATCTAATATTTTTACCATTGTATGTTACAGACTTCTTGTCCCGGGCTTCTTTCAGGATTTTCTCTTTGTCACTAAGACTTGTAAATTTTACTATTAGGTGACGGGGTGTGGACCTATTCTTGTTGACTTTGAGGGGGGTTCTCTGCACCTCCTGGGTTTTGATGCTTGCTCCCTTTGCCATATTAGGGAGATTCTCTTCAATAATTCTCTCCAATATACCTTCTGCTCCCCTCTCTCTTTCTTCTTCTTCTGGAATCCCAATTATTCTAATGTTGTTTCGTCTTATGGTGTCACTTATCTCTCGAATTCTCCCCTCATGGTCCAGTAGCTGTTTGTCCCTCTTTTGCTCAGCTTCTTTATTCTATGTCATTTGGTTTTTTATATTGCTAATTCTTTCTTCTCCCTCATTTATCCTAGCACTGAGAGCCTCCAGTTTTGATTGCACCTCATTAATAGCTTTTTAAATTTCAACTTGGTTAGATTTTAGTTCTTTTATTTCTCCAGAAAGGGCTTTTATATCTCCCAAGAGGGTTTCTCTAATATCTTCTATGCCTTTTTCGAGCCCAGCTAGAACCTTGAGAATCGTCATTCTGAACTCTAGATCTGACATATTACCAATGTCTGTATTGATTAGGTCCCTAGCCTTTGGTACTGCCTCTTGTTCTTTTTTTTGTGGTGAATTTTTCCACCTTGTCATTTTGTCCAGATAAGAGTATATGAAGGAGCAAGTAAAATACTAAAAGGGTGGCAAAGACCCCAGGAAAATACGCTTTAACCAAATCAGAAGAGATCCCAAATAATGGGGGGGAGAAAGGGGATAAAAAGAGGTTCAGAAAAAAAAAAGAAACAATTAAAAAAAGAAAATGAAAAAAGAAAGAAACATAAAAAAGAAAAAAATATATATATTAGATAAACCAGTTAAAAAATGTTAAAGAAAAGGGTAAAAATTTTAAAACATTTAGCAGAAGAAGAGAAAACATAGAAAAAAATTAAATTAACTGCAAGACTAAAGAATCATGGGGAGAAAGTCATGAGTTCTGTGCTTTGCTTTCTCCTCCTCTGGAATTCTGCTTCTCTCCTTGATATTGAACCTGCACTCCTTGGTAGGTGCACTTGGTCCTGGCTGGATTTCTTGTTGATCTTCTGGGAGAGAGGCCTGTTGTAGTAATTCTCAAGTGTCTTTGCCCCAGGCAGAATTGCACCACCCTTACCAGCAGCCAGGCTGAGTAATCCGCTTGGGTTTGCTTTCAGGAGCTTTTGTTCCCTGAATGCTTTCTGTATTGTTCTGGAGGACGGGAATGAAAATGGCAGCCTCCTGGTCTCCGGCCCAGAGGAGCCGAGAGCCCGGGGCCCCACTCCTCAGTGCGCCCTCAGAGAACAGCGCCCAATCCCTCCTGTCTCCGTGGCCTCTGGCCGCGCTCCGAGCTCACTGAGCCTGCAACCCGTTCAAGGTAACCCCGAGCTGAGAGCTCACTCCTCAGCTCTGTCTCTGTAGCTGGCTTTCCCGTTCTAATACCTGCAAGTTCTGAGACACTCAGACACCCCCAATCCTTCTGTGACCCTGTGGGACCTGAGGCCACTCTGACCTTGCATGGGCTTCACCAGTATTTAGCCTCTGGAGAGATGTCCCTCAGTGGAACAGACTTTTAAAAGTCCTGATTTAGTGCTCCGTTGCTCCGTCACTTGCCGGGAGCCGGCCCCTCCCTTTCGGTCTATCTTCCTGTCGCTTTGGATTCACTTTTCCACTGGTCCTACCTTTCAGAAAGTGGTTGATTTTCTGTTTCTAGAATTGCTATTCTTCTTCTCTTCAATCTCCCATTGGATTTGTAGGTGTTTGCAATCTTTAGATAATCCATCTAGCTGATTTCCTGCTACTTGATGTAGTCTCAGCCTGCTACTTCTCTGCCATCTTGACTCCTCCCCCATTACTGGCATTTCATTTTTTTCTAAGCATCACTAACCTGAATTTCTATGTTTAATCCCCAGTGTCCCAGAATCCTATTTCACATAGTGAAAATCTACATTGAATAAAATATCTTAAAGCTAGATACATTAAACACAGAACATAATATTTTAAATGTAGGAAAAGAAAAAAATATACCTACCAAGGTCTCTTATAGCAATTGCTGTCAGCATGGGATCTGAACTCACAAGGATAGTTGAAAATAGTAACCATGGTATGGTTTCCAAAAGTAATTTATCCACAGATGCCAGATACCAAAGAATTAATATGTAATTCATCACAAAGCCAGGAATTGTAATTAAAAGTACCTGCAAAAAAATTTTGCAGATAGAAAAATCAGATTGCCTTTGTATCCTATTTTTAAAAGTAGATTATCAACCTTATTTAATAAACATCTGCTTGCAACCCTGGAAATAAGAGGCAAATATTGCAATGAGATTCTTGGGACCTATAACATACCAGTTATAGGAAATATCATCCTGTCATTAAAAGGAAACTTTAATTTTCTTGGTAAGGCCACTGAATATACATATGTATGTGTAAAGGTGTATGTGCACATACAATATATCATGCATATATACACACTTAACTATGCAGAGACATGAAACATAGGCTATCGACATAGAAAGATAGAACACAAGTTTGAAAGAAGTCACAAAAGAGGAAAAGAAGAAGAAAATAAGATAATAGAAGGAATGCAGAGAAATGGCAGAGGACTCTAGAAAGATGGGAAGAAAATTCCTGTTATTCTACAATTGGAACCTGGTCTTCTACCTTCCTACTCTTGCCTTCTGCTTCCTCTTACTACACCAGTGGCAGCTATGTAGCAAGATTTCATTCCCAAAGGGACTTAGAAAATGTGATGTGCCTGAAGCTACCTATAAGACTAACATAACACAATAAAAAAAAAACAAACCCACAAAAAAAGAATTCAGAAATGCATCCCCATGGTCATTGCAGCATTATTTAAATACAATAAGGTAAATTTACACCATTTACTTTATTTACAATAATATATACAGTAATAAGACATGGAAGCAACGAAGTGTCCATTGATAGATGGAGTTGATAAAGAATATGTGTTATATATATAATAGAATACTATCCAACCATAAAAGAGAAGGAATTTTTGTCTTCTGCGACAACATGGATGAAATTTGAAGGCATTATGCTTCGTAAACTAAGTCAGATAGAAAAAGGGAAATATGGTATGATCTCACATATATGTGGAATCTTTAAAAAAAAATAAACTGAGCTCATAGACACAGAGAATAGATTGGCAATTGCCAGAAGTAGGGGAGGGGTAGGAAGTTGGTGAAAAGAGTGAAACATTATTAGGTGTTTATTCAACAACTGCTAGGCAATGAGGGATTGGAACAGGACCTAGAGAGGTGAAGGGGGTCAAAAGGTACAAATTCCCAGTTCTAAATAAATCATGGAGATGTAATGTATAGCATGGTCACTTCGGTTAATAATACTGTACTGTATATTTAAAAGTTGCTAAGAATTTAGCAACAAATTAAAAAAAATTGCAATTATGCGGTGATGGATGTTAATTAGACTTACTTTGATGGTCATTTCAAAATCCATACAACTACCGAATCATTAGATTGTATACCTCAAAGTAATATAATGTTGTATGTCCATTATAGCTCAATTTAAAAATAAAAAATAAAAATGAAAAATTATAAATATTTCATAATGATATTCACAAATGCTCTTACTACCAATATTAAATAAAAAACAGCTATATATATATATATATATATATATATATATATATATATGTATTTGTACCTATAGGAGTCTTGTGACTAAACTTTATCAGACATCCTTTATTTCTTCAGAATTTCAATAAGTAATACTAAGGACATTCACCATTTTAAGGTTTTCCATAGAGATTGCCAAACTGCCTTCCAGAAGGGTTTGCCAACAAACATAGCCACCAACAGTGTACCAATCAATCCCATTTAAGACAATTCTCCAGAGAAGTAAAATCAAATGACACCCCCAGGTTCCTGTCTCAGTTTTTGCTACATCAGGAAAGTCATGCCTTTCTCTAATGAAAAAGTACAGGCTCTCATTCTTTTGTTTATTACATGTTTATTCACCACCTGCTAGCAATGAGGCATTGTGTAGGCTCTAGAGAGGCAAAACCAAAGATAAAAAAAAAAAAAAAAAAAAAAGAATTCAGAAGAACTAAAATCTTAAAAGCTGTCTTCTTTCTGATTATTTTGTTCTTTATTTGTATGAAGTCATGCATGATGAATTGGGGAATAGACTAGTTCAGGAGGCTGGGGTGCTAGTGCAAAGTGATTTGGTTAAGTCATCTAATCATACATCTCTTCCTGAATCTTAGAAGTGGCAGAATAATGATGGATTGTTTATATGGCCCTGTCGAGCCCAGGATCTCCTGAGAGGGAGTATTTGGTGGATGAACCTTGGTGACAGCATTAGAAAGGTGTGAGAAAATCAATGCCTCCTACATGTTGACGTCTAGAGTGGCTGGGTTCTCATGGCAAGATTTTGATCATCTGGAGAGTTGTATAACTAACTCCTGTTCTAAGGAAAGATTAAAATAAGGTTCTGAGATAGGAAGACTGAGGGTCAGGAGACCCGAATCCTTGTACTCCCACCAAATAGCTGTCAACACACCGATAAGTCACAAAGCATATTGTTTGTAAAAGTGGTTGCAGTAATTCTGTTCCCTGAATTCACACCACTGGAAAGTTATCTCCAGCGCTGACTTAGTCAGTCATGTCATTCTTTGCTTTGGCTAAAAGGAGCAAACACGATGAGGGTACAACCTAAAAAGCATTGGCAAATTGGAGCTTGCTCTCTACTGTTGATGTCTTGAGACTCTGCAACCATCATGGCAAGAAATCTGGAATAACTTTCTAGATCATGGTAGTGACACCCACTGCCTACAGCCAACTTTAAAGGTAACTACCATGCATGGGGCCATCTAGCTCATCCCACCTCAGCTGACCCAAGAGAACAGAGTTGCAGGAGACAGCTCAGCAGAGATCACCCAAATCCAGCCCAAAGGACTTTTATTTTTTTTTATTTTTTAAAGATTTTATTTCTTTATTTGACAGAGATCACAAGAAGGCAGAGAGGCAGGCAGAGAGAGAGAGAGAGGGAAGCAGGCTCCCCGCCAAGCAGAGAGCCCGATGTGGGGCTAGATCCCAGGACCCTGGGATCATGACCTGAGCCGAAGGCAGAGGCTTAACCCACTGAGCCACCCAGGCGCCCCCCAAAGGACTTTTATATCTCTATTCTGTTCAATTTCTTTTCTTTTCTTTCTTTCTTTCTTTTTTTCCTTTGGTCATTTGTCTGAACTCCCATTTGCTTGGACTCAAAATAAAGTAAGTTATTTTAATAGTTTGGTTTCTAATGTAGTTTAGGTAATGGCCTTATATTTACAAAGCTATTTTAATTACTTTGAATGAAATATATATCCTGCTTAAGATTTGGAGTTATTTTTTTTCCGAAGGTCTTTCCTTGATGGGGTTCAAATATCACCTGATGAGAAAAAAAATCATAATAGTTGGTGAATTAGAGTTAGAGCTGTTTCTGTGAGTATCCTCCATTTTTGTTCATGTGAGTATGGAAGTTTTAGAAGGTGGATATTTAAAACACAGCTTTTATGAAAAACAGTGAAAAACTGGACCAAATATATTTTGTAAAAGCTTTTTAATAGCATCTTGGAATTAAAATTATAACTGGCATTATACTCTGCCAGACAGATTTTCAGAATAACTTTTTTTCTCCATAGGTTTTTTTTCCCCTGAGCTTTCAAAAACACTGGACAATTGCTCAGATATGGTTTATTCACTAAAATACAACGCTGAATTTACTTCTCCCATACCTTATATTTTTTCCTTGTCTTCTTTATTTTCTAATTTAGAGCAAAATTTTTAAAAATTTGAACATAGACAACATAGAGTAGGTCATGAGTGAATGATATTATCGCAAAAAAGAATGTCTTACCTGCCAAAATAACTTCTGCACTATGTAAACATCCATGTCAAAGGCAACATTAAAGATAATTATTGGGGTAAATAGATCAAAAAAGATTTTTGGACTCATCCATTGTATGGCATCTGCATATATTTGGACCTAATAATATAAAAAAATGTCATTATCTCATTTATCCATCCTTCTATTAGCATAGATTACAAGCCAGGCACTCCTATCACTAGCAAAAGAGAAAAAGATATATCACAGTGAATAGGTTTTCAAATCTTGACTGTACTGCTTTTCATCATTTTCTTTCTTGTTTAAAAAAAAAACTTATTTATGATTTTAGAGAGAGGGGAAAGTGGAGTGGGGGAGGGAGAGAGAGTCTTAAGACTTAAGCCCCATGCAGGGCTCGATCTTACCACCCTGAGATCATGACTTGAACCGAAACCAAGAGTCAGACACCTAACTGACGGTGCCACCCAGGCACTCCAGATTTTCATAATTTTCCATCGCATTATCTCCATGCCTATTTTGTTTTTTAAACAACAGGTATAGAAAGTACATTGATGGTGGGTACAAGAGAAAAATGAAGGAGATCTTCAGGCATACAAGAGGGAGACAGGTTTCAGGTGGATGGATTATCACGCACAACCATCCACAAAGGAGCAAGCAATCATATTAAATTTCAGAAACTACAAATAATTAACCATGGCTTACACAGAAGATGGGTGTGGGAGAGTAGCAGGGATAAAAAACTGGGAAGTTAATGTTGTTAATGAAATAACTAATTAATGGTGTTTATCACAAATTATTTAGTTGATATTTGTAAATCCCGTTATGGGCATCCACTCAACATTCTGTTCATTAAGGAAACACGGATTGCCTGCTGTGTTAGTTGGTATCTTTGCTTTGGGAGGGATGAGTCTCCATGACTCTCTTGTGTTTCTCCATGTCTTAGGAGTGGAGGCACTGATTGCTTTTCTTCCAGACTAACTTTCAAAAGTATTTGTATGGCTCACAGCATTGGAAGACAGAGCCACATGCCCTCCTTGAGAGCAAAGAACTGGCATACTATGCTGTACAGTGTAATAAGGACAGTGTCTCCGTCCAGGGCAAGAGGTCAGGAGAGCTTACTGCCCATCATGAAATATTCAAGTTCTCTAAACTCGGGTTTCTTCTCCTATAATGCAATCCGTCCTGTATGCAGGTTTCACCGGGCTCTCTTTTTTTCTCCCTGTGGGTATTGGGGCTCATGGAACAAGAAGATGCTGATACTCCACAGTTTCTGCTCTTGCCGTGAGCAATGAAGTCCTTTCCTTGGGCCCAAGCGTCCTGTGTCTTTTGCCACGATCATGAAACTGTGGCATGCTAACTTATTATTTGCAAATAAGTTCTTGATCTCTGTTCTCTTCTTTTAAAAAGTTATTGACAAATAGAAAAGTTGATAGAAGTACTTAGAATCGCATATAAGTCAAAATTGTATGGTTACAAAACCTATTGATGACAAATGAAGTAATAATTTGGTTCTTATATGGATACATGTTTTTCATATTGTTCATTAATATCACTGGTTACCTTTGTTTGGGAAGGCCAATTGTTTCCATGCATGTTCTCATTCACACTCTGACTGACTAGAGTAAGTGGAGAAGTATGGCCCGGGGCCACATCTGACTCAATGCTTGTTTTTGTAAAGTAAATTCCTGTTAGAACACAGCCATGCTTCTCACTTACATATTGCCTAGAGTCGCTTTTGAACGATAATGGCAGAGTTGAGTTATTGTGACAGAGCTCACGTGGCTTGGATACCCTAAAATATTTACAATATGGCCTTTTATAGAAAAAATTTGTTGCCTGTCTGGGGCTAGAAACCTATTTAATGTGTCAATGATGCATTCTACATCCCTTATAGTAAAGAGAGTCTCTCTCCTCTACCTGACTCCAGCTGTTCTCAACTATTTATAACATCGTAGCTGCCTTGACCACATCTGTGGTTTGCCTTCCTCTCACTTCCAACTCCAGGTAAGAGGTTCAGATTCTGTTTCTTGAGATCTTGTAAGACACACACATAAGACTTAGCCTCTATTCTAATGGGAACCCTGTAAAGTGTTCCTAACTGAGGCAATAGATTGGTTCAATGTCAGAATTCTCTTGCAACTAGAGTCCTGTACCAGCCGCTCAGAGTCTCTGGGCTTCTATCTTATTAGCCAATTCTTGGGATGTCTGAGTAGCTCAGTTGGTTAAGCATTTGCCTTTGGCTCAAACCATGATCCCAGGGTCCTAGGATCTAGTTCCACATCAAGGCTCCCTGCTGACCCTGCTCAGCAGGGAGCCTGCTACTCCTTCTGCGTGCAGCTCCTCCTGCTTGTGCTCTCTCTCTCCCTGACAAATGAACAAGTAAAATCTTTAAAGAGAAGAGGCAATTCTCATCTAAGTTTTTGAATTCTGCTTAAACTGTCATTAGCTGCTCATACTCTCAGTAGGTGTATGTGAACTTATTCTCTGAGGTGCCCAACTCCTTACAGATGGAGGCTCTGTTTGACTATGTGTAGCTGAATCTCAGCTCTGTCACCCTTGTTCCTTTTTTCATGCATCTGGTCTGACGTTATCCATATCACAAGCATCCACAGACTGGCAGAGCAGTGAATTGGCAAGTATTTTTGCAAATTTCCTTAAGCCATTTTTTGTATTTGTATGAATTTGAGATATACTACAAAATATAATATTTACTATACACACCTGCACAGATGTAAAACTTAGTATTTCAAAACTGCATCCAATTAAAAATAATATCACAGGGAAAGGAACTGGAAAGTCTTTTAAGTGTAGATTCAAAAATGCTGCAAAAAAATACATATTTACTGAAAGGCAGTGAAATATCACATTTATGGAACTTTAATTTGGTATGTTTTCTTAATACTGAGGACAATGAAATACTGTTCCACTTTTCACTTACTTAATTCTTGTAATTGAAACCTTCTCTCATACTTAAGCACATTGAACTGGTATAATTCTTAATCTGCTGGATTCTGTATTTACCTCTTCTATGAAGTATCTCGTTTCCTCAGTATCTTTAGTAAATATTCCTAGCAGTCATTGGTTCTTGGGTTATTACTAAAATGTTTATAGCAATGTTTTGTACATGCTATATATCAGATATTAGTTTCTTTAGCAATCTTGCAATAAGAGGTCAATGAATAACTAAACTTTAATGAAATCTCCTGGTTGATTCCCAAACTAACAATGAGGAACCAGCTGTAAGAATTTGCCCAGTGAGAAAAGCTAGCTTCCTATATTACTCGTTGCCTACTATACATTAGAAAGCCTATAATGAATTGTTATCAAAGTACAATAAGCAATATCACAGCATTGCCTTCAGTTTAATGTTTTATGTCTCTTTGTAATATAAGTTTTAATCAAAGAATGAAAAAAAGTGTTTTCTTTTGATTTTTATAGTATTCTTCTCATAGAAGGAGGCATAATTTATTATTTGAACAAAACCTATGGGAAACACTACCAAGTGGTTAAAAGATAACCGATCCACTCAGAAGACTCCCCCCACCCCATTTTGAAAATTCTTTGCTCAAGTGAAGAAAGTAGTACACAACTAGTTTTAATATATGAATGAAACTATAGTTTGTGATCTCGCAGATAACAATCAAAATACCCCATCTCTTAATTTTTGGCTCATCTGCTTTGATTCTTCCCATCTTTAAATCTAATCATGTTCTACAAAATAAAAAGTGTGAATACTTTGAATCCAAAAGATGATAAATAATATGAACTAGACTGTACATATCTCTTTTCAGGGGCAGATTATCATTGGATTCATTTGATTGATAATATTGGGTTAAAAGTATGTAATTTAGGAACAAAATTCTAATTTTCTATTACTGTTACTTTCCCCAGTTCTATATGGTGACATTTACGAGATATAGCCATAGAATAAACTCACATAAAGAGAGTTATACCTACCTCCAACTGTGCAGACCAAGGACAGTATTAGAATGATTTTAGGGAGATCTTCAGAAGCAGTCATAAACGTACTTGAGAAAAATTCCTGCCACGTGTTGGAAAGTCCACTGGTAAGAGTGGAATTAGACAGACTAGAATTCAAATTCATTCTGCTGTTTCTCACAGACCTTTTGAGTTCAACTCTTAAGACTCAGCAAAACGCTCACAGGATCACAGGATTGTAAAATTTGCCTTCTTCTTGGACTTCTAGTACATTTCTTAAAAAAGAAGAAGAAGAAGAAGAAGAAGAAGAAGAAAGAAGCTCACATTTCTCCTTAGTTATTTCTGGAGATATCTTAGGGTCCACCAAATTTTGCGAAGCCTCTGCCTTCTATGATGCTTACAATTTGAATGAGGTATAAAAAGTACAACCCCAAGTGATACAACCCCAGTGTCACCCTGTGTTCACTTACAATGCCAAGTACTCCTCTGCTGTTACTCACCGTGCATCTACCCAATGGTGTGAAAGGAGCTTTCATCTAACCAGTTACTGGGACCACAGACTAGTATAGATTACTTAGTTCTGGGGATGGACAACTAAAGGGTTTGCCCTCAGCTTATCAGAGCCTCTGGAAGCATGTCTGGCAGCTGTTCCAAATGGGGAAAAAAAATGGATATGGTCAGAATATTCTTATCTCTTTTGCTGCTCTCTCCAGACAGGAGCTAATAGACCATGGTGATATTCCATCTTAGCATTCTTTTATCTCATTTAGGAGCAATGAGCCAGGTTTTCTCTAACTTTTGTATATTAATCAAGAACATAAGAAAAATGTTGAAACCAAAAGGATTTAAAACAAGGGAGTTGTTACATGTTCTATCTCACTGTTGCTTCATGGAAGAGGAACACGGGCCACGATGTGTCCTGGGATGTGTCTTAGTTTGAGGAAATAAGTGATAGTTACAGTCTGTAATCTCATCTGCTTCCCATGCTAAGGAGTGTTTTATATCAGGGTCTTAAAATTCATGCAGAGAATTCTTCCAATTCTATCTCCTAATAGTGACTTAATATTTTCTAGTGTCCTCTATTAGCATCTTATCTGGCTGCCATGCTAAATTAGTTCATTTTTACCAAACCTCCTTTCCTAATCCAGAAATGTCTTTTTAAATTTCAAAGTTCAATGTCTTTTTAAATTTTAAATACTTTTTTGTTATTATGTACCCTTTTCTAATTATAAAAATAATATTTTGAAAGAGAAAATTAAATGAATACATGTTTACTGAACACTTTTGAAATAAATATATAAACAAACATTGCCAAAAACAGGGGGGAAAATCAACCACAGTCCTGCCATCTCATGGTTCTTGTGTGTATTATTTACACTGTTGGGCTCATCTTTACACTAATATACTTTATACTGCTCTCCACTCAGTGTTCTATCAGTGCATCAAAGAGCCTCGTAAACACCATTTATAAATGTTGTATCATATTAGCACCAATGTAAAAGTGCCCACTGTGGTCAGACTGCCCGTAAGCAAAGGGCTGATGCACTGCAGCTTACAGGGTGAAAGACTCTTCCTTCAATGGCTGTTGTCCTCAGTCTTCCTATGTGTATAGGTCCTTATCTGTGAAACTTACCTTTCTGTGTCTATTTTATTTATTTGGCATCACCTGTGGTGTTATAATGATACTGATGCCTGGGTCCTATACCCAGAGATTTCTGTTTCAATCAGTCTGACTTGCAGCCTGGGTTTCATCAGCAATTTTAATGTGTAGTCAAAGTCAGCAACCACTGGGATTCACCCAATTCAAAGGCAAAATTCCTCCATTTTTAGTCTTAAATCATTTCTTTCTTTCTTTTTTCAATGTTTAGCAATTTTGTTTTATTTTTTATTTTTTAAAACTTTAACTTTTTTAAAAATTGTGTTATGTTAGTCATCATACATCATTAGTTTTTGATGTAGTGTTCCATAATTCAAACAACACCGGAAACACATCTGAAGTTTTCATTTGGGTTCATCATTTGTTCCAGTAAGTTCCCTGGCGAACTGTCGTCTGTCTCAGTAACAGGATGTTGAAATGTGCATCTGGGCTCTGGCTGGGTGATTCTGGAGAAGGTCCAGAAAAATAAGAGTTTGCTATATAGATCGGTGCCATCAGGAAGCAAGGATAATTCTGTGGCTGGGTATCTTATCTATAGGGAGGGCAGACTAGAACAAGGAGAAAGCTGTCATGGGAAAAGAAGCAGAAGTCACTCATTTTAGCCAAGAGAGGGGTTGTTTGGCATCTACGGGTTGCCTGGTGACTTTCTGTTCCACTTTTAAGGTTTAGAGTGATCTCATGATGTTGATGTTCTGTGAGATTGTGTCCAACAGGGGAATAATATGGCCCATGTATGAGCAGCAGGCCCGCTGGTCGTGACACTGAAGGATACCTAGCTTTGAGTGTTAGACCAGGTCCCTGATGTCAAGGGCTTCTTTTGTGTTTGCCTGGTTTATGTCTTTCCTCGAACGATTTCTAAATTCCTTAATTTTACTTTAACATGTCAAGAGCTGAAGATAGATCCAGATATCTTGATAGCCATATAGCTCTGATGGAACAAGAGCAAGTTTGGCTATCCCCCTAAGACAGAGATTCTCAACCTTGGTGCCACACTGGAATAACTTAGAGTTTTAAAAATACAGAGGTGGGGTTGCCTGGCTGGCTCTGTGGGTAGGGCATGGGACTCTTGGTCTCAGTTGTAAATTTCAGCCTCATGTTGTAGAAATTACTTAAAAATAGGATCTTTAAAAAAAAAAAAAAAAGTACAGAGGTATGGGTGACACTCCCAGAGGTTAATCTAATGGGTCTGAGGTCTAACCTGGGTATTGGGAACTTCAGAAGCTTCCCAGTGATTCTAATGAGCAGCCATTTTTCCGAAGTCCCACCCTGAGAGAAGTCCGTGCCTTTAGGAAACAACACTGTGATAGTTTAATGATACTTGCTTTTAGTTAAATGCCAAATTATTTAGGAAAATAATGTCAATGTCACCTATTAACTTGCCCACTGTTATTCCAAAATTAAACATCCTGGAGCAAAGAGGCTTGACCAAAAAAGGAAAAGTATTTTCTGCAACATAGTTACACATTCTTACATGCTTGCAGAATTTACTACAATTAAGGAGTTTATTTTCCAAACTAAAAGTAGGGAGACATGTTCCCATAAGCATTTTCCTCATTTCTAAAATTGTTTATATGAAAACTTTAAGAAGTGTTTATATATTTAATCCTAATCGACTCCTTTCAGAAAAGAATAAAATTACTCTGTCTTCATTAACCTTGAAACTCAGGGATACAGATGATCAAGTTCAACAGGATTCCACTATCTGGCTGTAAATACATGGCAAACACTCAGTCTGGCTTTTCCAACCTCTACGCCAAATTCTCTGGGCAAACCTCTCCCCCAACGAAATGATCTCATTTTAAGTTAGCATGTAAATGCTAATAGCACTCTAGTTTAATAGCTTAAAAGGTATGGGTAAAGAAAGAGCAGTGAGACTAAACAGATTTTCAATGTAATTGAAACTCTTCTTAAGGTTCAGCTGACTTTTGACAACTTTGGAGAAGTTTATGAGTCTGTGTCTCATTAAGAGAAAAGTATTCATTTGTCTTGAAATTACCATAGAGGTTTCCTACATTAATTTTTCAATAGCTTCGATAATGCCTCCATTTCACACACTATGCATGTAGTAAATTAATGACTGCTCTCTCAGAAAGGGCATGTGGCCTTGCCTCTCAACAGTCAGTAGGCCTTAAGAAATTCTCTCTGTCATGGAAAGTGGAAGTAAGACTAATTCCCTGTCCCTGAAAATGGCAAGTCTTTTTTTCCTTCTAATCACCACATTTTTCAGGAATTCGCAGACAAAAGCATCCTGAGGAGGGCACAGTGGCATCCCAGTAATCTTCACAAGGGGCAAACTCTGGCCTCAAGGTTTATGACAGAACCACCACCGGGGTCCTGCCACACCACACAGCAGCCCTTACTCACGACTCTGACTGACATGGACGGTCTGTCGCCCTCCTAATGCCTCTTCACTCCCAAGGAGCCCTTCGTCCCTCTCGGCTCAGCTCCATGCACCTGAGGAGACTGACCCGGACATCAGCGTGCTTTCCTCTCCGTGCCTCAGCAAGGCAAAGGTAACAAACTTATAAACCAGATAGTTTGGAAGGGATGATATAGGAAGAGTCATGGAGGAGGGACAGCGGTTAAGGCGCAGCAAGTCCAAATGAGAGGCTCCTCTGCCTTGATTTGGCTGCTACAGGGAAGGTGGAAACTCTTGGAGGGAATGGCTGGCTGAAGGGGTAGCTGGAATACTGTGGGAGCACTTCCTCCTCTCCAAGGAAAGCCTGAGGGAGCAAAATACCAGAGGGGAAAAGCAACTTCCTGAAGGGAAAACTGCAGGAGGGGCTCACCGTCCAGAGTCTCAGAAAGAGAAGAGTATCCTGGGGTAGTGAGAAGTGGAGACCAGCTCTTCTTTTCACCCCAGAACAGCCACAATCAACTGCAACCTCTCTGGCAGTTACTTGCTCCAAGCCCCGCCCCTGGTCTGCACCCATTGGCTTCAGGTCCATAACTCCTGACCTGATTGGCTGATGACATACACTAGAAGATGCTGCTCAGCACCACTGCCCCTTTACTACCAAGGCAACCGTGGACGACTTAAGACCATGTTTATTTTTAAAAAATAATAAATAGATAAATAAGGGTGAAAAAGAACCCAAGAATTTTATTGTTATGTTAATTTAAAGTTTTTGAACAATGGATTTCTGGCAAAGAGCTGATGGACACTCTTTTCCTAGAATTCTAGAAGTGGATTTCCTGAGTAAGACAGGGAGGTAGAGATTTTCAACTATGAGGAGGCTGGTTACTGGATTAGAAAAAGAGAGAGAGAGTGGCTATGTGCGACATGTAGAAGAATAAACAGGCCAGTGGACTTTCACTTCTGGAACATTTATGTGGAGAAGTTGTTAGGAATAATGAGACACTCATTTCTATTTCCTAAATAAACCTTACAAAGGACATTTTCATTGTAATTACGTAGTGATTACGGTGAAGAAGTTTAATAATATTGTAGGGACCAAAGGCAGGTCATCCTCAAATGGGTCACTTTGGCATGGAGATATTTTGAGTTAAAAAGCAATCAAAGGGCACTGAGGTGGCTCATTTGGTTAAGCATCTGCCTTTGACTCAGGTCATGATCCCAGGGTCATCTGTGTCCTGGGGCTCCCTGCTCAGCGAGGAGTCCACATCTCCCTCCCCTCTGCCTCTCTCCCCTGCTCTAGCTTTCTCTCAAATAAATAAAATATTTAAAAAGAAAAAAA
The DNA here is from genome assembly GCF_022355385.1 of Mustela nigripes. Taxonomy (NCBI): domain Eukaryota; kingdom Metazoa; phylum Chordata; class Mammalia; order Carnivora; family Mustelidae; genus Mustela; species Mustela nigripes. Next base: position 160,590,252 of record NC_081558.1, on the reverse strand, counting down.
AAGGCAATAAAAACTCAGGTAATTCAGGAAAAGCTCTTTACCTCTCCCTCAAAGGCATATAAAAATTTAGAAGACCTCCAAGTAAAGAGCAATCACCATATTTAACATCATAGTAGGACCTAAGTGTGGTAGAAAGGGAGGAACCTACCAAGGTCTGTTTGATCCAAGTCCTCTGTGTCCCGTTTTTTTCTAAATGGCCCAGCAAACATTTGTTTATCTAAGATTTACTCTTTCTCACATTCCTGGGAATTGCTTTCATTCCCTTTGAAGTCCCACATCCTTACCCCTTTCTCCTTAGTTCAGGATGACATTTATACCTCATTTTGCCTGACTGTCTTTGGAATATCCATGTCTGCAAGGATTCCCTATACCTAGAAATTAAGTTTGATTTTCTCTGCTGATCTGTCTCATGTCAATCTGATTCGCAGTCTGGCTAGAAGGTCCTCGAAGGGCAGAGAGAATTACTCTTCCTTGATAATATTAAAACCTATTTACTTTTAATTATTAATGAATTTTTTAAAAAAACATGTTCAACCATGTCCCTTCAGAATTATTTCAGTGCATAGTAAATGCCGCAAGAGTGGCATAGCCAGTGTACTACAGTCATTCAGTAAAAGCAAGATCATGATCACTTTTTTTTTTTAAATATTTTATTTATTTATCAGAGAGAGAGAAGGAGAGAGCGAGCACAGGCAGACTGAATGGCAGACAGAGGCAGAGGGAGAAGCAGGCTCCCTGCTGAGCAAGAAGCCCGATGTGGGACTCGATCCCAGGATGCTGGGATCATGACCTGAGCCGAAGGCAGCTGCTTAACCAACTGAGCCACCCAGGTGTCCCTCATGACCACTTTTGACTGAGGTGAATGAAGTTTCTCTAAAGGAAACAGGATTTGAGCCTTAATAAGACAGGCGGGAACTGGTTGAATTGTTGAGTTTAGTGAAGAAATGGGGGTCTCAGGCAAAATAAAAATCACCTTATCTGTGTTATTTCTGTATACATGGAGCCTTCAAGAATACAGAGATAATGATGAAGACAGTTATCAATAGTATAGTATGTGATGGGGGCTACCAGTGAACTGTCAAGAAAGAATTTTTTGAAACTTTTTTGTGCAAAAAAAGGTGCTTTTATTATAGCTGGGTGACAGGACCCATGGGCAGAAAGAGCTGCACTGAATTGCAAGATGTGACTGTATACTTTTTAGTTAGTGGGGGTTAGGGAGAGCTTAAGTCTAAGGAATTTGTGCATGTTAAAAGCAAGGTCTCCAAGACCTTGGAGAACTAGCTATTTGTTAAGGTTGCTTTTATTTTTGTCTAGTAAAACATTAGTATGAGACACTTCAAATGTACATCAGTGCACTATATGTTTGAAAGATTATTGCTAATATATATCTTGGGGAGGGGCCATGGTTATGGTTATCAGAGGAAAGTAGCACTAAGGAGAGTAAAACAATAGTGATAAAACATTAAAGGAAGTCTTTGAGGAAGCTGAAGGACTGTTGTAATCTATATGCCTCAGGAATTCTGCCTGGAGACCTGGAGCTAAAGCAAAGTCTGGCCTCTGTACTCCCTCCTGCCTCCCGCCCCCATCAGTGTGCATAATAAAAGCAGTTATGACCAAAAGCTGGTCATTGATGGAATAGGTCATTGAGAGGATGTGGCCACTGGCTGACCCTTAAGCTGGACCCAGTCTTCTCCCACCATCCCCTGTCCTTGGACTAAATATTCTGTCCACTGTTCCCACAAGGCGGCCCATTTTTAAGAGCAGAGCCTTAAGAAAGCAATGTATGTTGAGACTATTTGAACAGTATGTGTAACAGAACTCAGGTAAGGCGTCTGTATAAATTTTTAGGACTCTAGCAGGTGGGTGCAGAGATCTACCCATCTTGCTGTTGCCTAAAACAAACCTTGTAAGTAAGTTCCCTTGTTTATTAAACTTGTCACTTATCACTCTGGAGTCGTGGCCTCTTTCCTCAATCTTTCCTTGCTCTTCAAACACAGGGGCCAGTTTCAGGGTTCACATGGGAAGCTCCTGAATTTGCAAACCAACAATTATTCATGTAAGGAAGTAATGGACTTTTTTGGAGAATTACAGATTGGCATAGATGAGGTAATGTCTTAGCAGATTTTGATAGATAAACTAAGCTTACATAAAAACAGAGTTTTATGAAATACTGTGATATGTAGTGAGCATTGGAGCAATATGGGTCTTGATAGACAAGTAGAAGACTGTCTTCTTTAGGAAGTTGAATTGTAAGTAGTAAATACAATGGAAATTAACGTCAGGGAGCTGAGGAAAGTGTGGTTTAAAAAAAAGAAAAAAGATCTCAAAAGGTCAATGATTGTGGATTCCAAGGATGTCCAGTGCATGGCCATTAAAATGTATTATAAAGTGAAATGGAAGAAAATCTTTAAACATTTTTTGTTAAGTCTTAGCAGAAACATGTACACACATGTACACATAAATGTATTAGGTTTCCAACTCAATTAATTTTCATATATATCAACCTGCGAAAATACAGCCCATGGAATACCCGTAGAGTATTTTCAAAAATGCAGAATATTTCCTGTACCTCTTTCCAGTCAGTATCCCTCTCCCAGAATTACCTTATTTGGATTTCTATTATCCTTGAATATTTTGCTCAGTCTTAACATTTCTTATAAACGGTACCAAATAATATATGTTCTTTTGTCCCTGACTTCTTCTACTCATTATAATTTTGTGAGATCCATCCATGACATAGTTTTATTCTTTCTTTTTTTATTACTGTGTAGCATCTAATTCTATGAAGATTACTATAATTTACTTACCCTTTCTAGAGTTGATACCATTTGAATTGATTTTAGTTTTGGCCACCACAAATAAGGCTTCTGTTACATTTTTGTATATTCCTTTCTCTTTTTTTAAAGATTTTATTTATTTTATTTTGACAGAGAGAGAGCACAAGCAGGGGGAGTGGCAGGCAGAGAGAGAAGCAGACTCCCCGCTGAACAAAGAGCCCCACTTGAGGCTTGATCCCAGGACCTTGAGCCAGAGGCAGATGCTTAACTGACTGAGCCCCGAGGGTGCCCCTTTTTTTGTATATTTATTTTGATGGGCATATTAATTCATTTCTCTTGGTGTATATATCTAGGATTTAATCAGTGAGTCAAAGGGCATGCAAAATATAACCATAGTAGATACAGCAAAAATGATTATGCCAATTTAAACTCTCATGAATCTTGCTAAAACTTGGCATTGACAATATTTTAAAAAATGTTAGTTAGGGCACCTGGTTGGCTCAGTGGGTTAAGCCTCTGCCTTCAGCTCAGGTCATGATCTCAGGGGCCTGGGATCAAGCCCGGCATTGGGCTCTCTGCTCATCAAGGAGCCTGCTTCCCCCGCCCCTCTCTCTGCCTGCTTCTCTGCCTACTTGTGATCTCTGTCAAATAAATAAAACATTTAGAAAAAAATGTTAGTTATCCTGTTGGGTGTTCGGTATTATTGTATTTATATATTTAATTTTCATCTAACTAATGAATGTTGAGCACTTATCTTTTCATGTATATATTGACTACTTGAATTGTTTATGAAGTGCCTGTTTAAATGTGTTACCTGTTGTTAAAAATTGAATTATGTGAGACTTCCATTTCTGGAAGGTGAAGTCTCTATACTTTTTCCTATCCCTTGCAGTAAGTACAGCTAAAAGCCCTGGACATTATATATAAAACAAACATGAGAAGACTCTTAAAGATGAGGGGAAGGAGTCCCAGATAGGTACCTGAGAGCTGAATAACTGACTGAGATAAGTTCTTTGGGTTTTCTTTTTGCCTTTATTATCTCAGGTGGGGTACTGGAGAAGCTGGAAACCTGGAAATGCCAGTAAGTACAGATTTTAAAAAGACCTCATAAAAAGCCTGTTCTCTTTGACAAATGCCCAGTGAGGCAGTCTAACAAGAGATAAAATGTTGACCAATAACTGCTTTACTCCAGCCAAACTCGACAGGAAAAAGTGAACCATCCCTTCTCTCACATACAGACAAATACACACACCAGCAAGAGCTGAGTGGGAAGCCTACACTTGACCTGTGCCAGACTTTACAAGGTGCCAGAACCCTGCCCCAACTCCCATACCTACCAACAACAGTGGCATCAGAAAAGGTCTAGTGGGAACTAGGACTTTTGTTCCCACCTTGCAGTAAAGAAGGACCTCAGGCCCTGTGATTCAGTGGAGACCATATTGGAGCTTGGACTTCTACTCCCGCTGGAACAAATTACCCTTGCCCTCCTCATTTGCGTGATGCCAGAGGACAACAAATAGAAAGTTTGGACATTCACTATCATCTAGATATAAAAAGGTTTTACCTCTCACAGTATAAGTGGAGGCTATGCAAAAGCAGTAAGAAGAGATGTGCCCCATTACCACTTCTTAGCAATGGAGACACTGAGTTCCTCTATCTCTGTGTCAATGAAGACTGAGTATAGAAGTTTCGTTTTCATCCTGACCTGCCAGTAACAAGATAGTGTCCTTACTTTTGCTAGAGCAGTATTAGAGGAGGACTGCTAAAACACTGGATTTAAATATGGCCCAGAATCTTAAAATATGCACAATGTTCAGATGTCAATTAAAAATTATCCATTGTGCTCCAAGACTAAAAATGGATTCCAACTTAAAAAGCAGACAATAAACAGATACTAAATCCAACATGATTCAAATTTTAGCATTACCAGAAAAGAATTTAACATAACCATTATAAAAATACTTCAGTGAATAATTATAACACAATTGAGACAGATAAAAAAAAATAGAAACTCTGGGCAAAGAAATAAAAAATTACAGAAAAACAAAAGCTGTTATAAAGAAAAGCCAGATGGAAATTTAAAAAATAAATAAAATAAATGTAAAACTTAAAAAGCAACTTATGGGCTCAATAGCAGAACGGAGAAGACAGGGGGAAAAAATCATTGAACTTGAGGAGAGAACAATAGAAATGACTAATTTGGAAAAACACACAAAAAAATTGACTGAAAGAAAAAAAAACACAACTTCAGGAACATGTGGAACTAAAACAAAAAGATCTAATATTTGGGTCTTCAGAATTCTAGGAGACAGAATGAGAGAATGGAACAGAAAAAGTATTCAACAAAATAATGATTGAAAGTTTCACAAATTTGGAAAAATGCAGACCTACAGGGTCAAGAAGAAGAGTTAACTCCAAACAAGATAAATCCAAATAAATGTATCTCAAGACAGAAGTTAAACTTCAGAAAACTAAAGATGAAAAAAAAAAAAAGTCTTGAAAGCAGTTACAGAGAAGTGATAAATTACTTATAGCAGGAAAAATCAGTCAAATGATAGCAGATTTCTTATTTTAAAGTGTGGAGGTCACAACATGTTCAAGTACTGAGAAAAATGAACATACAAACTCTTTATTTGTATCCGGGAAAATATTCTTTACATATAAAAGAGAAATCAAGACATTGGCAGATGAAGGAAAACTGAGAGAATTTGTCACCAATAGCTCTACCCCTAAAAGAATGGCTACAGGAAGTTCTCTAAGCAGAAAAGAATATAATAAAATAAGGGATCTTGGAACATTAGCAAGTAAGAAAGAATATGGTAAGCAAACTTGTGGGTAAATACAAAAGACTTTCTTCTCCTTTAGAGTTTTCTGAATTATGTTTGATGGTTGAAACAAAATTGTAACACGGATAAATGTAGTTCTCAAAGTCTATAAAGGTAATGTGTAAAATGATTATGTTATAAATAGAAAGGGTAAAGGAATGTAAAGGGTAAAGGAATGTAAATGTAAAGGATGGTAAGCTTTCTGTACTTCCCTATGACTGCTGAAGTGTTGACACCTGTAAACAGTGATTAGGTATACACACATGCATATATACACAAACCTTCGCTTATGTATTACATTGTACATATGTAATATAATATTTAGGATAACTATTAAGAAAGCTTTAAGAAGACACACTTAAAATACCATAGATAAATTAAAATGGAATTATACAAAGTGTTCAAGTATCCTACAAGGTTGCTCAGTGGGTTCAAGCCTCTGCCTTCGGCTCAGGTCATGATCTCAGAGTTCTGGGATCCAGCCCTGCTTCGGGCTCTCTGCTCAGTGGGGAGCCTGCTTCCTCCTCTCTCTGCCTGCCTCTCTGCCTACTTGTGATCTCTCTCTCTCTCTCTGTCAAATAAATAAATAAAATCTTTAAAGAAAAAAATATATAAATTACATTAAATGTAAATGATTAACACCAATTAAAGGATTGAGATCAGTAGAAGAGATAAAAAACAAACAAAAATATGACCAATCTATATGCTGCCCTCCAAGAAGATTCACTTAAATTATAGAAACATAAGAAATAGAGGTAGGTTGGAATAAAATTATAGAAAAAGATATAACATGCAAAGTAGTTAAGAGAAAGCAGGATCGGCTGTATTTGATATGTTTCAGAACAACAACAACAAAAAACAAAAAACAACAAAGAGTGGTGCCTGGGTGGGATCAGTGGGTTAAGTCTCTGCCTTCTGCTCGGGTCATGATCTCAGGGTCCTGGGATTGAGCCCTGCATCGGGTTCTCTGCTCAGTGGGGAGCCTGCTTCCCCCTCTCTCTCTGCCTACCTCTCTGCCTACTTGTGATCTCTGTCTGTCAAATAAATAAATAAATAAAATCTTTAAACAAACAAACAAAACTCACCAGGGACAGAAAGGGAAAGCACATACAGGTAAAATGGTGGTCAATATACTAAGGAGATATAACAATCCAAAACATGTCTTTAGATAGACCTGAAAGGAGAAATAGACAAATGCACAATTATAGTTAGAGACTTCAACCTCCTCTCTCTCAAAAATTGATGGAACAACTAGACAGAAAATCAGGAAGTACATAGAAGAATTCAACAACGCCATCAACCAACAAGATCTAATGAATATTTATAGAACATGCCACCTTACAAGAGCAAAGTGCATGGGTTTTTTCCAAGCACCTATGGAATATATACCAAGATCAACCATATCCTGGACCATAAACAAACCTCAGCAGGAGAGAGTATATTCCCTGACCACATGGAATCAAACAAAAAGCAGTAATAAAAAAATAACAGAGGGGCACCTGGGTGGCTTTGTTGGCTGGGCAGCTGCCTTTGGCTCAGGTCATGATCCCAGGGTCCTGGGATCCAGTCCCACATCGGGCTCCCTGCTCAGCGGGGAGTCTGCTTCTCCCTCTTCCTTACATGCTGCTTCCTCTTCTTGTGCTCTCTTGCACACTCTCTCTGTCTAATAAATAAATACAATCTTTAAAAAAAGAAAAGAAAAAGAACAAAAAAAACCCAAACACAGAAAACATTAAAAGAAAAAACCCTTTATTATACATGAATCAAAAGGAAGACCTGGGGGGCCTAGGGTGGCTCAGTCGGCTAAGCCTCTAACTCTTGATTTTGGCTCAGTTCATGATCTCATGGTCCTGGGATGCAGCCTCCTGTCTGGCTCCATGCTCAGTGGGGAGTCTGTTTGAGGATTTCTCTCTCTCTCCCACCACCCCTCCCTGCTCAAATAAATAAATAAATCCCCCCCCCTTTTTTTTTTTGGAAGTCTCAAAGGAAATTAAAAATACATTGAACTGAATGAAACCCAGCAATAACAGAAGTGCAGGAGGGAAAAAATCCTAACTTTCAAATGTTCATTGTTAAAGTGTGCTATGAACTGGTAGTGAATGAGCACTGCTTTTCCACAATCCCGGGAAGAGGAAGCCATTCTGGGGAATCTTGTCTGGGCTTGTGTAAGTAAAATGCCAATAGGCAAGTAAGTGACTGTTGGAATTTAAAAGAGAAAAACACAAACAAAAACACTAAGCAAAGAGTACTTTCCTTCTATTTAAAGTACCATGCCAGGGAGGAGCTTATAGAAAGATGAAAGTAATCTGTGCCTGTTCTTTTTAAAATTTTAATACATAAATAGTATTTAATTTGAAAGCAATACAGAAAACTTACATTTTTAATTTCCTATTTCAGTTTGATGTGATGATCATGGGGATTTAGATGCCAAAAGGAGTGATTTTTAGAAATACAGCATACCTCTGGGGAGAGCAGTCTTTTCACTTGATCTCACTCATTGTGGATAAACTAGTTTGCATGTTATTCTGTACATACTTAACAGGGCATGAAAGACTGGGAAGAGTTAATAACACTGTCAAAAGAAGAGCTAATTAAATTTTCTTGCAAGTTGGCAGTAAGTTTTCAGAACCTGTGTATGAATCTGCTACAGCTATAGAGCAACAAGCACATAATGTTGAAGAAAATCGCATGTATAGACTTGAGATTGTAGCAAATTGGAGGCTAAGCAGACAAGGAAGTCCACAAATGCTGCAAGATCAGAGAGCTTTTCAGTTTTTGTGTTTCCCTCAAAGGTTAATTAGTAACAAGAGCTCAGGGAAAAATTGAAGAGAACTGCCATTTCAGAGCTAAAGTCCAGCTAGAGAATAAAGTACTGCACGTGTTACTGAAGATTTTATAAATTTCATGGGCTTTCCACTCCATTTCATCCTCCATCTCCTCATGCTTCCCATCTGGGTACAAGGATCAGGTAACTCTTCACTTTATCTTGCAAATGCATTGTGGCCAGAAATCAATGGCAAATAAATACCAGGGTGGTCTTTCCACTTTTGTAAAGTTACAGGAGCAGAGCATTATGTTTGAGTCTGCATGTTAATCATGTAGTTATTCAGGTTGTTGGTAACTAGCAAACACTATAAATTGAGCATATTTGACACAGTGACTTGGTGAACAGAGAATGAAAGAAAGGTAATAAGCATTGTTTCTGCAGTGAGCCCAAGTAGCTCATATTAGAACGGCCACAAACCTGCTGGAAGGATGGGTCCTTTTGCAAGTCAGTTAGCTAGTTAACTGGCTAGGTACCTAATTAGTGAGTTCATTAATTTTGCAGTATTTCTTGTAGCCCATTTGTGTTAAGTTTGAATTTGACTTGTTTTGGTCCCCAAGAGGTTTTTCAATTTTATGTTGTTAAATCTGGTCATTGTTTCCTTTGTGAGTTTGCTTATCATTACAAACTAAGGTACTCCTGCAACATTACAGATGTAATAAATATTCAAGTCCTGATATTTTCTAGCCATTTAAAATTATTTGAATAAAGATATGTAATTCAATTCCATCTAAAACCTGTTGGGTTCATGGTAAGGGCAGTCACTAATGTTTTGCAGGAATTTAGTTGAGAAAATAAATCATGATTGCTTCTAGTGAAGGAGTTTTTCCTGGGAGAAGTAGCATTGAATTCAATTAGATAATTTAATCAAAAGTTGAATGGGAGTGACACATGCTGAGGACAAAAGAAGCATGACAGGAAGAGGAAGTGAGTATGCCTGAGTTTTACTTCTTCTTAACTTCCTTGAGCATTTAAAATACAAAATGGAGAAGGGTGGTTCTGACATCAGGTAACTCGGAATCTAGTGGGGGAGATGAGCATGTGGACAAATAATGGTAAAGAGATGTGGCAAGCACAATTTTAGAAATTGTTACAGAAATAGTGATAGCTTATTTGTTACCATTTAGACTTTCATTAGGTATTACAGGTATACCCCACTTTCTGAAGATTCATATTACATCATTTTGCTTTTATTAATGACCTACATTACTACCTGTTGTTGCTAACCAAAAAAAAAAAAAAAAAAAAATTGAGGAGGACTTTCACTTTTACAAAAAGGCCCTCCTGTACTAATGTAGGTCCTTTGTAAAAGCAAAATGATGTAACTGCAACTTTCAGAAAGCAGGGAATATTCTACACTTGAAACATTTTGGGTTTATGAAAGGTTTCATAGGAACACGCTATTTTCAGATAGCAAGGGAAACCTGTAATGGGTCTTTCTTTGGGTGCAGGGTCTACACACCCATGATCACTGAAATGTTTTGGTGATTTACAACTGTCATTATATCTACACATTCTTTTCAATGCTCACAATACCCTGTAAGTCAGGTATCACTAAGGCCATTTTGCAGATGAAAAACCTGAGGCTTAGAAAAGTAAACGATTGCTTTAAAATCATACTTCTTGAAATTAGCAGAGGTTAAGACATCATCATAGGTCTTTTGTTCTAATGAAATACTATTTGTACAACAAGCATGCTCTATGTATTTAAATATTCTCCAATGCTGTGTACATAATGAATTTTTCAAAAATATTTGAAAAAAATTTTTGTTTATAATTTGAATGTAATAGGGAAGTGGATGCAAAACAGAACACAAGATGAGGTAAGTGTTCACAATATGAAGCAGATGAGATAAATGCTTTTTTTTTTCACCTTTGCATTTAAGTAAGATAGGCATATAGGAAAGTGTACAAACATAAGTATGCAGTCTGATTAATTTTCATGATTATACCAACATATCTATTATAGATCAGAAACGAAATGTTAATAGCATCCTAAACTCTTATTGGTGCCCCGTTTCTTTAATTTCCTAAGAATGCTACTTTTCAAATTTCTTACCCCATAGATTCATTTTTTTTTCTGTTGTAAATGTAATCATTAAGCGTTTATTCACTTGTATTTAGTCTCTTTGGCTCAACAACATATTGGCGAGTTTTATCCATATTGTTGAATGTAGATGTAAAAGTAGAAAATAGATGAAAGTACTTTATTAAATTTCATTATTGTATTATATTCCATTGTATAAATACCATAATTTATTTATCAATTCTGTTATGTGCATTTGGATAATTTTTTGTTTTGACTATTACAAATAGTATTTCTATGAACATTTTGTACATATGTTTTGAAGAACATATATATACATTTCTATTAGAGATATATCTAGGAATAGATTTTTTTGATCATAGGATATGTCTATGTTCAGCTTTTTTTTTTTAATTGAAGTATAGTTGATACACAATCCTACCTTAGTTTCATGTGTAGAACATGGTGATTCAGTCATTCTGTGTGTTATACGATGTTCATCACAAGTGTAGCTACTGGGGACGCCTGGGTGGCTCAGTTGGTTAAGCAGCTGCCTTCGGCTCAGGTCATGATTCCGGCGTCCTGGGATCGAGTCCCACATCGGGCTCCTTGCTCGGCAGGGAGCCTGCTTCTCCCTCTGCCTCTGCCTGCCATTCTGTCTGCCTGTGCTCGCTCTCTTCCCCCCCCCTCTGATAAATAAATAAAATCTTAAAAAAAAAAAAAACCAAGTGTAGCTACTGTCTGTCACCAGTACCAGTACAAGTAACAATGCTGTTACAGTACCATCCACTATCAGGCCAAAGGGTTTTTCAGTTTACACTCCCATCAAAGTGTGTATGAATTGTGTTTTCTCTATATCTTCACCAAATTTGGTATTGTTTGTCTTTGATGTTAGTCATTCTGGTGCATGTGTAGTCTGGATTTTAATTTGTATATGTTTGATGACTAAAGAAGTTGAGCACCTTAAATATGTTTATTGGTTACTTAGGCATTCTCTTTTATGATGTGCAATTCATAAATCTTGCTCAACTTTCTATTGAGTTGTCTGTCCTCATCTTATTGATTTGTAGAACCCAAGTCCTTAGTCATATATATGCATCACAAACATCTTCTCTTACTCTATGTGTTCTCTTTTTACTTATGAAAATTTATCATTTTTATCATTATTATCATTTGATAGACTGCAATTATTAAATATTAAAGTAGACCAATCTTCCACTTCTGATTTTTTTATCATGTCATATTCCTAAAAAAGGAATAAAATATCAAATAACTGTTGATGTGTGCCCTTCTTTTTTTTTTTTTTAAAAGATCTATTCATTTGACAGACAGAGATCACAAGTAGGCAGAGAGGCAGGCAGAGAGAGAGAGGAGGAAGCAGGCTCCCTGCCGAGCAGAGAGCCCGATGTGGGGCTCAATCCCAGGACCCTGGGATCATGACCCGAGCTGAAAGCAGAGGCCTTAACCCACTGAGCCACCCAGGCGCCCCGATGTGTGCCCTTCTTAAGGAATCGTTGGCTACTCTAGCCAAGCAGATGTTCTATAATACTTTATTTTTGAGGTGGTATTCTATTTGAAGCATTTGAAATGGAATTTTTTCTAGTCTTAGATGGGAGTCAATATATAATTTTTTCCACATTGATATCTAATTTACATCATTTATTAGAAAGATAATCTTTTTCCCCACACCTATGCACTCTCTGTTCCATTTGTCATATATATCGGATAACCATGTATTTGTGGGACCATTTCTGACTCTATTTAATTGTATTTCATCTGTTTCCTTATCCTTGAATAATTATGACATTGTATCACTTTAGCTTTATACCTGGATAGTAAGTCTCCAGTTTATTGCCTTGGCTTTTTTAGAATCTGCTTGTCAGATCCAGAATTTAAAAAAAAACAAAAAACAAAAAACAAAACAAAACAAAAAAACCTGCTTGAAATTTTATTAGATTTGCATGGAATCTAAAAATCAGCTTGAAAAGAATTGACATCTTTATTTTTTTCTTAACTATGATATGATATATATTTCCACTTATGTAAGTCTACTTCATTTTTTTTCCCCAGACTTATTTTTTAGATTTCAGTGAAAAGGTCTTATATATCATTCAGTGGATTTTTCCCTATGTATTTCTTTCTTTTTACCTAGATAGGGAGGCTATTGTAAATGGCATTTTTAATTTTTTCCCATTTGCTTATTGAAGATATATAGAAATAGAATTGATTTCTTTAAAATATTTTATTTTTTAAAACTGTTTTAGGCTTACAGAAAAACTGAGAAAATAGTACAGTGTTTCCGTATATCTTTTACCCAGTTTTCCCTATTATTAATGTTTTACATTAGTATAGTATGTTTGTTATAATTAATAAATTAAATTTGATATATTTTTCATAACTAAAGTCCACAGTTTATTTGTATTCCTTGACTTTTAACTTTTGTTTAAGGAGCCCACCTGACACCACATTACATTTATTCATCATGACTCCTTAGGGTCCTCTTAACTATGACAATTACCTCAGAATTTCCTTGTTTTTGATGACCTTGCCTGTTTCCGGGGGCCTGGTGAAGTATTTTGTAGAATTACCCTCTATCAGAATGTGTCTGATCTTTTTCTCATGACTAGACTTCCCGTTATAGATTTGGGGGAGGAAGAACACAGAGGTAAAATGCCATTTTAATTACATTGTATCAAGTGTACATATTATTAACTCATATCCATATAAGATACATTTATAATACAGTTAGATTTTCATGTTTCAGTCTGCACTCCTTGGCATCCCCAGTCTCCTAAATAATTTTTTAATTGAATACATTGAAGTTCAATTTATGTGCTATGAGTCTCTATATCTTTTGACAAGTACATAACATCATATATCAACCATTATAGTATCATACAGAATAGTTTCATTGTCCTAAAAAATACCCAGTGTCTCACTTACTCAACTCTTCTCCCTACTCCAAACCCCTGGTCACCACTGATCGTTTCACTGTCTCTATAGTTTTATCTTTTCCAAGATGACATGCTCTTGGAATCACACAGTGTGTAGGCTTCTTAGTTTATTTTCATTCACTTAGCAATATGCATTTAAGGTTCATCCATGGTGTGCGTGTATGTGTGTGTGTGTGTGTGTATGTGTGTGTGGTTTGTTAGCTCATTTCTTTTCGTGGCTGAATAATATTCTATTGTATAGATGAACCATAGTTTACTCATTCACCTATTGAAGTCATCTTGTTGCTTTATATTTTTGGTGATTATGAATAGGAGGCTATAAACATGTTCAAGTAGGTTCTTATGTGAATATCAGTTTTCAAATCATTTGGGTAAATACCTAAGAGTACACTTGCTGGATCTCATGGTAAAAGTATGTTTAGTTTTGTAAGAAACTGCCCAACTGTCTTGCCACTCTAGCTCTACCACTTTGCATTAGAATTGGAAATGAACAAGAGTTCTTGCCACTTCACATCCTCACCAATATTTAGTATTGTTTTTTTCTTCCCCTTCCCAGTCTAATACACATATTGTGGAATCTCATTATTGTTTGAATTTGCAATTTTCTAACAACAAGAGATTTCATGTGTCTTTTCATGTGCTTATTTGCCATTTATACATCTTCTTTGGTGAGGTGTTCATTTAGATTTTTTCCTATTTTTTTAATTAGATTGCTTGATTTCTTTCTTCTTCTTTTTTTTAAGAATGCAAGTCTGCTATGGCCTGAATGTATATGTCCCCTCAAAATTCATATGCTGAAATTTTTACCCTCTATGTTATGGTATAAGTAGGTGGAGCCTTTGGGAAGTGAGCAAGTCAGGAGGGCAGAGCCTTCATGACTGTGATTAGATTATTAAAAAAAAAAAAAATCCACAGAATTTCCTAGTTCCTTAATACCATATGATGACACAATAAGAGTTCTATGATGGCACCCTGATCTTGGATGGCCAGCCTCCAGAACTGTGAGGAAAAATTTCTGTTGTTTATAAACTACCCAGGCAACATTATAGCAGCCTGAATGCTCTATGACGAAGTCCTTTATCAGATATGTGTTTTATAAACACTTTCTTGCAGTCTGAGGCTTGTCTTTATATTATCCTTATGTTGTCTTTCACAAAGCAAAAGTCTTTAATTATAATAAAGTCCAACTTAGCAATTTTTTTTCATTCATGGATCATACTTCTGGTATTGTATCTAATAACACATTACCAAACCCAACATCACTTAAATTTTGTCTTACCTTTTCTTCTAAGTTTTGAGCTTTTACATTTTAAATTTAGGTCTATAATCCATGTTCAATTAACTTTTGTTAGTTAGGGGTCTGTTTAATTTTTTTTAACATATGGATATTGTAGTAGATTGAATAGTGTGCCTTCCTGCCTCCCCCCTCCACTTATCTATCTGAAATCTCAGAATGTGATCTCATTTAGAAATTCAGTCTTTCCACATAAAATTAAGGTAAGGATCTCAGGAGAAAATCACCCTGGGTTGGGTTAAAGAGTCCAAAGCACCTTGATTTAGGAATTCTGACCTCTAGATCTGTGAGAAAATAAATTGTTTAAGCCATGAAGTTTGTGGTAATTTATTATGGCAACCCCAGGTAAATAATCAGAATCTCAGTTGTTCCAGCATCATCCTTTGTTAAAAAGACTATCCTTTCTCCATTGAATTTCTTTGCACTGTTGTCAAAGATCAGTTAACATTGTGTATGTGCATCCATATCTGGAATCTATTCTGTTCCATTGATCTCTTTATCTGCTCTTTTGCCAATTCTGCGCTGTATTGATTACTGTAGTTTTAGAATAAATTTTGAAGTTAAGTAGTATCAGTTCTTCAACTCTGTTCTTCTCCTTTCATGTTATGTTAATTATTCTGGGTCTTACTTCTCTATACGAACTTTAACATTGGGTCTTCCTATCCATGAACATGGAATGTTCCTCATTTAGTTAATTCTTCCTTGATTTGTTCATTACAGTTTTATAATTTCCCTTATATAGACCTTGTATGCATTGTTAGATTTATACCTAAGTAATTCATTTGGGTTGCTTATCATGTAAATGGTATTGTGTTTTTAATTTTAAATTCCACTTGTTCATTGTTAATATACAGGAAAGTGACTGACTTTTGTAAAATCACCTTGTAATATTACATCTTTGCTAAAATTGCTTTTTTTAAAAAAGATTTTATTTATTTATTTGACAGGCAGAGATCACAGATAGGCAGAGAGGCAGGCAGAGAGAGGAGGAAGCAGGCTCCCTGCTGGGCAGAGAGCCTGATGTGGGGTTCAATCCCAGGACCCTGAGATCATGACTTGAGCTGAAGGCAGAGGCTTTAACCCACTGAGCCACCCAGGTGCCCCCTATAAGTGCTTATTAGTTCTAGGAGTTTCTTTTGTTGATTCTGTCTGATTTTCTACATAGATGATGATATCATCTGTGAACAAAGACAGTTTAATACCTTCCTTTTCAATTTGCATACATTTTATTTCCTTTTCTTGCCTTCTTGAATTAGGAAGAGGTTTTACAGTATGATATTGGAAAGGAGTAGTAAGAAGGGACATCCTTGCCTTACTCCTATTCTTTAGTGGGGAAGTTTCAAGTTTTGCTAGGTGTAAGTTTGTGTAGATATTCTTTGTCAAGTAAAAGAAGTTCCCATCTTTTCCTAGTTTACTAAGTTTTATTATGCGTTGGTGATGGATTTTATCAAATGCTTTTTCTGAATCTATTGATATGATCATTAAATATGTTCTGTTTTAGTTTGTGGTTTAAATAAATTACATTACTTGATTTTCAAATGTTGAACTAGCCTTGCATACCTGGAATGAATCTCACTTGACCATAAAGCATATTTTTTTGATACTTTGTTGGATTCAATTTGCTAATATTTTGTTTAGGACTTTTGAATTTATGTTCATAAGAGATATTGGTCCATAGTTTTATTTTCTTGTAATATCTTTAGCATTTTCTTTTTAATTCTTTTTAAATTGTCAATATTCATGTTTACATTATCCATGAATTCTTGCATGTGTCAACTTTTCCATGAGAGTCTACACTTGGCTGATTTTAATTCCATCTGATAATTTCAAAATCTGTAATATATTTGAATCTGGCTTGGACACTTGTTTTGTCTCTTCAATTTGTTTTTATTTATGGCTTTTAGCATGACTTACATACTTTTTTTGTTTAAATCCAGACATGATATATCAGATAATAAGATCCAAGGTAAGGGGATGCCTGGGTGGCTCAGTTGGTTAAGCCACTGCCTTTGGTTCAGGTCATGATCCCAAGATCCTGGAATCGAGTCCTACATCTGGCTCTTTGCTCAGCAGGGAGTCTGCTTCTCACTCTGCTTCTGCCTGCCACTCAACCTGTTTGTGCGCTCTCTCTCTTTCTCTCTCTCTCTGACAAATAAATAAATAAAATCTAAAAAAAAAAAAAAAAAAAAAAAAAGAAGAACCAAAGTAAGTAGAGCTTTAGCATGGGTTTTATGTTAATCTGGCAAGGAGTTGGGTTGTGTTTACTCTTTAAATAAGTCTATGCTTAAGGGTTTCAAATTCATGTACTTTTTTTGTTTGTTTGTTTGTTTCTGTCTCTTCTGCTGATTTTGAATTTTTCTAAGATCTCCTTGTTAATAAAAGTCCGAGACTTGCAACCATATCAGCTGTAATCCATTGTCACTATATTAGATCTCTGTTGATGTGATGATGAAGAGTTGGGGAGGGAAGTATTTTAAAATCTCATGTTCAAATTTTACTCTTTTGTAGGGCCTCTGATTCTTGGCTGTGGCCATCATAAGTTTTCTTACTTTTTTACTCCTCCTTCCCCACCTTAGGTAAGATAGGAAAGCTAAAGGGAACCAGAGTATGGTCCTTGTCCTTCTACCTGCGTAAGATAAGGATACTGTAAAGTCTTTTCTCTGGAGAGTAGGGTTTTTTCCTTTAAATAGAAAATGGCCTGGGCTTATTTCAATGTGGTTACTTCCCCCTTCCTTTGCCAAAGATATGAGGTGATTTTTCTTGGCTCTTCACTGTAAGAACCTGGAGGGGTTCATGCTGGCGAGACTGATAGAATTTTAGGTCCTCTCTAAGATTGGAGTCCTGAGGAGTTTATTACTCTCAAGCTAATTCATAGTCAACCTCCAGAAATTCATCAAAATTACCATTACTTGTGTTGGTCAATTTATGTTTCAATTTTTGTACTCAATAAATATTTATTGATTAGGTGGTATATGCCAGAGACACTTTTAGAAACCACTTATCAGTGGTGAAGAAGATAAGAAAGTACATTTTCTAGTGGGAAAGAGACACATATAAAAAGATAATTATAAAACAGAGAGATAAGTGCTATGATAGGGGTAAGTCCAAGGTAGTATGAAAGAACATTTCTCCTAATTCATACTGAGTTTTATTTTCAGGTTCCCCACACAGAATAAAATACAAAAATAATGAAACAGCTGTATTTGGAGAAAATGTGACCATCTTCTGCAATTTAACAACTCCAGCAGATATTGTGCAAATTACCTGGCAGAAGATTCAAGGTTCTTTGCCACAAAATATTGGCACATATAGCAGTGTATATGGAGAAACGATTCTTCCACCATACAGAGATCGACTGCACTGTGAGGTCATTGAACCCAATTCCTCATTCATAACTATCCGTGAAGTAACATTTGAAGATGAAGCTTGCTACAAATGTCTATTTAATGTGTTCCCACACGGCAGCCATGGGGGACAAATCTGCCTTACCATTATAGGTATGTAAATGTTTTGTGTAGAGTCAAAATTTTGAGGATGTGGTTGGTCTTTCAAGGTTAAGGTCCAGAGAAAGAATGTCAGAGAAGGAAATATTATAATAGAGGCCACCCATGCTTTTGTTATACAGAAGAAAAAAAATGGAAACCAATGATAGTTATATGATTTTCCATTTTCACACAATACAGGACCAGGCATAACATTTAGGTCTTCTGACCTCGCATCTAACTTTTTACACTGCACTGATTTTAATCTGGTGGGTAAAGTTCATGGATGGCATCAGAATTTTCACGGGGCGGGGGTGCCTGGGTGGCTTAGTGGGTTAAGCCTCTACCTTCTATGCAGGTCATGATCTCAGGGTCCTGGGATCAAGCCCTGCATCGGGCTCTTTGCTCAGCAGGGAGCCTGCTTCTCTCTCTCTGCCTGACTCTCTGCCTACTTGTGATCTCTCTCTCTGTCTATATATAATAAATAAATAATCCTTAAAAAAAAGAATTTTCACTGGGAAGGAGAGGAAAAGAAAAAGAGTGGAGAAAATAAGAATTAACAAAATGTTGAAAGAATAGTGATAGTATCAGAGTGTCTCCTCATTATGTTGCTGTAAATTTAAAGTACTGGAGGTTTATATAAGGTAATTTAAAGGTTGAATGAAAGTGGAGATATGAAGCATTTCTCTTCAGTTGGAGGATGGTGGGTGCAAGAGATGGAATTGTGAGGTTTTGCAAAATGTGCCTGAAAGGGACATGTTTCAACATTTTGTCATCATATAAATATTTGGGGAAGTCTATCTTTAACATTTTTTTATATTTAATTTTCTGTCTCCTTTTTTGTCTCAGCTCTATCTGGATTAAAAACCGAACTCCAGTCCAATCTTGACTCTGAAGATTTTCTTAGATTTATTTACTCAGCTATGGGAAAACCTGTTCCTCAGATATCTCTTTTCCCATCAAAAGTCTTGATTAATCCACCTGAGGAATACCTTGCTCAGAATCCAAATGGCACAGTGACTATCACTAAAATGTGCAACATATCCTTGGAGACTGTGAGGTCCCTAGGTCTCCAATATCTGACTGTGCGCATGGATCATCCTCTAAGGAATGAAGAGAAGATTGTTCCTTTGTCAGTCAAACAGGAATGTAAGTAGAAGTAATAATCAACAAGGGGAAATGTTTTAAAAATTCATATCAGAAGTGCATGTGTAGTTGTCTACTTTTAGAAATGTTAAGTCATTGTGATACATGAGCATGCTTAAGTGACTGAAGTAATGAAAACTTTCTCTACCCCAGTTCTGCCTAATCTTTGTTCTTAAATGGCAAATTTTAAATTCATCTACCTTAACTGCTTTCCATTGAATTTCTGCCACAGTCAGTGAAGACCAGGTTCACTTACACCGCCTTCAACTTTTCCTCTTCCCAATATAGTTCTTTTCTTCCCAATATAGTTCTTTTGGTGATTACCTCTACAACCTTCAACAGCGTGGTAAAATTTACTTTTGTGTCATCCACCATAGGAAGTCTCTTAGCTGCCAATTTTTCCTTGCCTATCTTCCAGCCAAGCTCTGTCAGTTGTACCCTTTGTTTCAAAGCCATAGTTAAACAAAGTATGGTTTTCCTTAAAAATTTAAGTAATAATTTAAATATATTTATGTTTCTGCATTTATATAATTTCCTATAGAATTTAAATAATTGTTTTTATATTTCACCTAATCTTTTGACACTAAAGCATTTTTTCTCTATATATTTAGTGTAAATACTGGTATATTGGAGTTTTCATATACCATCTTACTATTGTTTTCTATTATTTGACCTATTTCATGTCCCTTTCTCTCTCTTCCTGAATTTTTTTGGGTTATTTATTTTTGTTTCATTTACCTCCTTCATTAATTTGTTAACTATATGTTCTGTATAGTTTAAGTGGTTCACTTGGAGACTGCAACTTACATCTCTTGACTAATATAATTTATTATTTTTATTATTTTTTAGGTAATACAATAAGCTTATATGAATTTCCACTCCATGTTGTCATTTTGTGCATTTCATTTAACTTATTTATTTAAATTTTTGTTTGTTTGAATATAGTTGACACACAATGTTATATTAGTTTCAGGTGTATGTCTTATTCATTTTAATTCTTTATATATATTTAAATGCCAAAATATATTATTGTTTTTTCCTGTTATTCGTAGTAGTATTCTTTTAGATTTATCCTTTCTGTTGTTTTTTATTTCTTTGTCTATGTCCAAAGTTTTGCTTATCTTCTGCCAAAAGAATTCTCTCTAGCTTTTCCTTAGTGAAGATGTATAGATGGCCAATTCTTTTAATATTTTTGGTCATAAAATGTTTAACTTTTGAGGCACATTTTTATAGGATTTTTAAATTTCAGGTTTTTTTTTTTTAAGATTTTATTTATTCACTTGACAGACAGAGATCACAAGTATGCAGAGAGGCAGGCAGAGAGAGAGGAGGAAGCAGGCTCCCTGCCCAGCTGAGAGCCCGATGCGGGGCTCGATCCCAGGACCCTGGGATCATGACCTGAGCCAAAAGCAGAGGCCCTAACCCACTGAGCCACCCAGGCGCCCCTAAATTTCAGTTTTGATAGTTATTTTTTTTCATCACTTTGACAATGGTATTTTACTAGCTTCTGACTTTCATTATTTCATTTGAAAAAGTATATATCAGTTTTATGGGTTGTCCTTAGAAAGGAATGTATCTCCTCTTCACCCTGGCTGCTTTTAAGACTTTTTCCTTGTATTTATTTTAGGTTAGTTTTATTGTTAGTGTTTTGGTGTCACATTCTTTGTATTTATCTTGCTTGTATTTTCTTAAGCTTCTTGAGTCTGTGGGTTAATGTTTTTAATCACTTTTGGAAAATGTGTAGACTCAGGAAAATGGTGAGGATTTCTCCATAATTCGTTAAAATCATCCAAGAACCAAAAAGCATCACTAGTCATCAATGAAACTGAATCATAAAGTTTGAATGAATGAAGGAGACATCATATCTTTTGGAAGTTTAACAGTTTTTCTGCATAACCAGCTATGGGAATATTGGAATAAGTTGCTTAGTACATAGTTCAGATGCATTAACCATAACCTCATTTAAACCTAGGATATCTCATTAGTCTGTGAGTTAAACACACTGTGGACTAACCTAAATAAAGCACACACACACACAAAAATGACTACTGTTTCATGTGATTGATAGGCTGCTTCTTACATAAATTTAGTTTAACCATCTTTCTGTCCTCAGATCTTGTAGAGTACTCCTCCATTATCTTTGATCACCCATTGTTACTGCTGAGAAGTCAAATGTCAATCAGATAATCATAATAGTAAATATTACTGTATCTTCTCTCTGATAATACAGTATCTTCTCTTTATCTAGAGTTCTGAAACGTCCTAGTGCTATTTTTAGGCTATTTTATCTTATTTTTAATACTTCAATGTTATTGGCATTTAATCAGCTCACACAATTTGGAGACTCAAATCCTTCAACTCTGAATATTTTCTTATTTCTTTGAGAATTTTCCACCTATTCACTTAACTTATTCTCTTTTTATAAACCTCAATTAAATAGACATTAAAACATTTCAATTGAACTTTATTTTCTTCTTTGAAAAAATATATCTCTTTTTCTTTTCTTCATAGTATCAGGGAGATTTAAAAAAATTATCTTTGAACACCTTAATTCAATTTTTCCTTCTTTTGATAATCAGGTTTATATTTTTGAATTGCTTTTACAACTTAAGATTAATTTTATACTTGATTTATTTTTTCATATACAATTTTTCCTGCTGTATGAAAATAATATCTTGTCAAATCTATCTGGGAATAATAATTTAGAGGTATTATAATATCCTCTGTTTTTAAAATTATCTCTTCCACTCTCCCCCCGACCCACTACCATGTGTATGTATGTATGTATTTAAATTTGAAGTACGATCTACGCCTAATGTGGGACTTGAACTCACAATCCTGAGATTAAGTGTCTACATGCTCTGCTGAGTGAGCCAGTCAGGTGCTCCCCATCATTTTAATTTTACATTTCTTTTACTCAGTCTTTCTTACTTTGATTACAGGTTTTATTCAAAGTCTGGTGAGCCCTGACTGGAGGATTATAGAATCCTTATTTGGCTAATTGTATCTTGTAAAGAACGACTTTTGTTTGCAGAAAGCAGGCTGCTGCTTTTGACAGTTAACCAGGAGACTCTAGGTGTTTGCAATCTTTAGATAAGCTATCTAGCTGATCTCCTGCTAGCTGAAGTAGTCTCAGCCTGCTACTTCTCCGCCATCTTGACTCCTCCCAACCAGGAGACTCTAGAAGCCAGAATGTGGAGGGCTGTAGTCTGGGCCTCTGACTCTGTACTGTATTTATTTCTGGTATATTCATTAAATTACTTAACTGCCCCTTATTCTTCTCTCTCTCTTTCTTTTCTTTCTTTCTTTCTTTCTTTTTTTTTTTCTTTTTTGGCTGCACATTAAGCACACCTGCCTCTCCAGAATTCTGTTTTCAGATACATAAATGGGTACTTTCGACTCTAAGTTTCATTCTGTGATCCGCTCCTCCTCCTTTTGCCATCTGAGTACAAATGCTCTTCAGGTTCTGCAGGGCTGTCTCTGCCAGATGTAAACTGCTTTTTGCATACACGAGCCTGCAGCTTCTATCATCCTGCACCTTCATAAGCCATTCCTCTATCCACTTTACACCTTTTGGAAATTTGTTGAAATCTCTTGCCAATGAAGATCACTCTTCTGTTTGTTGTTTTTCATTTAAACATTTTATTTTTGCTTCTATAATTTTAAGGAAAACATAGGAAGGAGTAGAGGTAAATATTTTGTGATGTGTATTTCTTGAAGCTGAGTTTAATCAGCTCTTTTTTTCCTGAAAGTTTCCCCAAGTCATGAGATTGGAGTATGTCCATCGAATACCACAAGTACTTCCCATCAATCTATTAGCTGGATTATTATATTAATTTCACTTCTCACTGAGCTTCAATGGTCTGTAAAGGAGTAACTTATCAATTTAGAAGAGAATTCCTCCTTGCTTAGCTTTGTAACAAATTTTAGAGATATAAACCCCTAATTCTATTGAGTTCTTCTATAGAGACTTTATTCCCATGGTTTATTATTGCTTACTTCAGGGCTCTGTTCATAATCTAGCCTCCTTCGCCCATTTCAAATGAGCTAAAGTATAAAAAAAATAGTTAAAACTAAAAACCGAAACAAAGTAATGTCTGAATAGTCAAAAATAAATCACACAAAATTTCTCACATGGATTTTCCTAATAGTATCAATGAAGAAGTAATTAGTAGCAAGAATTTCTCTTCAATGGTAATGAAAAATTGAAAGCAGCAAATTAAATAGAAATAAGAGGTAACAATGAATAGAAAAATGATCTCAATCAGAAAAAGGACCCTGAAATATACCAGAAGCAGACCTACGAATACAAAATGTATAATAATTCATGCCATTTAATGTAAGTACAAATTTTCTTGAGGTCCATCACATAGTGTATAGGTTCATTTTTATCTCTAAGAATTAGCTAAGAATTCTTAGATATTCTTATATTTTAAGAATCATGATAATCATGATGACCTTTGGTTAAACTTAATTAAAATAGAAAATATAAATTATATTCAAAAGGCTACATAGAAAAGTGGCTTGGAATACAATTTAGTAACACCATGGTCAAAATAGCTATCATGAAGTGTTGGTATTTAAAATTTCGTAATTTCTTTTCATAAGACTGCAGGCTCTAAAATCAGACAGAACAGAATTGCTTCCCAATTTTGCCACTTAATCACTATCTATCTTTGGACAGTTTTCTTAACGTCTCAGAGCCTTTGCTTCCCCATCTATACCTAATAACCATACTCAGTTGATGTAAATCACCCTTATAAGATGCTTATCACATCACTTAACACATTATTCTTAAATACTAATTATTATTATTAAAAAATTTATTTTCTGAGGCTTTTGCAGATTCTTTGAAAGTTCCATTTTAGTAACTGAATAGTATTTCAATGTGACTACATTATATTTTTCTTAAACATTTTCTTTTGTTGAGTATTTGGGTGGTTTTGTCTTTTTTGCTTTTTCTTGAGTGTCATCAAATGGTATTAAATATTGTCTGTTTTCAATTTGAATACACATTAGCATATTCTTTTATAAAATTGAATATGGCCAATAATCTCATAGTATCAATTTGAATGTCAACAAAACAATGGCAAATCAAAATATCATTGGCAGATTTTAAAGTGTCAAAATGGCAGTATAATGTATGGAAAGTATAGTCCCAAAGAGCATGTTTCTGGTTTGTGTCTTTCAGGTACTTCTCATTCTCCTTATACTTGGTTGTGTATCGTTGGTCTACCCATACTTCTGCTATGTTTTTTGTCAATTGTTATTTATCTTGTTTGGAGAAAGAAAAAGTAAGTTGCATTCTACCTATCTATGTCAGGGAAGATAGGTCAAATAGGGGCTAGTTTTAAATATGAAGAAAGGACATTTCAAGGGCTTTGGCAAAAGTTATCATGGAAAGAATGATGATGCAAAACTCTTTTTTCTATTTACTTAGTAATTCCGGCAGTCAAGAGTTTATTCTTATTCAAATGACACCGTACTTGGGATTGTTATAAAAGTAGGCTGTTAGTCATTTCTGGTGACTTGAGCCTATGACTCTTCCTTTAGAACAGATTTTGAAGGAGAGAGCACATGAACTTCAGACCGCTGGTGGGAGGGATCCACTGAGTGGTGAAGAAGGCTGAGATTGGAAGCAAGAGATAATCTACCTCACAAAGCCACATAAGATGAAAGTAGTCTCACTTTATAGGACTAACGTAATAAAGTATATATTTATTTATTCAACAGATACCTCTTGAGTGTCTGAACTACTATGCATTATTCTCTGTGAGGGCAATAGAGACACAAACAAAAAGTTTTAGAAGCGTATGTCTCAATAGGGAGAGGTAGTCAATGAAAAGTTAAAAGGAAGCAAGAGAACACTGGCTGGTGATATACACTATTTAGAAAATAAGGCAGAATGATGTAATTGAAAGAGACTATGGGACTAGTTTATACTGAGTGGTTGCTCTGAGGAGTTGACGTTAAAATTGGGACCTGGATAAGAAAAGAGTTGTGAGTGACATTCTCATAGAAGAGTATTCCAGACAAAAAAGGAGGAGTTATTGTAGGTACCAAGGTGGGAATGAGCTTGGTGTGTCCCAGGACAAAATGGGGTAAGTGTGCATAGAACAATGATTTAGAAATAGAGATGGGCTTTAGAACAGCTAAGGCCCTTGGGCCTTGAAAGGCATTTGGGATTTTTGCTACTTACAATACCAAACTATTGAAGTATTTAAAACAAGGGGGTAGAAGGATCTGAGTGACACTATAAAAAGACCTCTGTCACTGGAACGTGGACAAAGTCTCTTAGAGCTCCAGAATGAATGAAAGAAGGTTTTTAAAGAGGTGATTGCCATAGTCAAGTTGGCAATCAACAGTGGTCTGGACTAGGGTGGTAGCCCTTAGAATTGAGGAATTAGGGAGAGGTTTAGGATGACAAGATTTGCACCTGGATAGATGTGGGCAAAGGGGAAAAGGGAGAAATTATCTTGATGATTCTGAACATTTTGACAAAGATTGAAGAAATCTTTTATAAATGGGGAAAAATTAGAGGAAGAACAAATTTTTAGGGAGGATCAAGAGTTCTATTTTGAACATGTTAATTTTTAAGTGCTTATTTGACATCCAAGAGAATATGTCAATTATATATGAACCTGGAATTTACAGAGCAGATGAGAGGTAGACATTTGGGAGTGTAGTGGGTATTGGGTATATTTTTCAACAGGATAAATCGTAAGTTATGACTCTTACTATTATAGGGTAGAAATAAACTTCAAATTCTGTTAATGGAGTATTTTTATGCTGAATTAAACACTGAAAACATTTTGATCAATCTCTAAAGAGATCTCAATCTCCCAACTTTTATTCATAGAAAACTCTTGCAATCTATTGCCATTAGAGGGAGTGTTTGGGCTGTCTTCGTCTTACCGATTTATCAATGTCATCCTAACTATAGGTCAGAGAATGCTCTTGAAACTGCACTCCAGCTGAGCCAGCCTGATGTGGAATCTTTAATCAACCAAGATTTTCCTGTATACAGGTAATTGGTAGGTGTGTGATTTTTGCTGTCATTGTGCATAATTCAAATTTAAGACTTAACTTATTAAATTATCATATTAAATCAACATATTAAATAATCCATTTGGTAGAACTAATTATCATTTGAAAAATAAATGGAAACAGATTTGTTTATATAATCCTGTTTCGTGAACTAGTGGGTTCATGTGAAATTGTATTAATATTAAGGACAATATTTCTTTTCTTTTTTTTTTCTTTAAAAAAAAATTAACATATAATGTATTATTAGCCGCAGGGGTACAAGTCTGTGAATTGTCAGGCTTACACACTTCCCAGCACTCACCATGGCACATACCCTCCCCAGTGTCCATAACCCCACCACCTTCTCCCTACTTCTCCAACCCCCCGCAGCCCTCAGTTTGTTTTGTGAAATTAAGAGTCTCTTATAGTTTGTCTCCCTCCCGATCCCATCTTGTTTCATTTTTTCCCTTCCTTACCCCCCAAACCCACCACTTTGCCTCTCAAATTCCTCATATCAGGGAGAGCATATGATGATTGAAGAACAGTATTTCTATTTGTCCCCTAATTCAGGACCCTTCCAACCAACACCACCAGTTGAATGACTGCTTTGGTTTTGTTTTTGGGTTTTTTTTTTTCCTGAGTGTTATTAAATATGAGCATGTCTTTGTGTACTTCTTTTCCATTCAGGTTTCCCTTTCTGTGAGGTTCTTATCTATATCTTCATGTAATTTCTGGTTGGTTGTCTGTATTTGCAGAATATTCTAGATTTTTTATGTACTAGGCAGTGATTACTTCTCCTTATTTGGTACCACTCTACTAAATTTCTCAGTTATATCATCGAAAGAACAGACATCTTTAAGCTTTGATGTTGTTAAATCCATCAATTTCTCACCTAACAGTTTGAGTTTAGGAACCTATTTAAGAAGTCATCATTTGTGTACGTTCACAGAAATATAATTGCACTTATTAGCTTCATATTTTTCTATTTCATATTTAAGTATTTTAACCTTTGTACATAACGTAGGAATGACATATATTGTTGATTTTCATCATATAATGAGCCAGGTTTCCCAACATCAGTTATATACAATCTGTCCTTTTCCTTATCGATGAGCTCTGTTTTTAGCTCTCTCAAGTAGAGAGCTTTGTTGCATGGTTTAATTTTTTTGTTTCTTCATGACTGCATATAATTTTTTATTATGGTCTTATGTTATGTTAAAATGTGGTAGGGAGAGATCCCTTTTTGTGTTTTTTAAAGACGCATCCCATTCAGGGATACATACACACACATGCACATCATGAAATAAGTTTATTTCATTTAAAATATATAGCTGGAATTTTGGTTAGTCTTATATTGAATTGACAGATTAATTGAATTTAGAGAGCATTGTTATCTGTACAATATAATTTAGTTCACCCATAAATATGCTATCTATTTATTCAAGTCTTTCTGAATGCCTTTTAGGAAAGTTTTAAAATTTTGTCTCTGTAGGTTTTGTGTTTGCTAAATTAATTCCTTGGTACTTTTAATTTGTTCACTATGATGAATGATATTTTAATTTTTTAGCGAAATTTCCTAGCTGGTTATTAGTGATTTAGGAACAGCTCTGGATTTTTTAGGTTAACTTGTTAGGATTTTTTAGGTTAATTTTTTAGGTTAATTTGGGAACTTTGGTAAACTCTTCATTACTTAATAGTTTTTCTGGTTATCTAAAAGTTTTCCATTTAGATAATCATCTCTTCTGCACTCAATAACATTTTGCTTCTTTCTTTCTAATCTTTATACCTTTTTTAATGTTAAATAATACCAGTTACCTTTGTCTTGCGTTTCTGCAATTGAAGACTGTTTTAAATTTCACTAAATGTAATATTTGCTGCAGTGTTTGGCTATTAAGCATATTATTGAGTTTAGAAAGTGTTTAAATATTTCTATTTTCTGTCATTTTATCATATATAGATTGTTGAACTTAAGTAATTTTCTATCTGTTAACAGTCATATGAATTTTTCATAGTAGTCCATTAATATGATAAACAACATTGAGAGATATCTAGTGTTAAACCATTCTGGGAATATTTTTTTGCTTATATTTATAAATAAAACAGGACGAATTATATATATATGTGTATATATACATATATGGGAGATATGTATATATATGGGATATATATATATGGATAAAGAAGATAGGACAGGACAAATACACACACACACGGGAGAAATATATATATATATATATATATATGGAAAAAGAAGATGTGATATCTATCTATCTATCTATCTATCTATACAAATATTTATCAATTAACAATAGCAATTCACAGACATGCTAAAATTAGTCCATGAATCTCCTTCGTAAGCCCCACCAATTTTCAAAGCTCCTGGAGTTAAGTCCTGCTGATTTTCAAAGCCAGATATTAGTGTTGCAGGGTTACAGGGCTCCTGTCTCACAGAGTGGAAGAAAATCTCTTGGACACAAAAGGGTAAAGTGAAGTGAAAGTTCACTAAGTGAAGGTGAGAGCAGAAAGGAAAGAAAAAGCTCTCTAGAGTGAGAGGGGTCCCGAATGGGTTGCCAAATGAGGGCTGTTAGTGGCGGTCTTTTATTAAGGACTGACCGGGAAGCTTGTGGCCTTGAGATTCTCGGGCTGTCTTGGCATGCTCCCTTATCTCTTGTTCTGCTCTGTCTCAGCATCTCCACTTGCCAGCAATAGCTGTGAAGCCTAGTCAGGAAGGTCATTTCCTCAGCCTACACCTTCAGCCCTTCCCTATTCGCGGACAGGACCTGTGGACAGAAAGAGCTAAACGGGGATCGTGAGCAGTGACTGATTGCATACTTTGTAATTCATGGGAGTTAGGGATAGCACAAGTCTCCAAGGAATTTGGAAGCAAGGCTTTCAGGACCTTGAAGGGCCTGTTGCTGCCAAGATATGGTTACATTTTTTTTTTTTTTTAAGATTTTATTTATTTATTTGACGGAGAGAGATCACAAGTAGGCAGAGAAACAGGCAGAGAGAGAGGAAGGGAAGCAGGCTCCCTGTTGAGCAGAGATCCCGATGCGGGACTCGATCCCAGGACCCTGAGATCATGACCTGAGCGGAAGGCAGCGGCTTAACCCACTGAGCCACCCAGGCACCCAAGATATGGTTACTTTTAAACATGGTCTCACTGATACGCAGAATTTAAGAAACAAGGTAGAGGACCATAGGGAAAGGGAGGAAAAAAATGAAAGAAGACTAAACCAGAGAGGGAGACAAACCATGAGACTCAAAACCCGAGGGTTGCTGGAGGGGAGAGGGGTGGTGAGAAGGGGTGGCTGGGGAGTGGACATTGGGGAAGGTATGTGTTACGGTGGGTGTTGTGTAAGACTGACGATATCACAGACCTGTACCCCTGACACAAATAATATGATATGTTAATTATAAAATAAAATAAAATAAAATAAAATAAAATAAACATTGTCTCTAAGGCAGCCAGGATCTCCTTGAGGAAGGTCATGTTTTGCACGTTTCAGATATCTATCAGTGAGCTGCAAGCTGTAAGACAATTTTAATTTAAGCTACATTTCTTTTGCCTTTGTTTCCCACATCATTATGAGGTTTCATCCTCCCTTCCCCGTATCAGAGCCCGGGGTGCCTGATATGGGCCTTGATCCCCTTGGTCCTCAAGGAGGACTCTGCACCTGTGAGATCCCTACTGCTTATAGGTCACCCTGCTGGAAGTTTGATTCATGGCTGCATCTCTCCCCTTCCCACCCTTTTCAATGGGACTTCCGTTTCTGTCCTATCTGTGAACAGTCTATTCTACCAGTCTCGAGTTGTTTTCAGAGTGAGCTGCTTCACATGTAGCTGTTGCCTGGGTGTGTCAGAGGGAGGATGTGAACTCAGAATCCTCCTATTCTGAAATCTTCCCCCACTTCCCTGTCCTGTTTTCTTAATAACAGCCACCCTGGCATGTGTCAGGTAATATCTCATTGTGGTATTGATTTGCATTTCCTTGATGATTAATGACACTGAGTACTTCTTCACATGCCTTTTAGCCATTTATATCTTCTTTGGAGAAGTATCTGTTCAAATTTTTAGCCTATTTTTTAGTTTGTTATTAGTTTTCTTGCTGTTGAATTTCAGGAGTTCTTTATATGCTTTAGAGATTAACCTTTCTTCCCCCCAACCCACTCAATGGAGTCTTAATTCTGCCACTAACTAGCCTTTAAAAAAAAAAATTTAGATTCAATTAATTAACATTTAATGTATTATTTGTTTCAGGGGTACAGGTCTGTGATTCATCAGTTTTATATAATACCCAGTGCTCATTACAACACATGCCCTTCCCGATGTCCATCACCCAGTTACCCCATCCCTCCACCCGTCTCCCCTCCAGCAACCCTCAGTTTGTTTCCTGAGATAGAGTCTCTTATGGTTTGTCTCTCTCTCTCTGGTTTCTTCTTGTTTCATTTTTTTTTTTTCCCCTTTCATCCCCTATGATCCTGTCTTGTTTCTTAAGCTCCATATATCAGAGAGATCATATGATAATTGTCCTTCTCTGGTTGACTTCTCTTAGCATAATACCCTCTAGTTCCATCCATGTTGTTGCAAATGGCAAGGTTTCTTTTTTGATGGATGCATAGTATTCCATTGTAGATATACACCACATCTTCTTTATCCATTCATCTGTTGATGGACATCCAGGTTCTTTCTATAGTTTGGCTATTGTGGGCATTGCTGCTATAAACATTGGGGGTGCATGTGCCCCTTCAGATCACTACATTTGTATCTTTGGGGTAAATACCCAGTAGTGTGATTGCTGAGTCATGGGGTAGCTCTACTTTCAACCTTTTAAATTTTTATTTATTTTTATTTTTTATAAACATATATTTTTATCCCCAGGGGTACAGGTCTGTGAATCACCAGGTTTACACACTTCACAGCACTCACCAAAGCACATACCCTCCCCAATGTCCATAACCCCACCCCCCTTCTCCCAATACTTTCAACTTTTTGAGGAAACTCCATACTGTTTTCCAGAGTGGCTGCACCAGCAGTGTAGGAGGGTTCCCCTTGGAGATTAATCTCTTATCAGGTAGATGGTTTGGAAACTTTTTTCCAGAGGCCAAGTTATCTTTTATCACCCGCACTGATTAATTTAAAAACATAACTGGAAACATGCCCTAAATAAAATGAAAACTTGTTTTAGAAACTCATTAGGCCAAATGATATAACTCCAAGTTGAGAGAAGTTAAGATGCAGAGGCTCAGGGCAATAAACCATCTGCAAGGGACTGGAGGACCACAAACATTTCGGGCTTGAGTCAAGACCTTTAAGGTTCATGTGGAGATTGAACCCTGAAAGCCACCAAAAGCTGTTGCCTACCCTGGAACTACTTGCCGGTGTATCTGAGTAATCGTTTCCTGTTTCATGGATCAAGTATGTGCAAGTAGTTTACAGTCTTAGATGCATTAATAACAGTGAGAAACCAATATTTGCATTGGTGATGAGTTTTCTGTTTTCTAAGGACTCCTGAAAGAATTTCCGCCCATTCTATAGCTGCCCTTTCAGTCTGTTGTTCCTTTGCCATGCAGTCGCTTTTTAGCTTCATATCGTCCCATTTGTCTATTTGCGTTTTTGTTGTCTGTACTTTTGTCATAGCCATGAAATCATTGCCAAAATCACCCTCATGAAACCTTTCTCCATGTTTTCTAGGAGTTTTATGGTTTCAGGTTTTACATTTAAGTCTTTAATCTATTTTGGGTTGATTTTTCTGACGTTGTAAAGGAAGGGCCCACTTTTATGCTTTTGAAGGTGGATATTTAGTTTTCCCAACATCATTTATTCACGAGATGATCCTATCTCCATTGTGTGTTCTTGACTCCCTTGTAAAAAGTGGTTGACCACAAATGTGTGGATTTATTCCTGAATTCTCTAATCTATTCCCAAGGTCCATGTGTCTGTCATTATACCAATTCTGCACTGTTTTGATTACTATAGATTTGTACTATATTTTTTTTTTAAGATTTAATTTATTTATTTGACAGAGATTACAAGTAGGTGGCGAGGCAGGCAGAGAGAAAGGAAGGGAAGTAGGCTCCCTGCTGAGCAGAGAGCCTGGGATCATGACCTGAGCTGAGGGCAGAGGCTTTAACCCACTGAACCACCCAGGTGCCCCTTTGTACTTCTGAAACCAGGAAGCGTGATGCCTCCAGCTTCATTCTTCTTTCTCAAGATTGATTTAACTATTCATGGTTTTTTGTGTCCCATGTGAATTATAGAATTGTGTGTCTTTTAAAATTTCTGTCAAAAAATGCTATGGGAATTTTGATAGGGATTGCATAAGAAACCCAACTCTATTCCTTAAGGAGCTAGAAAAAGAAGAAAAAACTGATCTCAAAGTTAGCAAAAGGAAGTAACAAAGATTTGAGCAGAAATACATGAATTAGAAAAAAAGAAAAAGAGTAGAAAAAAATGAACAAAACAGAAGGTTGGTTTTTTGGAAAGATAAAGTTGATAAACCATTAGCTAAACTAAGAAAACGAGTGAAGACTCAAAATCAGAAATGAAAGAAGACCAATGTCCTATAAATAAACAGGGTAAAAGATCCTATTATGAAAAATTACACACTAACAACCTGGGTAACCTAGAAGAAATGGA
The DNA here is from genome assembly GCF_022355385.1 of Mustela nigripes. Classification (NCBI taxonomy): domain Eukaryota; kingdom Metazoa; phylum Chordata; class Mammalia; order Carnivora; family Mustelidae; genus Mustela; species Mustela nigripes. Next base: position 160,557,259 of record NC_081558.1, on the reverse strand, counting down.
TAAATTCCTAGAAACATCTAACCTCCCATGATTAAGTCATAAAGTAGAAAGTCTGAGTAGACCTCTAACTACAATGGAGAGTAAATCAGAAACCAAAAAACTTTGAACAGAGGAAAGGCGAGGACTGTATAGCTTCACCACTGAATTCCACCAAACATTTAAACAAGAATTAATGCCAATGCTTCTCAAACTCCTTCAGAATTTTGAAGCGGATGAATACTTCCAGACTAATTTTTTGAAGCCCTTCACTACCTTGACATCACAACCAAAGATGTCACAAGGAAAACAGTTTCCAGCCAATATTCTGAAAAATATAGATGTAAAAATCTTGCACAAAATACTGTCAGACTGAATCTAACAGCATATTAATAGGCTCATACAGGATGACCAAGTAGGATTTATCCCTAGGATGCAAGGATAATTCAGTATCTGAAAATTAATGAACATGCTACACTGTATTAACCACAATAAAGACTAAAAATCACATGATCATCTCATCACATGAAGAAAAAGGATTTGAAAAAATTCTACACACTTTCATGATCAAAACTTTGAAGAAACTAAGTATAGAAAGAAGGAAGGTATCTCATCATAATAAATGTCATGTATTAAAAACCCATAGCTAACAACCCACTCAATGGTAAAACACTGTAAGCTTGACCTCAATGATCAGGAAAACAGCGTGAATGTTCACTCTTGTCACTTTTGTTTAACATAATATTGGAAGTCTTAGCCAGACTAAGTAATTAATGGAGGTAATTAATGGAGGGGGGAAAAAAAAGGCATAGAAATCAGTAAGGAAGACCTAAACTGTTCCTGTTTGCTGATGCCGTGATCTTATATGTAGACAATCCCAAAGACTCCATAAAAAACTTTTAAAACAAATAAGCAATTTCAGTAAAGTTGCAGAGTATGAAATCAACCCACAAAAATCAGTTGTGTTTCTATACACTAACAATGAACTGTCTGAAAAGGAATTTGGAAAAACAATTCCATTTACAATAATACCAAAAGGAGTAAAATGCTTAGGAACAAACCTAACAAAGGAGGTGAATGACTGCATACTGATGCGAAGCATTAATGAAGGGCACCTGGCTGGGTCAGCTGGGTTTAAGCTCAAGGTGGGTATAGAGGTTACTAAAAACAAATAACTTAAAAAAATTAATGAAGGAAATTAGAGAAGACACAGCAAATGGAACAATATCTCAGTAATATATATGAAGATGTAATATTGTTAAAATGTCAGTTTTTCAATTTTTATGACCAGCTTGTCATTTTCAAATTTGTGTTTTTGTGTTTTCAAATTTGATATGAATGTTCATAACATTGTCTTATTTTTTCTATTTGTTATGTCAGTTCTACTTCTCATATATCATTCTATATTGTTTTTTTTTTCTTATTTTTTAGTAGTTTTTTAGAGGTGGGGGAGGGTCAGAGGGAGAGGGAGAGAGAAAATCTTAAGCAGGCTCCACGACCAGTGCAGAGCCCTATGAAGACCTCAATTTCACGACCCTCAGATCATGATCAGAGCCAAAATCAAGAGTCAGACACGTCACAGACTGAGCCATCCAGGTATCCCAATTTTCTTCATAATTTTTTGCCATAGGTTTGCTCAATTAATTTCTAGAAAAAAGCCTCTTTTTTTTTTTTTTTTTAAGATTTTATTTGTCAGAGAGAGAGCACAAGCAGGCAGAGTGGCAGGCAGAGGCAGAGAGTGAAGCAGGCTCCCCACAGAGCAGTTTGAGTCTCTGATGTCATTGATAGGATGTGTACCAGCAGGCAAGCCTAGTCTAGGAGGTTAAATGTAGGTTAGTGAGAGTGGGGGGGGGGGGGGTAGTGACAAGTTCTGGAGAGCTGGGAATGTGCAGTTGTTGATGTGCTTCTGGCTTTGTGAGTAGGTTTACCCTATGACACTTGAAGTAGCGTGCTTGTGATATTTGCGTGCTCTTCTACAAATGATACCTTTGATCAAAAAAGTCTAAAAAAAAATAAATATACCTGTGAAGCAATGTTTATAAAAGATGACGTGGAATTCAAAGTTATTTTTCTTCAATATGAAAATTAACTCCTTGTCTTCTTGCATCAGGCACAGCCTTATGACATTTAATGTTACTTTGATCCTCTGTCCTTTGTGTGTCTCTCTTCATTGTTGAAGTTTTTTAGACTTTGCTCCTTGATTTTCTTTTATATATATACATATATAACATATGATGTATTACTTATTTCAAGGGTACAGTTCTAGGAATCATCAGTCTTACACAATTCACAGCACTCACCATAGCACATACCCTCCCCAGTGTCCATCTCCTTGATTTTCTTAATTTGATCTTCTTAATGTCACTATACTATGCCTATAAGTTGATTTTATTTTATGTATCCTGTGTGGCTGCCCACGAATCATTAATCCTTTGATTACGTTTGTCTAAAAAGCTCATAATTTACAGCCCTCGGATTTACAGGCCCATGGATCCTTAAATAAAAGCTCTTTCCTAGTACCCTGTTAGAGGGTGGTGGTAGGAAAACAGGAAGGTTTCAGAAAATAAATAATTCATAGATCTGTTTTCCTCTCTCTCCCTCTTTCTCTAAGAGCCAAGAACTCTGGGACTTGTTAAAATAAGAAAAGAATCCTTCTCATCAAAGCAAGTGGAAGGAAATCCCTCCCTGTAAGAAGACAACCAACCAACCAACCAACCAGTCACTCTGAAAGAAGAGATCATTACAGTTTGAATACAGAATTTGATCTGGATAAAAATAAATGTGCATTTTTAAAAAAAGTGTCTATTGGTTAAATTCGGCCTTAAAACATTTAAAAAAAATTTTCATAGGTGACATCTGGAGAAACTGAGTCACATTTCTCAAAATCTTCATTTCTGACATGCCTGTGTGGAATTGTATAATATTTCTGGACGTGAGAAGAATCCATCTTGAAGCTCCACTTTCCTTTCCAACTAATGAACTCTGAACGGAGCCAGAAGGGGCGATAGTTTTACAAACAGTTAAATTTCAACATAGCAACTGTCATTCAGGTCATATGGAGACACTAAAGGTAGTAAATACAAAGTAGAGAAGGTTTAATTTGACAGCGGCAGTAAAGCCATAGTTATCAGAATGGCTCCACTGGTCAGGGTCAGATTAGCCCCTTTCCCTCTTATTTTCTTTATCTGCATCATGGAATCACCCCTTCCTTCTTTTTCATAAAACCGCTTGCCTTTCCCCCCAGAGCACAGCGTTTTTCTGGCTTCCCGCAACCCGTGCTCTCTGAACTGTAACTCCAAGACCCCCCAAGAAAAGCCTTTGTTCTTTTTTCGGTTTCACCACCTCCTGTTATTTCACACCTGCTTGACGTTGCGAGTTGCGGGTCCTGAGTGCTAAAGCCCAACGGATGACTCCTCACCTCCCCCGTTTTCCTTCTGTCCTTGAAATTAAAATGGAAAAAGTGTACCCCCCACCCCACAGAGCTTTCTCACTTTCAACAACCTTCCCCTCGAGAACTGGAAACGTTTAAAGGTGGGGGAAAGTTGGAAGCTTTCCCATGAAGTGCTCGGAGCTAGTATCAGGGCGGAGACTGGCCCGCCTCCCCTGAGCCAGAGACGCTCCGCGCGCCGCGGTGAGATCCCCCGGGCTTTCCAGCTGAAGCCGGCAATCGCGCGCGGCCGGGAGCGACGATGGGGAGGCCGGTGAGCGGGGCCGGGCGTGGAACCAGGGCGCAGGGCGGGGGATGTCGCGCCGGCCCCGGGGACGGCGGCGGGCTCCGCGCGTCCGGCTGCGGCTGGCCCGGGACTGGTTCGGCGCTGGCCTCGGGGCCGGCGCTCTCCCCGCGACGCTTAGCCTTGCGGAGAAGAGGACTTCGCCTCGAGGAGGGTGGTTCCCAGGCTGGTCCTGGAGTCCCGGTACTCGGTGCCAGTTGTCCAGGAAGGATGCTGCCAGTCGGGGGCTTGGGCGACGGAGACGCTTCTCTCGAGATCACGGCGGTCCTCCGAGGGGAACTGGGCCGGGAGGCGCGCGCGGGCGGCCGGCGGGTCCTCTGGGCAGGCTGGCGGCTGGGCTCCCAGGCTCCGGCTCGGACGCAGGAAAGCACACCCTGCTGTACTCTGTCCCAAGAAAGGGATGGCTGCTTTGGCTCCGTGTTGGCACACAAAGCTGGGCTGGGCGCTGCAGAATTCAGGGCTCGCTCTCTGCCGGAGAGCTCTCTCCCTCCCGGATGCACCGGCCTCTTTTCTCCATCCTTCGGTCCTTTGCCTTGTGAGCCAGAAAGGGCCAGATAAATCAGGGTTAAACCCCAGAGTATCCAAGAGAGACAGACATTTTGTTTATTCCGGATCTGAATGAGCGGATTTTTATTTACATTGGGATAATTGAAAAGAATCTTAACAATACAAAATTAAAATCCAAATAACAAGTAATACCTCAAGGTATTTTTTTTTTTTCTATATATGGTTTATTGGCAAGACAGCACGGACAGTCATTTCAGTATCTTTCTTAACAAAGGAGAATGGTGGCCTGGGAGCGCGTGTTTACTCCGCGCACTGGGTACTGCTAATCTTCACAACCATCCTTCAGAGGAGGAATGGTTATGTGATTTTGCAAATAAGAAAACAAACAGAGAGGTTAATTTTCACGAGTCCATGCAACTACACATGGTGGGAGCAGATCTACACCTAGAAACTCAGGGGGAAGAGGCATGGATAGGAGCAGTTGGCTGCCAGAGGGAAGCTGTCAGGTAAGACAGGTCTCTGGGAGCCCTGGCCCTCTTGGCAAGGGGTAGACGTGGATTTGTCCATTTTCATTTTGTACTCTCTATGTGTGATTTGATTAGTGGATTTTTTTTTTTAAGTTACCGAACATGTTTTGGGATTTACTGTACCTTAGGCACTGTATTAGTCGTTTACATGCTTAATTCTCATAGTAACCCAATGTAATGACAACAATTTTATTTAGTGCTTACTCCTATCAGTCACTATTCTGGGAGCATTGCATGTGTTAACTTGCTTAGTCTTTTTAACAGAAGGGTTGGTGCTGTTATTTTTTACTGCATTTTGGGGAGGTAAAGTCATTTGTCCTGGCTCACACATCTGGTATTTGTGTTAACCCCAACTCGTCAGTCAGCTAGAATAATTGTGTATATAACAAGGCTTTTCTTCTAATTCCCTTGCCTCAATAATTGTTTTTTCCCTTCTTCAACATTCTTGGCTCCCATCTCACACACTATGGTGTGTGTTGACTTTATGTCTTATCCTAAAACACAGATTTTTACTCTGAGAGCCAATCCATTCTGTATTCCTCATCCTCTTTGCTAGAATTTGGGTTTTCATGTGTGGGAGAGGCATACGGTTAAAAAAAATGGTGTGGAAGTAGAGTGGCAAAGAAGACTTAAGTTTTGGAAGCGAAGGTGTTGAGACAGCAAGAGCCCAAGCATTTGAGTTTTAAAAGCGTCAACATTGGAAAACAAAGGACATACGTTTTTCCAGATGGGAAGAACGCAGGGGATGGGGGAACCTTAAAATACAAATAAGGTTTGTATTTTCTACGCTGGGAGAGCAAAGAGGGCCTGACACAAGCTTGTGTTCTGGAAAGGCAGGCTTGTACCTGATCCCTGTGAGTGGGGAGGGAGTTCAGGAGCGTGATAACTAGAACTTACAGGGAGGTGCTGAAATCTAAGAACAGAGAACACCTGTGCCTTGCTTATCTGGGGCAAACTCTGGAAAGAGACCAGTCTCCTCATCGCGACAAGACAAGAGTAAGACAAGACAAGACAGAGATGGACAGATCCATGGGAGTCCAGGCAGAGAGCCTACAGAATTTCCCTTTGCCCCATACAGGGAGAACCCAGGGGCATGGAATCTGGAGAATGAAAGAGGATGAGAGAAGGCACTTTCTTTCTTTCTTTTTTTTTTTTAAGATTTTATTTATTTATCAGAGAGAGAGGGCGAGAGAGCGAGCACAGGCAGACAGAATGGCAGGCAGAGGCAGAGGGAGAAGCAGGCTCCTTGCTCTGCGGGACTCCATCCCAGGACGCTGGGATCATGACCTGAGCAGAAGGCAGCTGCTTAACCAACTGAGCCACCCAGGCATCCCGAGAAGGCACTTTCTAAGCACAAGGTTTAATTGCACAAATCTTGATGACCATGATGAACGAAGGGCAACGCATCCATCTTAGAGAATGCTATAGTAGATAGATTGTGACAAAGGACTAGTAGCTCTGTCCCATGACTAGGCATTTTGTGAGCCTCCAGGAATGGAGATGCAATGCCAAAGATTGGGACAGTAGTGAAGCGCGGGGGTGGCAGGGGCAATAATTGACAGAGATGATGTGATACTGACTGCAAGGAAGTCTCTACCTCTAGTTGGAATGGCAACATGAAATAGCAACGAAATTCAGGTAGAGATAAATACAGAGAAACCTACATTTCTTACACATCTCTAGTATAGAAGAATGTGTATGGGGGGAAATGACATTTCTCGCCTGTACCCTTCTGAACACACACATGTAGATCAAGTGAAAGGATCCGTGGGGCTACTGTAGAGAGAAGTTCATCTGCCTACATCCCACCCTCTCATTTTATAATAAAATGATACCCAGAATAGCATTCAATTAAATATCATCATGTAAAAATGCCAAGGATTTCTGCCTGGACAGATGAAAACAAAACAATGAAAAAAAAAAAACAAAGACACTACTTTTTTGTTGTTTTTTAAGATTTATTTATTGATTTGAGAGACAGCACACGCCCACAAATGGGAGAGACAGAGGGAGAGGGAGAGGGAGAGAGCATCTCAAGCAGATTCTGCCCTGAATGCAGAGCTGGTGGTGAGGTTTGATCCAAGGACCTGGAGATCACGGGCCAAAACCAAGAGTTGGACACTTAACCAATTGTGCCCCTCAGGTGCCTCTGGATATTACTATTTTTTAAAAGGTACGGTTCATCTAAAACTTGTAGTATTTTCAGGGACATCTTCTTCAGCAAACTTCAAGGCAGTCGTATCTTTCTGAAAAGTGGTTCCAACCCCTGAGTTACCGTCTTTGATATTAACGGATGTGGATTATTTGGGAAATGGATGCTGTCCAGCGTGTGTCATCTCTGTGTTTTTTTGTGTGTATCTCCGGCAGTCTGTTTTCCCCACCCATCCTACATTTTTGAGACCTTGCTCTTGACAGTGGTGGTTTTGAGAGCGAGGCCTCAAAGTGCTAAAGGTTGCCATAATGCAGGAGCCATATTGCTGCTTAGCATGCTCTTTTATTTCTTCCATCTGTAGTCTCTAGTTCTGCATCCACAAAACCAATGTTATCTGGTGGTTAAAATGTTAGCTGCAGCATTCCCTGAGGTGGCCATGGGATTGAAGCTTCCTTAGCTTTTTGTCCACATGCAAATGCCCATGTCTTTGCTTTGCTTTCTGTCTTCAGGTGTTCAGGAGGTCCTTCTGTCGTCTGTCTGCCTACAGATTGATTTGGTTCTTTGCAGCAGTGATGCCATGCAGGGCGAAAGGTAAAAAGATACCCAGTTCCCCTGCATGGGGTCCAGGGAGCACAATTTCTGGAGGGGAGACATCTGGCTAGTGTTGTTTGTGCTGTGCTAGTTCGTTTGTCTGCATGAATTATTTAAACATGTAATTTGCTTGGAGGAATGGGAGTGTTTCTTTCTGCTTTCCACATTTTTGGTTTCGAAATGGAAAAAGATTTTGAATATTTAGAAACTGTTTCTAAGGATAAAACCAGACGTGAAGAAATTCTTTCTAAATTAAGATGTTTTTCACCTATCAAAACAAATGAGTTCTAAATGTTATTTAAATATAATTTCCTATGTTTATAAAGATATGGAAACACTTTGGGAGTCTGAATGAATATACCCTTCGTAGAAGGTAATCTGGTAGTAAGCTTTTAAACTGGGCATACCCCTCCTTTGCAGAAGACTGTGGAAATGAAATTATTACATAGGTTAACAGTCTATATAAAGTCTATATAAAGCATATGCCTGTGCTGTCCACTTACTCGTTGAGTTCCCTACTTGTGCCAGACCTTTCTCATCTGTTCCATGGGAAAGCATCCCCTCACTTCGCTGACCTTCTGTCACCTTCCACGTGCTGTTGCTTTCTAATCAGCCTTCACAGTTGGGGACAGGGCAGGCTTCTCACCATCCATAGCACAGGCTTTACCAATGGACCAGAGGGACTTTAAATGGCATTCCATAGAAGCATCAAAGAATTGTAGACTTTCCATTAAATTATTTTTTCCATAGTCAAATACAAAAATCACCTAAGAGGTTGAAACTCTAACTTGGGTTTCTCTTCTACTCTACATTCTAAAAGCAGCAATTTCTTCAAATCTCTTCTCTGCAAAATCTCAACAAACTTTCAGAAAACCCCAACAACAGGTATAGCCTCCAGAAGTTATCACATCTACCAAGAGTGTACATCCCAGGAGTGTACTCCTGGGTTCCAATTTGTGTCTGTTGCTATACCTATCTTGTCATCCTTACCTTAACATTTTTGAAGGGCCACTGAGAGGATAGTGCTTCTTTTTTTTTTTTTTTTTTTTTTTTAGCTAATTATGCTAGCCAACATGTTCTCTCTGTTACTCATTTAAAAAAAAAAACACAGATTTTGGTGTTTTTTAAATTAAGTCTACATGTTGTCTACCATTTCATTAATTTGTGCTTTTATCCATATTAATTCACTTGTTTTTAATCTTTTGGGGGCCTGGGATGTTTGGATAAATGTGTGTAGTCATTTTTCAATCTCTCTTATGTCCTAGTGAAGTTAGGATGAAATATTTCCTTCTGAAAATGGCTTTATCAATTTCTATGGACTTTAATACATTCTAGTCTCCTTATTATTTATGGTAATTGATTAGTCTTGCTATGATTTCTGGTGTAATTAGAGTTGAAAGAAGTATGTAAATTTCTTGTTTATTGCATTGTGATCAGTGTGCAAGATCATAGGGTAGGAGGTTTTTTTGCATCCTGTTTCAAGTTCAGTTTGGGGGAATGTAAAGATTGTGTGTTCTCTTTGGGTAAAAGTTTATAAATACATACTTACATATACATACACATATAATTTTTATATGTAATGATTTATATATAAATATTCACTTCAAAACTTTTCATCCTTATATTTGACTTTTTTGTTTTATCTATATTTTTCAATTTATGGAAGTGAAAATTCTGAGAAAACTATGGAAAATTATTTTTGTGGATTTAAAATTTTTCTTTTCAGTTCTATAGTGTTTTATATGTTTCATTTACGTTGTTAGGCACAGAAAGGTTTGTTTGTGTGTTTGTTTAAGGATTTATTTTATTTATTTGAGAGAGAGAGAATGTGGGGGGTAAGAGGGGGAGAGAGAGAGAGAATCTCAAGCAGAGTTCTTGCTGAGTGCAGAGCCTGACCTGCAGCTCAATCCCATGACCCTGAGATCATGACATGAGCTGAAATCAAAAGTTGAATGTTTAACCGACTGGGCCAAGCAGGCGCCCCAACATAAAGCTTCTTTTATCATTTTGGAGAATACATTTTTGTCCCTCACAGTGTTTTTGTCTCCCATTCTTCCTTTTCCCTTCTAGTAAGTCTCAAAGTTCTGATGCCGAAACATTCCGGGTCTTTGAATTTTCTGTGCCACATTCTGGAAGAATCCCATGACCTGTGTTTCCTACTTAGCTAGTTTACCCTTTAGTGATGTCCGTTCTGCTAAGTCCGCCAAATCGTTAAGATTTTGCATTTGTCATTTTCTACAACTCTGATTTCTACTATTTACAATGCTGGCTTCTTTTTACATTTAAGATATCACATTTATTCATGTCAAAGTGTTTATTGATTTATTATTCATTTGGCTTGAGTTCCTGGGTTTGTAGAGTTTTTTCTTCTCTCATTGTCAGCTTTCTCAGATGTCTGCCTAGTTGTTATTATATAAAGATTTCCCGCTGAATCATCTATCATATCAATATGAGTAGCCAGCACTGTAAGGGGAAGAAGTTACTGTCATGCCTTATATTCTGCATGGCATTAAGTAAAAATGTGGGAATGCGTAGATCATTATTTGGCTGTCAAAGCCTTCTGGTACTATATAGTTTTCTGAAACACCGTCTGGTATATTTTTCTACTTTCGGTCCCTATATTCACACTGCTTCCTGGAGGCAGACCCTGCTGTTGCTGCCCCTTCTTTGTAGGGCATGCATGTGGAATGTATAGGGTAGCTACATCTTCTTCACTTAAACGGATCACTCTGCCAATTGTCCATTGGCCCTTCCTTGCTTCTGTACCTCTAGGCATGAACACTCTTGGTGATGCTTCTATTCTCTCTGGCAAATTTTATCTCCAACTTCATTTTCATACTTTAGGCTTACAGGGATTCATTGAGGCATTTCTGTCACGAGGGTTTGCTTTCTTGTTTTTTTACTCTGTTACTCTGAAAGTAAACATATTTGAACTTATATTTCTCTAGCAATATCAGGGATGTAGGTAAATATTTTCTTTGCATTTTTCTCTATCTTTTCTATGTTTAACTTTGAACATGCATTTTTTTAATCAGAAAAATGTGAATTTTTATGTATTAACTTTTAAAATATAAATGTTCTTTTATGATTCCATGATAAAAGTGGTGACCCAAAATGAAAAAAGGCCACTGAACACACCTGCTTCCTTAAGATGCTCTCTGCAAAATTCTGAGGAAGTCTTGATTGTGACATGGCAGAAAATCAAGCCTGTTAGCCCAGAAAACATGGTCACCTTCAGCAAGAACCATGGGGTTGTGGTCCAGCCCGCCTATAAGGACAAGATAAACATCACTGAGCTGGAACTCAAGAACTCAACCATCACGTTCTGGAATACCACCCTGGAGGATGAAGGGTGTTACAAGTGCCTCTTCAATACTTTTGGTACTGGGAAGATCTCAGGAATAGCCTGCCTCACCCTCTCTGGTGAGAATCTCTGGGAATACATTGTCTCTGGCTAGAAATGTTATTTTCAAGAATGTTTGGAACATGGTGGTAGTGCCTAGTTTTTCAGGGTGCTAACCTCAGAAAGTTTCACGAGAAGACGCTTAGCCTTTCATGTCTGCTATAACTGTGGTTATTGTTATTTGGAAAGCTCACGGGGCTACCCTGAATCTCTGGCTGGAGTTATCTTTGCTCTGAGGAATGGTGTTGTCAGCAAGCGTAAATCAAGGACCATGGTGGGGATAATGGGTTCTTCATAAGTAGTGATATGATTCAGACCTGGCTTTGCCATTAACAGTCATGTGACCCAGGGAGCGTCCCATCCACTCTCTGAACCAGAGTTTATCTATCTGCACAGTAAGTACATAATCAATCATCTGTAGGGGTCGTTAAAGCTCTAACAGTTTTGGATCTAAGGACAGAGCCAGATTGGGCCTCGCCAGAGCCAGTCATTGTGGTCCCTCTTATTTTGTTCCAACACAGTCTCTCGGGTTTGGTGAGGAGACGTTCCACAGAGACCCTTCATACCTGATGTCGACTAGGTATTTAACTGGATAACAAGCACTCTTTTAAACCCAAGAGGCTTAGTTTGTCATAATTCTTTTCCTTTTAACTGACACATAGTTGAGATCAAGAATTGAGAAGTAGCAGTCAGGGTAACTTTGGAGCGTGGCACACTTGGACCTAGTTTTAGAAGGGAAAAGAGTCGTTCAGACAGGGTTATCAGGAACGTTCAAGTGAGAGTCTGAGCACACCAAGAATACTGGACACGGAGTAAGAGGAGGATAAGTAAACGAATGCAAGGGGGAGGTATGGCAACAGCAAAAAAAAAAAAAAAAAGGTTTCCTTCACTTATTTCGCCGATACTGAGTACTCTCGGCATGATCTTATGCCAGGTTTTCTTCTGGACTCTATTTCTTTTGTTTTCTTTCTCTCTTTGCCTCTTTGTCTCCCCTTTTTCCTCTTCCCCCTCCCTCCAATCTTCCCTCCTTCTTTCCTATTCTTCCTTCCTCCTTCCCTCCCTCCTCACTTTTCTTCTTTTCCTTCTTTTGTCATTTTTTCTCATTTCCGTTACTTTTTCTTTTCTTCTCCTTTTTTTTATTATCTCTTTTCTATTCTCCTTCACTCATAAACTTCGATATATATATATATATATATATATATATATATATATATTTGTTGTTGTTTGTTTGTTTGTTTTGTTACCAGAAAACTATACTCCCCTGAGTCTTGCGGATAGTAACCCTGTTCTTTTCCACACCGATCCTTTCCAGCCACACCCGGTAGCTTCCGTCTGGAGCTTCCTTTGATGCTCCAGAGAACCCTGCCACCCAGTCTCACCATGTCTCACCACGTCAACCGCACTCCTCTTCCTTCAATTTTATCTGTCTTCCCCTACTGCCCATTGACTTTAGTAATCTGAGTGTTCTTTGGAAGAAGCCACAGTCCTCTGGCCCCATATCCTCTAGCCCACTGCCCTCCCCCCCCCCCTCGAACCTCTAAACACAGACCAGGCTTTCCTTTAGCTAGTGGCCTTTAATTATCTTGTAGGCTTCAGAGCAACCACAGGAAAGCCATCCTGTGTTTGCTCAGCTGAGATAAACTGTGTATTCAAAGTACACAATGAAAATGAATTCATGGGTCAAGGGACTTTTTCAAAAGGAACACGGTAAAAGCTGGACTAACATAATATGCTTTTCTTGTAAGCTAGACATTTTCTCTTAATTCCTTCAGGTGATCTCCAAGGTCCTTTCAACTGTCATTCTGCAATTTTCTTGTTATCAGCAGTGAATTTCCAATTAACATTTTCTGTAGATACTCCAAGCAGGGTCTTTCCAAGTCTCCTCCACACATATCATTCCCTGCTCCAGCTCCAAGCAGAGAAAAGCCATCTCTAAGCAGCAGCCCCTCTGTGGGCTCTCAGGTCTGAAACCGCCCTGGGGCTTCTGAGAGGTCAGCCTCCCTCTTTGGCAGTGCTGACAGGTGACCTCTGTCAGACTGTGAGAGGGACACCCAGAAGAAGCCAGAGATGCTGCATTGCCTATGGAAAAGGAGAACAGAATAATTAGGTTCTGGACTATGTGGTAAAGAGGATCCTCTCTACCCGCTCAGCTAATTCCCCTACAGACAAACTGTAGAGAGGATTTTTCTTGCTCCAGGTTTGTCCTAGGCCAGTTTCTATCCTGCCGGCTGGAGGATTAGACACAGAACGAACTGAGGAGCCCCAGTTTGGGTCAGGTGCGCCACATCTCACCTCTTGAGCCCCCAGTGTCTTTCTGTAAAGATCTTCTTCCATCCTCTGAAGAGAATGTGGTGCTTAACTGATGGCAGACCATCTTTCTTTGTTTCTTTCTTTCTTTTTTTTTTTTTTTTTTTTTGTCCCAGTACAGCCCACAGTGTTCCTTCACTATAAATTCTTCGAAGACCACCTGAATATCACTTGCTCTGCCAATGCCCGCCCAGCCCCTGTGATCTCCTGGAAGGTGTCTGGGTCAGGGATTGACAACAGTACTGAGGTTCTCTCCCACCCCAATGGGACCACATCTGTCACGAGCATCCTTCAGGTCAAAGACCCCAAGAGTCAGGTGGGGAAGGAGGTGGTCTGCCAGGTGCTTCACCTGGGGAACGTGACCAGCGTCACGCAAACTGTGGATAAAGGTAAGAGAAGGCTGTGGGTGGATCCATGTCCATACAACTGGCAAGTGGTGAATGTTCTACAGAACCTCTTGGCCACTTAGCCAAGGAGTTCATAAGGGAGAGAATGGAGTGAGTGGGGAAAGAAAAAGAGAGTTGAGGAAACGAGTAAAGCCAGTTTTACTTTGGTAACTGTGGTATGTTGCCCACATACCACATGCATTTGCTGAGATCTATCTGTGCATTTTTTTTTTTCTTTCCCCATGCCACTAACATCTGTTGGGTGCCAGGTTTGGGACTGTTGAAACATGACAGTAAGCAGGACTTTGTCTCTTTGTTCAGAAAGTTTCGATTCCACTGGGAATATCCAGTGGGCAATGATAAAACTGTGTGAAATGCTTCGTTGGAAAGCCACGGTGCACTCCAGTTCACCCTGGGAGGACTGAGTGGGGAGGAGAGGCTCAGCTCGGTCTGGAGGCATCAGGAAGAGTTCCTGCAAGAGGTGCCATCTAGGAGGAGGGCTCTGCATCATTTACACTGTGGAAGAGGGGCCACAGATCTTTTAAGAAAGGGGTTGATCTGAGAATGTTTTCCTCACCCCTTTGAAACAAACTGCCTCCTGAGCAAGACCCTTTTTTGCTTTCCTGTGTTTTTCTCTCTAAGCTTCTCGCTCTGGACCTCATGGACACAAGAAGGGAGGCTTGTGGGTGGGAGATTAAAGGAGTGGTAGTTTTAGGCACTTTGGGAATAGCCACAATTTTCTTTCTCTGTGTGGCTTTGAAGCACCAGTCATAAGCTTCCTCCAAAGGTACTGATGCTTTTTTCTTCAAGGAGAAATTTTTTTTTGAAGATTTTATTTATTCATTTGAGACAGAGAGATAGAGACAGAAAGAGCATGAGCAGGTGGAGAGGGAAAAGGAAAGGGAGAAGCAGACTCCCCGCTGAGCAGGGAGCGTGGTACGGGGCTCCATCCCGGGATGCTGGATCATGACCTGAGCTGAAGGCAGATGCTTAATCATCGGAGTCACTCAGGCGCCCCTTTCAGGGAGCATTTTAAGCACTAAAGCTTGGGAAAACTTTCCCCTGTCTGCCTTATGGATGTGGTGGCCTCTGGGGACCATTTTTGGTAGTCATTTTGGGGGTCCTTGAAAAAAATGGACTAATCAAAATGTCAACATTTAAGTAAATTTGGGCAAAAGATTTGTGGTCTTAGATCTGGACATTTGTAAGATACCTTCAATTTCAGCCAAGGCAGAGGGTAAATTCCTGAAGAATTTCTTGTTCTGAAGAATGAGAAGCTGAAAAGTAACATGTCTTGTCCAAGAATGCCAAAACTGACTTACATTATTTATAATGTTTATACGTCATTTGTGTAACGTTTGTTTACTCCACAAACATTTACTGAAAGTCATCCATGCTTCAGGCATTTATCATGCATTGTAACTATGGAAGTTAGATGCATCTCTGTCTGAACAGGTTCAATTGAATTAGGTAATGTGACAAATCCCCTACAGAAGGATGGGGAAGACGCTGGGAACTATGGAATCAGGAAGCTCTTTCCCTGCTGTAGTATTGTGGAGTGACATTGAGGAGCCTTTGGAAAGAGAATTAATAACAAAGACATAGATGAGAAGAGATACAGTAAAAACATTGAGATGAGTTGGGGTTGGAATCATGAAATTCATGATTTTTTTTTTCCTTTATTTTCTGCAACTTCTTCAGTAAATACATTATTTTAATGGGCTTTGACCTCTGGCTAAGCTTTGGTTCTCCCCCTTACTAGGCTGATTTGGGGGCTTATTTAGCTTCTCTGAGCCGCAGTTTTTGTTTTGTTGTTGTTGTTTTTATATGTGAGATGATGATAATAATACCTAACTCTTGGGTTGTTTTGAAGATTAAATGAAATAATACATTCAAAGCCCTTAGGGGATAGTAACCACAGAAAATGTGTGGTTAGATTATTATTAACATAATGTTATTGAAATAATATGAAAACATGAATGGAGACCTCAATAGGTATATATTTGAATATAATTTTCATTGAAAGCTCCACTCTAGGAAAAACTTCACGATTGCTTGACCACTTTTTGCCTCAACAGTTTTTGCTTATGACTTTGTTTCTTCTTTCTCTCCCTTCACCATCTATAGGCTTTTGGTTTTCAGTTCCGCTCTTGTTAAGCATTGTTTCCTTGGTAATACTCCTGGTTTTAATTTCTATCTTATTATACTGGAAACGTCATCGGAACCAAGACTGAGGTAAGTTATCACAGGAAGTACAAAGAAGGAAACAAATGATTTTTTAATAGCACTGTGGGTGGCACAGGAAGATGTAAATAAAGGTTGGCAACCATGTGTTCTGCTTGTTGTTGCTGGTGTTTTAGAAGACTTTGGGGTTCATTTTCATGCAGTTGGACATTAAACTGGATATTTCTGCTTTCGTTTGCTAAGATCATTTAATGGCTAATTATTTGTAAGTTAAGAGTAAGGGTTGTTGAGAGCAAATGTGGAAAATATTTGTCTGATCACTGTAGAGTCAGCTGATAGCAACACCAGAGGAAAAAATTCTCAGTACCCATGCTGTATTCTTCTGCCAGTTAATGGGAAAGATCATCTCTTTTCCTTTTACAGCACTCCCCAGGCCAGCTACTTCTTGTAAGAGACTCTGAAATTTTCCAGTATACTCACTAATTAAGTAGTATTTTCTGTTATACTCTAACTATGTGTCAAACACTAGAGGCAGCATACAGGTGACCTAGACTTATAACTAGGTCATGTTATTCTATCCTTATAGACTATAAATTTTTCTCTGTCCCTTCAATAGCTCTCACAATGTCTTATGTATATTAAGTGCTCAATAAACTTTCATTAAGAAAGTGAATGAATCATTGGATGGTTGGATGGATGGGTGGATGGACGGATGGATGGATAGATTCTCCAAGTGAGGTTTTCAATTCTCTTTTTCTTATTTTATTTTATTTATTTATTTTTGAAGATTTTATTTATTTATTTGACAGACAGAGATCACAAGTAGGCAGAGAGGCAGGCAGAGAGAGAGGAGGAAGCAGGCTCCCTGCCGAGCAGACAGCCTGATGCAGGGCTCAATCCCAGGACCATGGGATCATGACCTGAGCCGAAGGCAGAGGCGTTAACCCACTGAGCCACCAGGCGCCCTCTTATTCTTATTTTAACTTCAGTACCTCATAAAAGTTGAGTCTAAAATCTTGGGATATATTATAAAATGAGATGCTATAAAACAAGAGGATTCAGCTAGAGAGAGAGAAGTATTTTTTTGTTTGTTTGTTTTCGGGAGGCAGTGCATAAGTTATTAAAGTTAATGCAAAGCTTCAGTTTATGGTATGTGTGATGGGGATTTCCAAGGGTTAAAAGGCTGATACGGTAGTTTTTTCCATCTCAGATGACTGAAAGATAGGGAAGGAAAAAACTGTTGGTTTTTTTTTTTTTTTTTAATTTTTTGGTCTGAGAAACTTCTTTTTTTTTTTTTAAAGATTTTATTTATTTATTTGACAGCAAGAGAGAAACAGCGAGAGCAGGAACACAAGGAAGGGGAGCGGGAGAGGAAAAGCAAGTTTCCTGTCGAGCAGGGAGCCCGATGTGGGGCTCCATCCCAGGAACCCCGTATCACAACCTGAGTGGAAGGCAGACGCTTAAGGACTGAGCCATCCAGGAGCCCTAAACTGTTGTTTTTTTTTTTTTAAGTTAAATCATAAGCTCATATTGTAGGTTTTTCAGACACTTAATTTTGCCTTATGTAAACTACCAGATTAATCCTTGTGATTTTATAAGAATAGCAACAGATCTTCAGTGTCAATGACCCCTTTGCAAAAATAGATAAAAGAAACTGTTCTGTGGGAAAAGGAGATTACAGATCAGATAATTTTATGCATATAAACATAGGCCCATAGAATTCATTAGTGCTCTGCAGAATGTCAAAGGCAGAAGGCTCTTTGCTTTTACTTTACCCCAAAACATCATTTTTCCCATTAGGACTTGAAGCCAGAGAGGGAAATTGACTTCCTTCCCTAAGATTACACAGCTAATTAACGACAGGCTTAGGGCTAGAACCCTGGCTTGGTCAGCTGACCTCTGCCAGAATGTTCTTCCAGCTCTGATGTCCTGGAGTCCTGACTTGAAAGGCACTATTGGGTTGCATGTATTTTAGCCCTTGTTTGCTGTTATTGCTATATTCTTTTGGAAAGTGTGAGGAAAGAAGTATGAAGTGTTCAAATTCATCTTAAAAAGTCCCTGTTGGACAAGAATCTTATAATACAATCATTTAAGCCCAAGGTAAATTCCACTAGAATGGGGCACTTGCAAAATCATGGTCCTTTGTTCATTAGATAGGTCTTGGGTTTTCTGGAAAACACTATTGTTCAATGTTTTTTTCCAGTTCCTGAAACAAGGGGAGTAAACTTAACTTTGTTTCCGAACTTTTTCTCATTTATGAAAATAAACACCTGAACATCTGTAGAAGCTTGCAAGCACTGGGATTGCCGTTTATGGATGATGCCTTCATGACATATGACCAAATCAGTTAACTACATTCAATGTTCTATGTCACATTTTGGGTGACTGAATTTTTTTGCTGGTTTCAAATATTTTAACAGCCAGATCATTTGGTCCCATTTACTTAAATAGCTAGTAAAACTAAGTGTCGATTATGCTGGAGACTTAAACACTCAAGACCAAAACTGAAGTTATACAAAAAGTTGGGAGAAAGAGAAGAAAACCATAGAAGATGTTGACACTTTAAATTTCTTTTAAAAATTCTGATTATCAGGGCACCTGGGTGGCTCAGTGGGTTAAAGCTTCTGCCTTCAGCTCGGGTCGTGATCCCAGGGTCCTGGGATCGAACCCCATGTTGGGCTCTCTGCTCAGCAGCGAGCCTGCTTCTCCCTCTCTCTCTGCCTGTCTCTCTGCCTACTTGTGATCTCTCTCTGTCAAATAAAGAAATAAAATCTTGAAAAAAAAATTCTGACTATCAATTTGTGACAAAAGCGAATGGACCTACTGCATTTGCTTCTCTTTCCTTGCCCTTACTTTGGGTTTTCTCTTTTTATCTTCTCTTTTTCTTTTCATCCTCCTAAACACCTAATGCTTTTGGATGGGCAGGGAAACATGATCAGTCAAAGATGACACTCAGTTCCTGAACCCAGTGACTGGAACAATGGTGATGTGTTTAAAGATAAAGAAGTGAAAAGGGGGAACTGAATGTGTGTGAGCGTGTGGGTGCTTGTGTCCAAGGTTCATGCAGAGAGAAAGAGGAGATGAGGGATGAATTAACTCTTGAACTGACTGAATGTGAGTAGAAAAGAATCCTCTCTAGGAAGCTGCTCAGTGGTAAGATGAATCTAGTTAAGTAAGGTTTGGCTCTGTTAAATAAGGAAGTACGGCAATAGCAAAGTCTATGTTAGATCAAAATCACTTATTCTTTGCACACAAAGCACAAGCAGATGCATAGTTTTGGGATAGAGGCATGGTCTCTAATGATGAGGTTATTTTTGTAGAAAAAGTAGACTCTCTTTTTCTTGAGATCCTCTTTAATGCCAAAAAGAATGGTGTTCTTTTCACCAGTAAAGGTGCACTCTGGAGGAAGGTATGATGACTTAGAAGCATTTTTCTCTTTGTAGCATTCCTGATGGGATCACTGCAGTTACTTCCCATGAGACTACAGCAGTAAGATAATAGGTTGAAATGTTTTCAAAGAACATCCTCTTTTCTTTCTCTTTTGTGAATCCAGTGCTTTATTACTAAAATAGAAAGTGAAAAAATAAAATAAAATTTCCTAGGGAAATTTTCTCCCATTTTATAACAGTTCTTGCTACTAAAGCCATGTTGATGTCATAAAATTTGCCCCTTCCACATATACTACAATGAAATTAAATTTGGGCTTGAGAATAACCTTTTATTTCTCATTAGTCAACCCAGGAATGATTACATGCTTCCCAGAAACTAACCTCACTTTGTCTATTATCTTAATAGACAGATAATCACCTCGGTCTTTGAAATTTTTGTCTTGAGTCCTAGTTTTCTTTTGTTTGTTTGAGCTGAGGCAGAATTGGCAAACAATAGAAAATTTAGACATTCTTATGAAGTGCGTATGCCAAATTTCACTTTTTCTTCAAGTACTATATCAAATAACAGAAATGCCCAATGAACAATATAATGAAATTAGTGACCAGTTAGGATAAGACAAAGAGTATTTGCTTCTAAAATAATAAGAATCTTTGCATTGTATATAAACTGTACTCATGTCTGTCTCCCTGAGGCAGGCTGCATGAATGGTAGCCAACATCCTGCTGCAGTTTCCTCATAGCTCCAAGCAGAAGAAATGAGGTGTTTTAATAAGAAAAATGTGAGGCAATCTTTATTGAACTGTTTAGGTCAGAAATGCTGGGAGAAATCTTGCATTCCAACATATTTTTCTACAAGAGTTTACCCTTGAAAAGGGGCGGAAGCCATCCATCATATCAAAATGTCATGACCAGTTGACAGAGTTACTCGCCAGCAGTACCTTCAGTCTCGACCTTCTTGCCCACGCTGTTCTGTTTTTTACCACAGACAGCAGACACTGGAATTTTTGGCAGGTTTTAAATATTCAAGTTTCTGGTAGAGAAAACTGTATTTATTTACTTAAGATTACACAAAGAATGAGAGGTAGCACCAAGATAAAATCCCAGATCTTTTCATGCCTTTTCAGTTTAGGTGCTGGAAACCTGGTAGCCCAGGAAAAGCCCCTGGAAGGTCTACTTTGTGACCATTTCCAGCCCAATGTCCCGTGAGTTAGTATCCAGAGAACAAAGCTCAAGGTCTTATAAATAAAATACATGTCGATTATTTGGAATTCTTTGACTTTCTTTTTCTTTTTTTTTTAGCTTTTTTTTTACTTTCTTTCTTTTTTTTTTTTTTTTTTAACTTTTAGTCCTAATAGTCCTAAGTGATTCTGCAAGACATTATTTCTTAGAATTACTTATGTCCCTTGGAAAGAGTCATGGTCTCCCCACTTCACATTGGGTCAGAAATGTCCTTATCTTTGCCAATGAAATATGCACAGGTGTATTCTATTCTTACTGATCCTTCTTAAAATATGTTAGGATAGACATTATAAATGTTTGAAGTTAATATCTTGATCTTTCTTTTATCCAGAGCCGTAGAGGAATCACACAGAACCCTGAAAAGTTACACCCTGGTCTACTTGAATCTGACTCAGGAGGAAGGCAGGAGGAAAATGATGGTTCTCTGAGGGACAGAAAGAGCAGAAGAAGTAGGGGTAAAAGACCTAAGAATTTCAAGATTTTCTACTGCCATCTAAGCTACCCAGTGGTTGTGGGAGTTCTAAAAGGAAGTCGTTTTACCTCTCAAGTCTGTTGTAGGACTTGATTTTGTGAAGCAATGAAGTATTGTGCTATTGAATGGAGACTGGACTTTGAATCAGTAGCCACAATTCAGAGGCTGACTCTGGCTCCATCGAAAGCCAACCCTCTGTTCATCACTTTATCTCAATGAGCATCCACACCTGCATCTAGAAAATTAGGAAGTTGGGTGAGATAGTTTGCCATTCTGCTCTAAAAACTGATGTAATTCCAGGGAAAAAAGGAATCAAGAAATGAAGAAGAGAAAGGAGAACACGGGAAGGTGTTAAGGACCAAAGAACTTTTCTGAGATGACCTTTCACCTTTCTGTTGCTGTTTGATCTCTTCCATATAGTTCGTAGGTCCACAAGTGTGTTTCCTCCTCATGTGGTGGTGGTCGTTCTCTACCTGCTCACTGCTCTGTTAGTGAGTGATCTTTCCAGAACCCTTGGTTTCACTGCTGTCCTTCATGCCCTTCTGTGACTGACGTTTAGCACCATGAATATGAAACTGAATTCACTGCAAAGTAACATTGGCAACCTTAACTTTGCTTATCTACTTGTATAGAAGAATAAGTATTGTTAGCCCAGCAGCTCACATTTAAAAAAAAAAAAAATTCCTGTCCCATTTGACTTATAACAGGATCCAGTTGTATACCAATCATTGTGAATTCAAAAGGAAATATATGATAAAATAAAAAGAGGCATTTAGGAAGTTTCAAATTCAGTTCAAAGTCAATTCAAATGCTTCTCTTTCCTGGCTTCTTTTCCCGTGCATTAACTTCTCACAACAGTAGAGAAGGTGCATATGGGTTTACAAATCCCTTTGTTCTAAATATATTGTTCTAACTAGTGGAATATTTTTGAACTCTTAAAAATCACAAGACCAAATTAGTGACATTTGCAGTGCCTTTTGCTTTCTTGTCTGGGCTCAGTGACCTAAGAACTAAAGTATATGTTGTTTTCACTATTGAATTGGGTATTTGTATATTTAGTAAGCTTTTCATATGTTATTTAATTCTGTATTATTTCTTATATTTGTATTAAGATACTGGATGATTTAAAGTGTCAAATCTAAGTGTTTTGTTCATGACACTCTTTTGGAAAATGTGGACATTAATGATAATCTTTAGATTTTCCCTCCGTGTGGGAAAGCCTCCCCTCCCCTCTCTTACCCACTAGAAGATGCCAGTAACGTTTCTGATTCATCACAAAGTCACAAATCAGATAGGTCACAAATCCTGATCTAGCCAGTGGAAGCTCCATCAAGTTGAAAACTGTGTCCTTTGGATGTGACCTCATCAATGTGAGAGCACTTCCTCATATATGCTCTTTTGGTTTTGTTTTAGATATCAACTTTGCAAACTGATTAGTTTGCTACAGTTCTGAATTTAATCGGAGCTACCACCCTGCCCTGTATCTCAACGGTCAGATCAGGCAGGATAACTAAAGCAGCAATTCTCAAAAATTTAGAATGTGTTTAAAAACATTATTGAGGATCCTCAAGAGCTTTCTTGTAAAGAGAAGTGTTTGCTGATACTTACATTTGAAATTCGTGCTTATAAATTTTAAAAACAAAAATATATTTGCATGCATTCTATTAGCCATCAGAATGACATCAACATTACACATCCCATAGTTTCTGGGAAGTTCCACATCATGACTATGGGAGAATGAGCGTAGAAAAGGCAAATGATGTAGCGGCGTGATGATGCCAGGTTTCGGCTTTTGTGGACCCCCTGAAATGGTCAATGGACAATAGTAAAGACTGCTTATTTAAAGAGTATGCAAAGGAGGAGACCACCTTTTGAGAAGATTTCATGTCTTTCCCAAAGAAACTCTTTATTAAACAGATATATTTATAATGCCTAAGCATTCCATTATTTCATCATAACTTAATGCAGAGAGCCCTAGGACTAATCCTTCTTCATCACTAATACAGGAATACCTCAGAGATATTGTGGGTTTGGTTCCAGACCTCTGCAAAAAAGCAAATAAAACGAGTCGGATGCATTTCTTGGTTTACCAGTGCATATAAAAGTTAATGTTGACAGTATATTGCAGTCTGTTAAGGTTACATTAATGTTATGTCTAAAAGAAACTATGTGCACACCTTACTTTAAAAATACTTTATTGCCTGGGCACCTGGGTGACTCAGCGGGTTAAGCCTCTGCCTTCGGCTCAGGTCATGATCTCAGAGTCCTGGGATTGAGCCCCGCATTGAGCTCTCTGCTCAGTAGGGAGCCTGCTTTCCCCTCTCTCTCTGCCTGCCTCTCTGCCTACCTGTGACCCCTATCTGTCAAATAAATAAAAATAAAATCTTTAAAAAAATACTTTATTGCTAAAAATGCTAACCATCATCTGAACTTTCAGCAAATCAAAGCCACTGATCACAGACCACCTAAAAAATAGAATAGTAATGAAAAAGTTTGGAAAGTTGCAAGAATTACCAACATGTGACACAGAGACGTACACTGAGCAAATGCTTTTGGAAAAATGTCACCAATAGACTTGCTTGAGGCAGGGTTGCCACAAACCTGCAATGTGTAAAACACGGTGTCTGTGAGGTGTGATAAAACAAGGTACACTTGTAATTCAATTAAATTGGCTTATGAAATGGCTTATCAGTTACCTTGGAGGATATTGAGAGAGTTGGACTTAGAGTAATAGGTTGTGATGGACAAGACCTGGGAGGGTCATAGCCAGTGAAGGCAGAAGGAGGAAGGAGTGACCCGAACTCTGTCCAAGAAAGCGGATGCATGGGAAACACATTTCTTGTTCCGTGACTCCTGCCCCCTCACCCCTGGGAGGAGCTCATCAACTCCTCCATGCTTATTCTGAATGTTCCAGCGAAGGGTGCTTGTTCTAAATTTGTGAATTGGAAAGAGGCAGTTTGGGCTTTGCATGTTTATATAGGACTGGGAAAGTTGTAAACATTCGAGTCACTTAGAATAATTCAATCACATATTTCTGTTGCTGGTAAAAATTTAGAAAAATTCCAAGGTGGTGATAAACCAGCCTCAGAGACAGGAGAAATCAAAGGAAGCCTTTGTGCTTAAATAGAACTAAAACTGAAGATGAGAATTTGGGGGAGTGTGTAAAAATTTATTAATCACCCACCAGGCAACATTTTATAAATATAAGTTTAAGAGTACAAAATCCATATTGTAACTAGAGATCATAAAGCTTTGGTTAAAACAGTTTTCTTTTTATACAAACAAACTTTCTTCTATGGCTATTCTTAGCCTTCTAAGAAAGAGATTTAACTTTAAAAATAAAGCTCCCTAGGGATGACCTGGGTGGCTCAATGGGTTAAGCGTGGGACTCCTAATTTAGGTGCAGGTTGAGATCTCGGTGGGGGGGCTCCATGCTCCGTTGGGAATCTGCTTCTCTCCCGCTCCCTCTGCACCCCCCCAACCATTCATGAGCGGTGCTCCCTCTAAAAATAAATAAATAAAATTAAAAAGAAAAAAACAACACACTCACAAAAAGAAACCATTGCTGAGTTTTTTAAATAAACGGGGTAGGTGCTATGGTGAGTACTGTGAATTGTGTAAGACTGATGAATCACAGACCTGTACCCCTGAAACAAATAATACAGTATATGTTAATTTAAAAAAAAAAAAATCAAATAAATAAATAAATAAATAGACAAACTCCCTAAATGAATTTCTCACAATGATAATGTTTTCTGGTTTGGGGGTTTTATATTTGCTCCCAAGGTATTCCAGATTCGTCGTCAGTCCCCCTGCCACAGTTGCTCAGGCTGACAAGCGTACAAGGTCACCCAGAGCTGCGATTCATTCCTAAGCAAGCGAACTTCTGCACAGGCATCCCATTCATTTAAGCGTCGTGCAATCAGGAACGTGTCAAGGCCCATTTTTCTGTGTGAAAAATGAGGTCCTAAGCCCTTAAGTGACTTTCCTCAGGTAACACTGTAAACCTGAGAGGGGCTAAAACTCCAGCTAAGAACCCCAGGCTTCCTACCCAGGGCGCTCTCAGACCTCTGACCTCTGCACTCATCTCGTGATTCAGCCCACCCTGTTTTGTCTGCGCTTTCAGAATCCAGCTCCTCCCCTCAATCCTACTCTCTGGCCCAAACAATCCCTGTCTTTTTCTGAGACCGTTGTCATAGCTTTCTTTTTCGTCTCCCTGCTTTTTTCCCCCCTGCTCAGTCTATTCTCGTAACTGTTTTAAAATGTGAGGCAATACAAGTCATGTCATTCTACACAAAATGTCGCAATGTTTCCTATATTATTTATTTATTTGTTTGTTTATTTTTAAAAATATTTTATTTATTTATTTGACAGATAGAGATCACAGTAGGCAGAGAGGCAGGCAAAGAGAGAGAGGGGGAAGCAGGCTCCTGGCTGAGCAGAGAGCCAGATATGGGGCTCGGTCCCAGGACCCTGAGATCATGACCAGAGCCGAACAGAGGCTTTAACCAACTGAGCCACCCAGGTGCCCCTCCCATTTTTTTTTTAAAATTTAAACTTATTTATTTATTTTTATTTTTTATAAACATATATTTTTATCCCCAGGGGTACAGGTCTGTGAATCACCAGGTTTACACACTTCACAACACTCACCAAAGCACATACCCTCCCCAATGTCCATAATCCCACCCCTCTTTTCCCAACCCCCCCTCCCCCCAGCAACCGTCAGTTTATTCTGTGAGATTACGAGTCACTTATGGTTTGTCTCCCTCCTGATCCCATCTTGTTTCATTGATTCTTCTCCTACCCCCTTAACCCACAATGTTGCATCACCACTTCCTCATATCAGGGAGATCATATGACAGTTGTCTTTCTTCGCTTGACTTATTTCGCTAAGCATGATACCCTCTAGTTCCATCCACGTCGTTGCAAATGGCAAGATTTCATTTCTTTTGATGCGCCCCTCCCATTTCATTTAGAGTAGAAGCTGAAGTCTTTACGTGGGCTATAAGGCTCCCCACGGTTGGGCCCCTTGCTCCCTCTCTGAAATCAGCTGCTCCCTTTTCTCTCGGTCATGTTCTGGCAGCCACTCTAGCCTCCTCGGATTTCTTCATCTTCAGACATGCTTCCACCCCTGGGTCTTGGCACCTACTCTTTTTCTCTGCCTGGAATGTTCTTTCTGAAGATAACCACATAAGCCATTTCCCCCAACAAATACTTTCCTTCTCCTGCTTTATTTTTCTCTGTTGCACGCACCACCACCTAGCATATGCCATGCTTTCTTTTTTCATGTGTTATGTGTCTTCTCCCATTAGATAGTAAGCAGAGATTTTTATCTGTTGCTTGCTTGATTTTTTTCCTAGCACCTAGTACAGATGACCAAGAAATATTTTTTGAACAATTTCATGTTATGGTAATACATCATGGCAAGGAGGACTCGTTCAAATAACTTTGCACTGAAACATCCTTCCTGGACTGTGGGAATGTGTGATTGACCTAGACTGCAGGAAAAGGTCTTTTAGAAATTGTGATCATGAGGCATAGGGACAAGGATAATGTCGAGCCAAAAGGGGTTGTCAACTCCACTCCTGGCACTCATTAGCGTGTGATCTTGGGCCAGGCACTTCATCTCTCTGAATTTATGTTTCCTTAGTTATTAATTGAGGGTGTACTTTGTCTTGCGGAGTGGCTATAAGGGTTCAAATAAGAAGGGCTGTGTCTCTCAGTGCACCCAATTGCTGACACATGTCTGCCCCATTTGCTCAAAATTCCCACTGATAACAGCGAGGGCCTCATGTCCTCAGTTGTTCTTCAATCCCCCCTCACCCCACAGCCAGTCCCACCCTTGTCCAGAAATGGACGTGGGGCTGAGGAGGATGGGGCCTGCTGGCAGTTGGGGCTGCCCTCTTGCTGGGCAGAGAAAAATCCGGCTGGGCTTGTCTCCAACAGAAGCAGATGCCCAGTGTGCCGTCTGGGATGACTTGGCCTTCCCTTGTCCTGAAAGAGAATAAAACACACAAAGATTAAAGTCCTTTCTCCTTAGCGTTGGCTTTCTGTTTTTCCCTTTTTCCTATAACAAGAAGTTTATTTAAACGACAAGACTCTTGACTTAAGGGGAAAACCAACTAGGATTCATTTCCTTTAGAGTCATTTGTCCCTGCTTACAGAGATTGTCCTACAGGTAACAACTATATACAAAAAGTTATAAAATTGTCCTTGGTTTTACAATGGTACATGGAAAGTGTTAAAATTCTCCAATTGAACAAGGCATGCAGGGGACCTTTATGTCGTTCTTTTTTGTTAAACAGTGAGAACAAAAGAACTTTCTGGAATATAAACCGGAGGAGGTGGCAGCAGTGGTGGTTGGAAGGCAGCATGGGCCTCCTGACTAGAGTTCCACCATCTTGTTCTATAGTATTAACAGCCATGACCTGCCATCAGAGATGGCAGAGAGCCCTCTTTAAAGAGGACACCAAAATGGACATTCCTGAATTCTCTCCTTAGACTTAATGTTGCTTCAGCAGATCTCATACTATGTCGTGACCCAAGGGCCTTGCCAGGCCTTGAAAGGTTCCAGAGGACTCATATAGCTTAAAGATAGCCTGGAATTTTATTCCCCCTTTCTGTCTGTCCCCATGGGTTTCTGAGAAGCCAAGCCAGTTTTGTAGCTGCCTAGACGTGGCTGGAACTGTCCGGGGAGAGAAGATGCTTCTTTCTTCTTCATCTGAGAGCTAACTTTAATTTACAAATCCCTTGGAAGGATGGAACGTATTCCCTAAGGGAACTCCAGGCCTGTCAAGGTGCTTTCGATTATATCTGATTTGACCAGGTTCTTCCCCAAAATGTCATCAGAAGCCACCATCTTGTATAAAACAAAGACAACAACAGTTTGAGACCTGAAGTCTCAAGAGCTGATGGGCATATGGTTCTTGGGAGGTTGAAAACTTCCTGCCATATGCCAAGGGACACAACACCCTATGAGTCTCTTTGCAAGAGACTGAGTAGGAATCACAGCAAGTCAGCATTAGAAGTAATTTCAAATGGGGAAACTGAGGCCCAGAGATGGCAGGTGACTCACCGAAACTACACAGGCCTCATTTCTTTACCAGGAGAGACAAAAGAAACAGGTGATAGAAATTCCCAGTGTAGCCCAGACAGACCCTTCTGCGGCCTGATAGAAGCTGGTTCAGGGTACTGACTCAGCCAAGAAAAAACATTTCCTAAGTTTAAATATAGCTTAGGAGGAGGTCGGGTCTCTAGGGGAACCCCAAATTTTCCTGAACTCCTCCCTCTGCATGAGGTTCAAAGCTGTTCCTATTACTGGTTTTTGATGTAGTTCCAGCTTTTCTCAGAGTGAACAGGTAAACATCTGGTTTGATACATGCTACATGCAGTGAAATTCTGGAGAATTCTTTCCTCGGCTAGCGTAGTTTTGACTGTTTCAGCAAGATTATTTTTTGCCTTGGATCTTGACCACAGTGGAGGGGGGCACATTCTTGGGTAGGGAGGGGAAAGTTTTTCTCAGGTTAAAAAGAGAAACAAAGAAAACCAAGAATCATTTACAAAGTGAACACTTAACAAAGCCAGACTTGAACGAATTTCCATTCACTCTCATCAAGTTTCAAAACCTAAACACATCAGAGAACATTACAACACGGGCAAAAGATGAATAGAAAGAAAACAAATGATTTCACGAGTTTGGAGCTCCTGTGTGGCTTGGTTTATTGAACAAAGCAGTGGATGAGAGGCAATGGGGTCTTTAGATGAAGTCTGTGGTGACTAGTTTTTAGAACAACTAAGTATATAATCATTTTTTGGCCATATAAATATTACAGCGACATGACCTTTCTTTCTTTCTTTCTTTCTTTCTTTTTTAAGATTTTATTTATTTATTTGATAGAGAGAAAGATCACAAGTAGGCAGAAAAGCCGGCAGAGAGAGAGGAAGGGCAGCAAGCTCTCCGTTGAGCAAGGAGCGTGATGCGGGGCTCGATCCCAGGACCCTGGGATCATGACCTGAGCCAAAGGCAGAAGCTTTAACCCACGGAGCCACCCAGGCGCCCCAACATTTCTTCTTTACCATCTCACATGCATCTTTCTGCCATTGGGTTTGTGATGTTCACCACACATCTCGCAGCAGATAGCATTTATCAAGTACTGTTCCAGCTGCCCACCGTCCTGGGTCCTGAGAGATTGTCGCAGAGGGAGGCAGTAATAGAATCCTTTCCTAGAGAGATTTGACCTATCTGCATGTATTTAAGAACATGAAATATCATGAAGTAATGTTATGAATATGAAATAAAATTTAGCAATGTGCTTATTATAATTCCATTTATACTTGGATTACATATGTAAGTACATCCATACTTGAGTATGGATGATAGGCAATGTGATGCTGATGTGTTGATCAGCGTCAAAACGGAGGTTCATTACACTCTCCCATCTTGTTTTGTGTATGTCTGAAAATCTCATAATCTGAAATTTGAAGCAAAGAACTGAGCTCCAACTTGGTTCCTAACCAGCTGCTTGAGGGTGGCCTTTCATCTAAGTGAGAAAATTCTCTCCTCTCTTTTCATGATCTATTCATCTCTGCTGCCTTTTCGTGTGGTTTCCAAATAAAATCTTTCTTCAGTCAATAACTTTGAATTCCTTACTTGAGATCTTTATCAATGAAAATACAATGTGAATATTTTAAAACTTAAACACGTATTTTATTTCTCATCCTCAGATACTCTAAGTGTTATGGGCACACTTTCAAACCCACTGCCGATGAACCAGACCCAGGACCCATGCCTTTCTACTCACTCGAGTGTTCATTTCACAGCAATCTTCCAGAGTAAATGACTAAGGACACATGGTCCATTTAATGAGCACCTATTCTTGGGCCACGTGATCTTAGCCCATTATAGGATCACTTAGAACTTCTGCTGGTTTGGAACAATGCTTGCTGCAAGAAACATTTGTGGGCACAGTCAGTGCCTTTGTTAAGAAATATGCTGAGGTCAGAGTACATTCTACTGCTTAGAGCTTCAAGTAAAAAGCCAGTGCTAGAAAAACTGGTACTTTCCTGGAGGAACTGACCTACTACCTTCTCTCTGATTCTTATTAACTAAATGACTGATTTTCCCTTCTTGCTTTGACTAACAAGAAGGCAAGGTCCAGTTAAGCAGTTACTTTCCAGTTATAAAAATGATAAGGGCGCCTGGGTGGCTCAGTGGGTTAAGCCTCTCTGCCTTCGGCTCAGGTCATGATCCCAGGGTCCTGGAATCGAGTCCTGAATCAGGCTCTCTGCTCAGCGGGGAGCCTGCTTCTCCGCCACCCCGCCCCGCCTGCCTCTCTGCCTACCTGTGATCTCTCTGTCAAATAAATAAATAAAATCTTTATAAAAATGATAAATAATAAATGGTTATCATAGAAAAGTTGTAAAGTATGCAAGAACTGAGAACAAGGGAAAGAGAGGCATCAAAAATTAACCCATTATCCCGTCATCCAGAAAAACCACTGTTAAGATTTTTTGTAAGACCCAACTATGACACCCAGTTAATGGACCTGAATTTACATTATGGTTTGTATGAATGCCAACCTTTTATTTGGTTCTGATCATCTCAATTTATGACTTTTTAAGTGTATGTATTTTTTTATTATGTTAAGTTAGTCACTGTATAGTACATAATTAGTATTTGATATAGTGTTAAATATATGTATTTTGAAACAGTTTCAAATCAGTTTGGAGAAGAGGAAGGGCAAATAAAAATTAATCCCTAAAATAATATGGCAATAATGTGAGGCAACTATTGCCAAATTTGGGTCCCCTGACCTAATACCTACCTGACTGTGGGATTATAACGATTATATCAAATGAGTCACTGGTCACACATTGAAAATGTCACTATACAGTAATGATGATTAAAACAGCTAACACTCATTGAGTACTTCGCTCTTTTGCCAGGGACAACTACCCTATGAAAAGCTACCATTTCAGCATTTCAGCCTTTGGTGTTTCTAGTTTATTTCATTCTTTTGTGGGGTAATGAGGTCCACACCTGAATCCCTAAAACCTCAGAACGTGATTTTTTTTTAAAGATCTTATCTATTTATTTGACTGACAGAGATCACAAGTAGGCAGAGAGGCAGGCAGAGAGAGAGGGGAGGCAGGTTCCCTGCTGAGCAGAGAGGCTGATACAGGGCTCGATCCCAGGACCCTGCAGTCATGACCTGAGCCGAAGGCAGAGGCTTAACCCTCTGAGCCACCCAGGCACCCTGAATGTGATCTTATCTGGAAAATAGTTCTATGCAGATGTCATGTAAAATAACGACCTTGAGATGAGATCATCCTGGATTATCATAGGATGCCCTAAATCCAATGAAAGGTATCTTTATAAGACATACATAGAAGAGGGAAAAAGCAGAGTGACCATGGAAATAGAGACTGGAGTGTTGTGACATCAAGTCAAGGAATGCTGGAGCCATCAAAACCAGACAAGGGAAAGAACTGATTGCCCATAGAGCCTTCAGAAGGGGTGAATCATGTGGACAACCTTGATTTTGGACTTCTAGCTTCCAAAACTGGGAAAGAAGAAGTTTCTGCTGTTTAAAGCCACCAAATTTGTGGTGATTTGTTATGGTCAGAGAGGTTAGTAACCAGGAAAGGTATAGTAACAAGGAAAATAATACATTGATCCAGAAAATAGAACAGAACAAGTTCCGGGAAAGTAACAACATTGAAATAATTATTGGCATTGTTCAAGAGTGCAAGGGGTTGAGTTATGAAATCATGGACCTCTGGCAAGTGGAATCGTGGCTTAGCGGTTGAAGAGTCGGAAGGAAAGGGTTTAGTGACTGGAATTGGGTGTCTTTTAAAACTCTGTTGTGTTTTTATTTCCTCAGATTTACATATTTCTGATGACAGTTTTCTGGAATCACTTCTCAGAAATCCCCATATTTTACTTACATCCTTGTCTATTATCCCTGGTGGGGTTAAAAATAATACAGTTAGATCCAAACAGGAAAATTTGTTTCCAGGGCCGGAAGAAGACAATGTTGACAATGCCTGGCAAGTAGATTTGGGAATACTGGCAGAGCTTTCTATCTGTGCAGCCATATCCCTGAAGGGGATTCATCTGATGTTTTCCACATCTGTAGAGGAACAAACTTTGCCACAGGCTCCATAAAAGTCAAAATGGTGAATGATGCTAGCTGGGCAGATTGGATCTCACCAGCTCAGTGTGTGTCTCTCCTGGCATATCCTACTGTCTATTTCCAGAATGCTCTTGAATTTTTCATTTCTGTGGTCAAGTCTATAGTCTCCTGTGCTTCTGTTTGGAAGATTGCTTGTGGGGCTATGATTAGGTAGCCAAATCAAAATAATTCTACATAAACAAAATATTTGTCCCACAATTCCAAGACTTGGGAATAGTGGTGAAGTGTTATTTACATAACCCTAGCCCTGTAACACAGCTCTGCCCAAGAAACAACCATTTGGAATAGAATATACATCGTCACAGTCTATTTTCCTTGTCTAAACAAGTCCTGCTTCCCCTTCAAGGCAGAATTTAAGTAACCTCTCTTCTAGAAGAATGTTCTCAGGTTTTCTAGGCTAAGATTCTATGGCTCTTCTACAGATTTTTATTTTAGTGCTTAATGTAGTACTTGATTTTTTTTCAGTGTCCTGTGGAACAAAATCTTATTTTATTTTTCTAAGTATTCCCTGTGGCCATCAGAACCAGGAACATAGAAGGTGCTCAATAAATGTTTGAAAAGTACATTAAAGTTGCTTCAAATCTGGGATCATGAAATTAACTTATGTTGTTTCTACTTGAAACAATAGGGGGAAAAGGGAAAGTGTTAGAATGCATTACATGTAATAGGCCTACTATTGATTCATGAAACGTTCATGAGTCTGAATTCTGGGTCACAACAGAAGATGAACTTCTTGTGGGTTAACTGAAAATGTGACAAATGTTGAATTAAAGCATGACTGCATAATTAACATCTGCACAATTCAGCATATATTTTAGCATATATTTTGGTGATTTTTTGGCCAAAGATCCTAGTGTGCCTGTCCATTTTTGACCAACACAGATATCCTTCCCCCTAGGAAATTTCAGATAATGTGCTGAGATTCTCCCATGCACAGGTGATTTATAGGCACAATAACCTTCGGCGAGCGGGAGGAAGGGAGGTGCTGTTTAATGCTAACAGACAAACACATGGTGGCTGACATTAATGAAAAGGACAAAAGTCACCCCTCTTCCTTAGTAGCAGAGCTGCGGTACAAACTGAGGAGAGCAGGTTCCAAAGTCTAAGATCTTTTTTCTCTATCTTGTTATTGAAACAACTTTCCGCAGAAGTAGAAGCTTTCCTGAGAGCTGCCAGTCAGACTTGGGAGAAATGATACTGAAAAACCCACTTTTAGAGATCAAGAGGGAATCCCAAAGTTTTGCATACACCTCATAAGACCTTGCCAACATTTCTCAAATACACCATCTTTGGCATTATTTCCTGACATGTCTTTATCCTTCTTTATGTCAGTCCCTGGAAGAATTCCAGGAGTGACTCCTAGGAAAGGACTCACTCTCTTTGCCATGGTCCCCTTTACTGACTCTGCCTCCCACCAAGTCCCAACTCCAGAAATCCTTTACCTCTGTTCCCTGGAATTCTTTCTTTCTTTTTTTTACACTGATGGATGGATTGAAATATACTTTTTATACCATATTACATTAGTTTCAGGGGTACAACATACTGATTCAACAACTCTGTATGACTCAATGCCTGCCACAATAAGCGTAGTCACCATATAACCTTATTACAATGTCATTGACTGTACTTTATGCTGTGACTTCTCTATTGTGTAACTGGAAGTTTGGGGGCGCCTGAGTGGCTTAGTCAGTTAAGCATCTACCTTCAGCACAGGTCATGAACCCAGGGTCCAGGGATTGAGCTCCGTGTCAGGCTCCCTGCTCAATGGGGAGCCTGCTTCTCCCTCTCCTTCCGGCCCCCTGCTCATGTTCTCTCTCTCTCTCTCTCCTTTATCTGTTGTTCTCAATAGAAGGCAATTTTTACTACGAACCCCAACCCCAGGAGACACTTGGAAATGTCTGGGGACATGTACGGTTGTCACAGCTGGATGCTAAGAAGTTGCTATTGGGACCAAGCAGGTAGAAGCTAGAGATGCATCTAAACATTCTACAATGCACAAGACAGCCCTCTGAAGCAAAGCATTTTCCAGTCCCAACTTTCAATCGTGCCACAGTTGAGAAATTCCACTTAATATGACCAAGATCCTCAATATAGTAATTCTTCCATGGCTTATGGATTCCATCATGTCCTTGGAAAAGACCCCATTAAAGTCTTAACACCCAGTTCCTCAGAATATGAACTTATTTTGAGATGAAGTCATTGCAGATATAATTAGTTAAGCTGTAGTCATGCTAGAACTGGCTGGACCTCTAATCCAATGACTGGTGTCTTTATAAAAAGGATGCCACATGGAGAGACAGAGACACAGGAAAAACACCACATGAACATGGAGAGATGCAACTACAAGTCAGGGAATACCAGAGATGGCCAGGAAATCACTGGAAGCTAGGAAGAGGCAAAGAAGGGTTCTTTTCTGCAGGTGTCAGAGAGAGGTGTCTGCTGACACCTTGATTTGGGACTTCTAGCCTTTAGAACTGTGATACAATAAGCAGCCCAGTTTGTGAAACTCTGTAATGGCAATTTCTAGGAAGCTAATACTTATGGTTGCAGTGAACTTTAGTTCATTTATGTCTGTCTTGCTGCATTGCCAAGCTGAAATAATGGTGATTGCTAATGCAATAGAAGATACAACCTTGCACAGTTGTATTTATTCCAAACAGGAGGCAAAGAGATCAAAATCTGGTGTATGCTACAGTATTTGTCTATCCAAATCAAGTGATAAAATGTTGCAAGCAAATATGATGAAAATTTGGGTAAGAATGAAACTGGAAAGAAGGCAAATTAAGTGATCCACCGAATTGATATACAAAAAGGTTCTCCAGTGACAGAGCAGAGTCCCTGAAAAGAGCCTTACCCTATATACCTGAGCTGACTCTTTTTGGGGTGTGCTTTGTATTGGTTCACATCTTATAAGTTTCATAATTTTTTTATAAGTTTTATAATTCCTTGACCACTGACAAAGAACCCCAGATCGATAGCATTGGTTTCAAATCTCTGACCAATAACTCCAAGTGCATAATCTTAGCTACTGTGCTGCTTCTGAAATAAAGGGTTTGTTCCACTTTGTTAATTAAATAACTTTGTAAACCTGATACTACACACACACACACACACATGAACACAGAGATAAGGAAAAAATAGATAAGATGCTTTTTTCATATAAATTTATGTTTATGCAAATATAGCAAGTTTAAAAATAATTTTACTGCTTTGTATATTCTTTATATTAAAGACATTTGAGAGAAACTAACATAGTAAACGAATTATTTTTTTTCATGATTTTTTATTATTTTTTATTTTTTATAAACATATATTTTTATCCCCAGGGGTACAGGTCTGTGAATCACCAGGTTTACACACTTCACAGCACTCACCAAAGCACATACCCTCCCCAATGTCCATAATCCCACCCCCTTCTCCCAAACCCCCTCCCCCCAGCAACCCTCAGTTTGTTTTGTGAGATTAAGAGTCACTTATGGTTTGTCTAACTGAAGTATTTGTCAGGCTTAGTCATTTTTACCCCTTTACATGCAGTTCGGTACTTAGTATCTGATTTCCTAAATTTATGAGTTTAGGGGTTTTTAAAATTCTTCTTAAAAATGGCCACGGTCGCCAAACTGTGGAAAGAACCAAGATGCCCTTCAATGGACGAATGGAAGGATGAAGGAAGATGTGGTCCATATACACTATGGAGTATCATGCCTCCATCAGAAAGGATGAATACCCAACTTTTGTAGCAACATGGACGGGACTGGAAGAGATGATGCTGAGTGAAATAAGTCAAGCAGAGAGAGTCAATTATCATATGGTTTCACTTATTTGTGGAGCATAACAAATAGCATGGAGGACATGGGGAGATAGAGAGGAGAAGGGAGTTGGGGGAAATTGGAAGGGGAGGTGAATCATGAGAAACTATGGACTCTGAAAAACAATCTGAGGGTTTTGAAGGGGTCGGGGGTGGGAGGTTGGGGGAACCAGGTGGTGGGTATTGGAGAGGGCACGGATTGCATAGAGCACTGGGTGTGGTGCAAAAACAATGAATACTGTTACGCTGAAAATAAATTTTAAAAAAAGATAAAAAATTATTATTGAGGTATAATTGATATACCATGTTGCATTGGTTTCAAGTGTACAACATGTTGATTTGACAAGTCTGTGCATTACTCAATGCTCACCACGATTGTAACTATAGTCACTATCTGCCACTATTACATTATTACAGTATTACTAACTATATTCCCTATGCTGTACTTTTCCATCTCTGTGACTTATTTATTTTAGAACTGGAACTTTGTACTCTTCATTTCCTTTCTCTTTCTTCCATCCCCCCACACACCTCCCCTCTGGCAACCACCAGTTCATTCTCTGTAATTAAGACTCTGTTTGCCTTTTATTGTTCATTCATTTGCTTGTTTGTGTGTTTGTTTATAGCCCCAGGGAGGGTAGGGGAAGAGCAGAGGAAGAGGGAGAATTTTAAGAGGGCTCCACACCCAGTGCACAGCCTGATGCAGGGCATCATCCTACAACTCTGAAATCATGACCTGAGCTGAAATCAAGGGTCAGATGCTTAACTGATTGAGCCATCCCCCATTTGTTTTTGCCCCCCTCATTTGTTTTGTTTCTTAAATTGCACAGATAAGTGAAATTATATGCTATTTGTCTTCTTCTGTCGGAATTGTTCCATTTAGCATAATGCCCTCTAGGTCCATCCACATTGTTGCAAAGGGCAAGACCTCATTCTTTTTTGTGACTGAGTAATATTCCATTGTATATAAATACCACATGTGCATTACCCATTCACATATTGATGGACAGCTGGGTTGCTTCTGTATCTTGGCTATTAAAAATAATGGTACAATTAACATAGGGGTGCATATATCTTTTCAAATTAGTGTTTTTGCTTTCTCTGGGTAAATACCCAGTAGTGGAACTATTGGGTCATACAGTATTTTCATTTTTCAATTTTTGAGGAACCTCCAGCTCACAGTGATTGCACAAGTTTACATTCCCACCAACAATGCACAAGTTTTTCCTTTTCTCCACATCCTCTCTAATACTTGTTGTTTCTTGTTTTTTTGATGCTAGTCATTGTGGCTGGTGCAAAGTGGTATCTCTCTGCAGTTTTGGTTTTCATTTCCCTGATGATGAGTGATGTTGAGAATCTTTTCCTATGTCTATTGGAATGTCTTAGTATTTTTTTTGTATGTCTTTGTATGTCTTCTTTGGAAAAATGTCTGTTCAGGTCCTCTGCCCATTTTTGAATCTTACTATTTTTTTGTGTGTGTTGAGTTTTATAAGTTTTTAAAATATATGTTTTGGATATTAACCCCTTACTGGATATATCATTTGCAAATATATTTTCTCATTCTCTAGGCTACCTTTTTGTTTTGTTGTTGGTTTCCTTTACTGTGCAAAAGCTTTTTATTTTGGTGTAGTCCCAATAGTTTATTTGTGTTTTTATTTCTCTCACCTCAGGGGACATATCCATAAATATGTTGCTAAGGCTGATGTCCAAGAGATTACTGCTTATGTTTTGTTTTAGGGATTTTATGGTTTCAGGTCTCTTATTTAGGTATTTAATCCATTTTGAGTTTATTTCTGTGTTTCATATGAGAAAGTGATTCAGTTTTATTATTTTGCATGTTGCTGTCTAGTTTTCCCAACACTATTTGTTGAAGAGACTGTTTTTTTCCTGTTGTATATTCTTGTGTCCTTTTCAGAGATTAATTGACCCTACAAGCATGGGCTTTTTATTCTGTTTCATTGATCTATGTGTGTTTTTGTGCCAGTACAATACTGTTTTTTTTTTTTTTTCAGTACAATACTGTTTTGATTATTCTCACTTTGTTGTGTATCTTGAGCTCTGGAGCTGTGATACTTCCAGCTTTATTCCTCTTTCTCAAGATTGCTTTGGTAAGTTTCATTTTAAGATGCTGAAATGCTAAAGAGAATTATATATAAATGTATATGTTTTATTTTCGGCTTTATTAAAGTTATTTATATGTTTAGGAAGGTATGTTTATGTGTTTGTATATCTGCTTTCTTAAGTGCTTGAGATTCTTAAGGAAATCCATTATATGAGTGTTTTTGGGAATGCAAGTAACCAGGTCTATAGATGTGTTTAAATACGTAAGAACATTGGAATTAGCATATTTATATATATATATTTTTTGAATTATATACATTCAAATATAAAATAATTTTACATGTAGTATCTAAAGGATTATGCAAATTTTGTTTGCCAAATGTAAAAACTAACCTAACAATAAATACAAGCTTCATCTAATTTCAAACTAAAAATTCTAAATTTACTAGATTTTTGTTATTATATTTAAAAGCTTAGAGAAAGTATGATTTTCAAATTATAACTGTAGGCTATTGAATGTCAGCAGTAACACAGACTACTGTAAGTATTGTTTTCAGTACACAAAAGCTTCTATGAGATTTAAAAAAAAAAAAAAAGTCCAACTGATGTCAGCCTGGGATGGTTTCTGATGGAAGATTTCCTCAGAAATCTCTCTGATGAAAGTGACTCTGAGCCTGGAAATGAGGAATCTGAAAAAGTTAGCCAGGACAGTGAAAGCCTGAGCAAGAGAGAGGAATGACAGTGTGAGGGAACACAGAATTTCAGTCTTATTGGAAATAAAGGATGAACCAGGAACCCCTAAGGAGTTAGATGCCAAAACTCCTTATTTGGAAAACTATCCAAGAGGCAGCTAAACACAGCTCTCCAAAAAGCCTCCCACTTCTAAAGCATTGTACACATACTTGATATGGTAAAAATGAATCTAACTGTCTTCTTCCAGAACTCTTCTCCATGAAGAGACCTTGGTGGGCAGCATAAATTGGAAATAAGGCTTCGGATTGTGCCTCCTTCAACAGAACCTGGTACCAGCTCTGTGGCTCAAGCAACAGAGCTCCATTGTATCTTCCACTCTCTCTTTTTAACCTAATACACTTTCCTGAGCGGCTATGGTACCAGTCAAGCCTCACCCCCAGGTAGCCACAGGGTCTCCATCCGCCTTGAGGTCAACACACAGGCATCAATGGGAGGAAGCCGAAAGCAGAGCAGGAGGAAATATGTGAGTGGAATAAAATGTGAACAAGACTTCTGCCCTGTGGCTGGCCCTCCCAGGCTACCAGGACTGCTCCTCCTGCCTGACCACTCCTACAGAGCCTTTCCCCAGGTTCGCTAGGGTTCAACCACAGGCAGCTTTGGCTGTTTCCATGCATCTGCATTCTCAACTCCAGGCCTTCATTGGCATTTGCGAACGAATATGACCCTTTCCTGTTTTATCCACTCCTAGACTTTCAGCGTCGAGAACAGCATCTTCACAGAACAGCATCTCAGAGAACATCTGTGGGTACCTGAGTGGAGAAAAGCAAATATGAGGATATTCTTTCTTTCTTTCTTTCTTTCTTTCTTTCTTTCTTTCTTTCTTTCTTTCTTTCTTTCTTTTTAAGATTTTATTTATTTATTTGACAGAGAGAGATCACAAGTAGGCAGAGAGGCAGGCAGAGAGAGAGGGGGAAGCAAGCTCCCTGCTAAGGGAGCCCGATGCGGGGCTCAATCCCAGGACCCCGAGACCATGAAGGGGCTTTTTGCCTCTCCTTTCTACATAGAAAGTCTTGTCTCTTTCTGTTGTCATCAATCATTCCTAATTTACCGGCTGAAGGCAGAGGCTTAACCCACTGAACCCCAGGTGCCCCGAGGATATTCTTTCAATGGCCTCTTCAGCACTTTCTAGTTTTGTTCACCCAAGAGGCAGATAGGGCCCTTTTGGGCAGCACCAGATTTGTTCTCTGCTCTCCAAACAGAAGAGGCCCAGCCAGCACCCGTCAGACAGCTTTCTGGAAATCTCATGAAGCAAAGTCCTTTAAAGGGACAGATGGACTGTGTGTACTCAGTCTCTCCCCCCCTTCTTCTCATATGGGTTGTTCTAAGTGCTGCTCAACCCCACAGAATAAAAGACTAGAATAAAGTGTAATCAAATCCAAGCCCATCTGCCTGATGTGCAACAGATCCCATCACTGAGACATCAGGTTTGCGAGAAGGAAATAGCTTATTTGAAGAGGCAGCCAAAACAAGGAAAAAAATCAGGGGGACAAGCCATAAATCTGCCTCCCTGAACGGGGAGAGAACAAATTTAAATGATCCTTAGGAGTTGAGGTTACATACATGTTGATGAAAAGGGCAGAGAAACTTATGAATATTCATGAGGAAAGTGGAACCTGCACATTGAATGAGCACATGTAACACGCATCCTGTGTTAACTTTGGGGTAGAGACTTAATATCATCAGAATGTGGCAAAATTCAGCCCTTGAAATCAAGAGGTTAGTTTAGGACAAGTAGAAGGGGCTATCCTCTGAGAGCCCGTATAAACTGGATGGGGTCTTAGGCTCATTATCTCAGAAACGGCCTTGTTCATAGGCTGAAACCATATCAGTTGACCTTGAGTCCAGGCTTCTGCAGAACCAGCTAGTGGATTTCTTAGTAGGGTCTGAAAAGACACAATGGATAATGAGGGAGAGACAGTTCTCTGAAAAACAAGCTTTAAACTTTCTGCTAGTTTCAATCTTATTAACCCTATGGGACATGTTTTCAAAAAGAGGGCCAGCTTGACAAGGGACACTTTTGGGTTGACACAGTTCTTCCATTTACTAGTTCTGTGACCTCAAGTAACTCACTGATCTTTCCTGTACCTCTACATAAAGTGAGTTAAGATAATACTTGGCTCATAAGGCTACAGTGAAAAACAAAGAAGATAATGTTTGCAAACATTTAGTAAAGATCCTTGAGAAGTGTGAACTGTATTGTTAACCTGTCTATATTACATATATTGCAATATAGTAAACTTTTTTTTTAAGATTTTGTTTATTTATTTGACAGAGATCACAAGTAGGTGGAAAGGCAGGGGGAAGCAGGCTCCCTGCTGAGCAGAGAGCCCGATATGAGGCTCCATCCCAGGACCCTGGGATCATGACCTGAGCTGAAGGCAGAGGCTTTAACCCGCTGAGCCACCCAGGCACCCTGGCAATATAGTAAATATATTGTGATTTTTTACTATGTTGTTATTAGTTATAAAATGAAGAAAAGTGTCACTTGGTGGGTTTCAAACGATTTTAGATGACTGAAGATTTCTTAGAGGCACTTCAGATTCTATAAATGTTTAATTCTGTTTTTAGTAGACTTTTTCCTTTGTAGTTGTGTGTGGGATTTGGAACACTAAAAAGAAATAAAATAAATAAAGTAGACTTTAGTTTGAGGTTTACAGGAAAATTGAGGTCTGAGGTTCCCCTATAGCGCTTGCCTTCCTTCCCCATACAGCCTCGTTCACTCTCAACCTATGTAGAGTGGTACATTTGCACCCACATTGATGCATCATTGTCACCCAAAGTTCATACCACACATTAGGGTTCATTCAGTGTTATACATTCTCTGGGTTTCAACAAATGTATAATGACATGTATTTACCCTTATAATACGTATAGAATAGATTTACACCCTAGAAATCCTATGTACTCCCTTCATCCATTCTTGCCCCCCCCCCCAAACTCTGGCAATCATTGATCCTTTACTTTTTTCATAATTTTGTTTTTTTCCAAAATATCACATAGTGGGAATCATACCGTATGCTGCCTTTTACGACTTCTTTTACTTAGTGACATGCATTTAAGTTTCTTCTGTGTTTTTTCCCATGGCTTGATCGCTCTTTTTTTAAAAAAAAAAAAAAACAAAAACAAAGCAAAACAAAACAAAGCAAAAAACCACTGCACGACAGTCCATTGTCTAGACGAACTACAGTTTGTTTTTCCATTCACCAAGGACGTCATGACCTCCGAGTTCTGGCAATTGTAAATAAAGCTCCTATCCCCATGCAAGTTTTTTTTTTTTTTTAAGAATTTATTTGTTTGACAGAGAGACAAAGTGAGAGAAGGAATACAAGCAGGGGGTGTGGGAGAGGGAGAAGCAGGTTTCCCTGCTGAGCAGGGAGCCTGATGCGGGGCTGGATCCCAGAATCCTGGGATCATGACCTGAGCCGAAGACAGATGCTTAATGACTGAGCCATGTGGTCCCCCCCCCCCCCCACCGATGCAAGTTTTTATGTGGACATAAGTTTTCAGCTCCTTTGGGTAAATACTAAGAAGTGGAATCTATAGATCATATAGTTAAGAGTATGTTTAGTTTTGTAAGAAATTGCCAAAATGTCTTCCAACGTGGCTGTATCATTTTATATTCTCACCAGAAATGAATGAGCGTTCCTGTTGCCCCATATCTTAACAGCATTTGGGGTCTTGGCCATTCTAATAAATGTGTAGTAGTAGCCCATTATTGTTTATACAGGTGCTTATTTGTCACTAGTTTATCTTCTTCGGTGAGGTGTCTGTTGAAGTCTTTAGTATTTTGAAAATTAGGTTATTAATATTCTTATTCTTGAGATTTAAGAGTTCTTTATGTATTTTATTTTATTTATTTTTTTATTTGACAGACAGAGATCACAAGTAGGCAGAGAGGCAGGCAGAGAGAAAGAGGAGGAAACAGGCTCCCCACTGAGCAGAGAGCCCCAAGCAGGGCTCAATCCCAGGACCCTGGGATCATGACCTGAGCTGAGGCAGAGGCTTTAACCCACTGAGTCACCCAGATGCCCCATTCTTTGTGTATTTTAGATAAGTCCTTTATCATATATGTATTTTATAAATATTTCCTCCAAGTCTGTGGCTTGTCCTTTCATTCTCTTGACTGTGTCCTATGAAGAGGAGAAGTTTTTAACTCTAATAAAGACCAGCTTATCAACTATTTCTGTAGTGGATTGGGCCTTTGGTGTTGTATCTGAAGAGACATCACAAGCTGCTTCTCTTCAGCTGCTCCGGTCCTGCTGTGTGCTCATTCAGTGTGGACCTGGCACTTCTTTTGTGGAGTGGTAGCTGAGGAGTCTCTGGGGCTCACCAGGGCCAATAAAAAGTCCAAGGAAGGAGTCAGGACTAAGAACAACGACCATATTAATTTGAAGGTGGTGGAGCAGGATGATTCTGAAGTACCATTTAAGATGGACAGGCAGGCTCACAACACTTAGTAAACTAATGAAAGCGTATTGTGAATGACAGCTTGTCAGTGAGGCTGATTCCGATTTGATGAGCAGACAATCAATAACACAGACACTCCTGCACATTTAGAGATGGAGGATGAAGATAAAATTGATGTGATGTGTTGCAGCAGCAGACAGGAGGTGTTTACTAAAAATGGAATGTGGCACTTCAAAACTCTGTTCCTCTAGACCAAAGAGGACATTGTCAGTTCAAAATCTGCAATTTGCATCCACCACATCCTGAATGCTATAGTAGTTTTTCTCGATTCTTTCATTTTCCCAACCCCTCATTCCTTTACTGCATATAATGTAATGGTGTATGTGCAGAAGCATACTGCATTTTTTTTTTTAGCTAAATGACTAGTGGTATGTTTTAATTGACATCAAATGGACAAGAAATGGGGAAAAATACTGGTTCTGTGAAAACACCCACTTTCTCCGTTTGTGATATTCAGCGCCTGTCTTTATATTGCTCTCACTGTTTCACAAAAAAAGAACAACGTAAAGTTCCTTGCACACCTTGTTCAATTGGGGAATTTTAATGTCTTTCATTTATCATTGTAAAACCAAGGATAATTTTATAACTTTTTTTGTATATAGTTGTTACTTGTCGGGCAATCTCTCTTTAAACAGGTATAAATTACTGTAAAAGAAATGAATCCTAGATGGTTTTTGCTTCAAGGGAAGTGTCTTGTTTAAATAAACTTCTTATCAAAAGTGGAAAAAAAAAGTCATCACCGTACTCAAGGTCACCTGTATTTTTCTCCTATGTTATCTTCTTGGATTTTTACAGTTTTGCACTTCACATGTTTAGGTCTATGATCCATTTTGAGTTCATTTTTATGGAGGGTGTAAGGTTTGTGTTTAGATTCATTTTGTTACGTGTGGACATAATAAAAGTTCTTCCACCATCAGTTGTCTAAAAGACTATCTTTGCTCCGTTGTTTTGTCTTTGCTCCTTTGTCAGAAATCAGTTGACTGTATTTGGGGGATCAATTCTGGGCTCTCTATTCTGTTTCACTGATCTCTTGGTCTTCTTTTTCACTAATACCACACTATATTGATTACTATAACTTTATAGCAAGTGTGAAGAGGAT
Source organism: Mustela nigripes (assembly GCF_022355385.1). Classification (NCBI taxonomy): domain Eukaryota; kingdom Metazoa; phylum Chordata; class Mammalia; order Carnivora; family Mustelidae; genus Mustela; species Mustela nigripes. The sequence continues at coordinate 160,513,012 of NC_081558.1, read as the reverse complement.
AGTGTTGACCTTCTGACTTTGTTCTTCTCCTTCAACATTGTGTTGGCTATTCTCAGTCTTTTGCCAATTAACATAAACTTTGGAATCAGTTCACTGATACCCGCAAAATAATTTGGTGAAATTTTGATTGGAGTATATTGAATCTATAGATTGAGTCAAGAATAACTACCATCTGGACTCATTATTGTCTGGCCATATGGTATCTCCCCATTTAATTCTTTGATCTCTTTTATAAAACTTTTGTAGTTTTTCTCATATAAATCTTACACATATTTTGTTACATTTATACCTAAGTACTTTATTTTGTGGTGGGTAGTGATATAAATGTTATTGTGTTCTGAATTTCAAGTTTCATTTGTTCATTGATGGTATATACAAAAGTGATTGACTTTGGTACATTAATCTTGAACCCTGTAATCTTGCTATAATCATTTCTTTTTTCAGGTTTTTTTTTTTTGTCAATTCTATCAGATTTTCTACAAGATATTTGTGTTATCTGCGAACAAAGATAGTTTTGTTCCTTCTCTTTCAATCTGTATACATTTTGTCTTCTTTACTTGTCTTATTATTTAGTACAATGTTTAAAAGTGGTAATGAGAGAGTACATTCTTGCTTTGTTCTTGATCTTAGCAGGAAAGTTCTAGTTTTTCACCATTAAGTATCATTTTAGGTAAATTCTATTTTCATTTATTTATTTGACATGGAGAGAGAGAGAGAGAGAGAGAGAAAGAAAGAAGAGAACAGCAGGGGGAGCGGCAGAGGGAGAGAGAAAAAAGCAGACTCCTCAGTGAGCAAGGAGACCCAGGCAGGGCTCTATCCCAGAACCCTAGGATTATGCCCTGAGCCAAAGGCAGATGCTTAACCAACTAAGCCACTCAGACACCCCAGGAAATTCAATTTTTTTTTTAAGATTTTATTTATTTTACAGAGAGAGAGAGCACAAACAGAGGAAATAGCAGGCAGAGGGAGAGGAAGAAGCAGGCTCCCGTTGAGCACAGAGCCCGATAGTGCGACTCGGTCCCATGACCCGAGCTGAAGGCAGAGGCTAACCCTCTGAGCCACCCAGGCACCCCGTAAGTTCTATTTTTAAAAGTATTTTTTAAGCTGTTATAAATTTGAATAGAAAATAACACTCACAGTGTTATTAACTCACTCACAGTGAGTCTCTGAGGGGGTGTGTCTGTGTGTGTGTGTGTTTATTAAGAAAGGATTTATAAGGAATATAGGGTAATATAATAAACATGCAATGTAAACCCACAAAGTTTAAGAAATAGATCATTGTCAACTACTGACATTGTTTAAACTCAAAGGAGGGCAATCTTAGTATTTATTTGTTTTTCTAAATTATTAAAATTTTGTTTTCTTCTTGATTGCCTTTGGAAATAATAAATAATATGTGGGAACCACAAGGCTGTTTATTGTGCCATCAAGCATTATATTTACTGCCAAATAAGGACACCTGTCCCAATGTCTTTGATTCATTTACTCATTTATTCAGTAAACATTTCTTCTATTATGACAGGTGCTTGTGTTTTACTTGGCATCCTATGATGGTGTTCTTAATTTAAGATGAGATGGTTCCCATAGTGTATTCCTTGTGCCATATTGTCAGTCTTAAGTTTCTTTCCATCTCACCTATGGGCAAGGCTTTTGCACCTTTGCTCCTCCCCAAAGGAAATGGATCCTCCTTGTCCTTGCCTATACCTACGTATTTGTTACAATTACTATCCATCTTCCCTGGATTTTCAGGGGCAGTTCTGTGTTCAAATTTTTAGTTTATGAAATATGCTAATTACAGTTATATATAAATGACTTCCTTGTACTTGTCTTTGTCGAGAACATAGCCTGTATATTTGTCATATGAGGGAAGGTACTTTATAAATACTTGTTGAATAAATTGATAAATATGTTTCCATTGGAGACAGAATTTATTAAAAGGAAAAAATATATCATACTCACTTTTCAGCTAGATTAGAGTACTTTTAAGGAGAAAATAAGATCCTTAGCACCTCAAGCTTGTACTTCTGCCCATCTCTGCCTCAAAAGTCTCTGTTACAACCTTTCAAATTACTGTGTTTGTGCTCATATGTACACTTTTCTGACTAAGGTGAACTGACCCTCCACTTCCGCTCCACTTATGCAAATCTTTCCCATCCTTCAAAATCCTCCAGGAAATTTCCCCAGGATCCATCTCTATGCTTCCATTGACCAGTCACTAGACATGTAAAGACCTAGGGATAAAAAGAGAAAAACTCAGATCATTTTTTTCTAAGCTTTTGACTCCTGTTTTCTCCTAACTTTTTGTTTTGTTTTGTTTTAGATAAGAGGATAAGAGTAAGTGGACTCTTTATTTTTTCAATAAGACAAGTATATATATTAAATATAATGAACCATATCATTTATGCAAGCAAACCCTATGTTATATAATAGACTTTCATGCTCCCAAACAATGTAATTTTAGGTTTGCTCAAGTTTCAAAAAGAAAAGCATTCTCTATATTCGTCCTTAAAAAAATCATTTCTAGGGCACCTGGGTGGCTCTGTCATTAAACGCCTGCCTTCGGCTCAGGTCATGATCCCAGGGTCCTGAAATCCAGCCCCACATCCGGCTCCTTGCTCCACGGGAAGTCTGCTTGTCCCTCTCCCACTCTCCCTGCTTGTGTTCCCTCTCTCACTGTCTCTCTGTGTCAAAAAACAAACAAAATCTTAAAAAAAAATCATTTCTAACCTCACTCTCCTAACTTCGGATGCACATTTGAAAATTAATCATGTAGTGCCTCATTACATGATCTATATCATGTTATTTAATGTTTGTAGAGCTGTTTAATAGTTCTTTAATTAAACCACATGGTAAGGGTACCAAGAACAAAGTAGGTTCCCCATAAATCCTGGAAGGAGAATTACTTTTGGATCAATTGAAGTTTTGAGGCTCTGGAATTGAGATTCCTAAAAAGAAAGAGAGGGAGGAAAAGAATGAAAATAAAGTTTGTTTATGCCTCTAGAGTGGGAGCTGCATTCTCAGATGCCTGGAGAATTCAGGGGAGGTAAATTCAAATAAATGATTTAATAAGAATAGGGAGTTGTAGGCTCAGTGTCAAACTTGAACTCAGGTACTAAGTAGTAAGAAATAGAATGCTAGGAAGACAGGAAACTGCTTTTGTGGCACTGAAATATTAATTCATGATTCACAAAAATCAATATTTTAAAGTGTAAGTCTTGATAGTATTCTTATATGTCCCCGAATGCCCTTTGAGACCAGGATAAATTTCCATTTCTCAAGGCCTGACTTGAAGCTCTTGAGATTGCCTTTTCCTTTATCTCACTTGGAACTGAGATTTTTAAGTGAAGAATAAAGAGATTAGAACAAAGTTTATGCTCCTTGACTCAAAAAAAAAAAAAAAAAAAGATCATCTATCTAGGGTGCTTTAATAAAACTCCTCATGCTCTGTCCTTGTAAGGTTGTCTAGGCTAGCCCTTGCCTTTTTCTCATCTTGGACCTGGCACCTTGGCCTTGGAACTGGTTTTCTACCATGATTCATTCCTTTGCCCTTTAGAAAAAATTCTGTATTTGGACTACTTTATTCCCATCTTCACTTTCCTCAAGATTCTGGACTCCAGCTTTCCCTTTCCTCTATAATTCATTTCTCTGTGAAGCTTCATGTTATTATCAAGTTCAGTGCAAACTTCCAGAACCCCAGCCAAGAGCAAAGCCCTCAGGTCCCTACTTGCTAAGGAAAGGAATTTGGACATCAAAAATGTTGCAAGAAAATCAAGAGAAAATGTTACCCAAGCAGAGGATGAGCTCCCATATGTGTGGCTATATGAACAGAAAGCCTTCTCTCCTTTGGCAGAGATGGCAGTCAGCAAGACTGGATTTTGCCAACAGTTAGGCTCTCCAGATAGTAGAAAGGTTCTTGCACCCACAGAGCAAACAGTTTGACTGTGTTTGAACTTCTCAGTGAATAAAAGCCATTGCAACTCTTTAAATAGTTAGGGTAGGGAAACAGCTGTCAAACATAACTGAAAAACCATGCACGCTCTTTGTTGTCCTTCTCTAGACTGTCTGCCCCGAGGAAGAAAAAGCTACAGATGTTTCCTCAGGAAAGCATTCTGAAAAGAGCAGAATAATGCAGCTATTCTGGACTTGAACCCAGAAGACACAGGTTCACATTCTGTCACAAACATTGCTGTGCTACCCCCCACAAGTCTGTTTCCTCTCTAAACCTGGACTTGTCCATTTTTTAAAAAGAGATGACGTAAAAATATTAATCTCATACTGCCAAGATAAATTCAAGAGGTTAAGTATGTAAAAGAACTTTTAAATACTTTAGCACCCCTTAATGGGTACTTTATTTGAGGTTAATTATGACTTGCTAGTATTTTAGCATTTATGGCATTCATACTATTTGTGATTTAAATGATACAGGTTAAAAATAATATTTGGATTTTTAATCCAAGAAAGTGTATTAAAAAAGACCTTTTAGCAGTAGTATAATAGCAGGATGAATTTTGGAGTCAGATTCAGTGCAAATCCAAGATCTGCAACAGACTATATGATCATAGTTTATCACTTTTCAGCCACATGTACTCATCTGTGAATAATTCTTTGCATTGTTATCCAGGGTTGAATGAGAAAGCATAGCAGAGCATAATGTTTGTTGTCTTTCTTTTGCTCCTTTGAGGTTTAAAATTATGAACATATAATGTATTATTTTCTTCAAGGGTACAGGTGTGTGAATCATCAGTCTTACACAATTCACAGCACTCACCATAGCACATAACATCCCCCAAGGTCCATTACCCAGCCACCGCATCCCTCCCACCTCCATACCCTGCAGAAACCCTCAGTTTCCTGAGATTAGGAGTCTTTTATGGTTTGTCTCTCTCTCTGGTTTTGTCTTATTTCATTTTTTTCCTCTCTTCTCCTATGATCCTCTGCCTTGTTTCTCAAATTCCACATATCATTGAGATCATATGATAGTTGTCTTTCTCTGATTGACTTATTTCATTTAACATAATACCCTCTAGTTCCATCCATGTCATTGTAAATGGCAAGATTTCAATTTTTGATGGCTGCAAAATATTCCATTGTATATATATTCCACATCTTCTTTATCCATTCATCTGTTGGTGGACATCTGGCTCTTTCCACAGTTTGGCTATTGTGGAGATTGCTGTTATAAACAGTTGGGTGCACATGCCCCTTCAGATCACTACATTTGTATCTTTGGGGTAAATACCCAGTAGTGCAATTGCTGGGTCATAGGGTAGCTCAATTTTCGAATTTGAGGAATCACCATACTGTTTTCCAGAGTGACTGCACCAGTTTGCATTCCCACCAAGAGTGTAGGAGGTTTCCCCTTTCTCTGCATCCTCACTGACATTTGTCATTGCCTGACTTGTTAATTTAAGCCATTCTGACTGGTGTGAGGTGGTGGTATCTCACTGTGGTTTTCATTTGTGTTTCCCTGATGCCAAGTGATGTTGAGCATTTTTCTATATGTCTGTTGGCCATTTGGATGTCTTCTTTACCAAAGTGTCTGTTCAGGTCTTCTGCCCACTTCTTGATTGTATTATTTGTTCTTTGGGTGTTGAGTTCGATAAGTTCTTTATAAATTTTGGATACTAGCCCTTTATCTGATATGTCATTTGAAAATATCTTCTCCCATTCTGTCAGTTCTCTTTGGTTTCATTGACTGTTTTCCTTGTTGTGCAAAAGTTTTTTATCTTGATGAACTCCCAATAGTCATTTTTTGCCTTTGTTTCCCTTACCTTTGGTGACATGTCTAGCAAGAAATTGCTGTGACTGAGGTGAAGGAGATCGCTGCCTGTGTTCTCCTCAAGGATTTTGATGGATTCCTGTCCCACATTTAGGTTTTTCATCCATTTTTTGAGTTTATTTTGTATATAGTGTAAGGAGTATGGCTGTCCAATTTTCCCAACACCAAGAGACTGTCTTTTTTACATTGGACATTCTTTCCTGCTTTGTCGAAGATTAGTTGACACAAAAGTGAGGTTAAATAAATTGAAGGGATTGACTATGACTGTAAAAATGAAAATTAAAAAAGGTTTTAAAAAAGAATTGATAAGAAGTTGGTTGATAAAGGAAAGAAGAAAAAGTAAAGAAAAAAAGGGAATATGATCAGGCAGGTGAATAGAACAGAGAAATACACTAGATCCCTTTTTAAAATCCTTTTTAATTTTCGTTTTCTCAGTCATATTCTATCACTTCATTGATTTAACCTTATTTTTTGTATGTACATGTTTTTATTTCTTTAAAATTTGGGGATGCAGTTTCTTCTAACAGATCAAAATACACTCAAGATCTAGTGTCAATCACTCTTGCCTCCCCCCCTCCAGCCACACTCCATGATCACCTGGCTTGTAACTGAGCATTTCTATCTCTGACACACAGTCCTGTTTGGGATCTCCAGACCCAGCAGATTCCTGCAGTGCACTCCTGCAATGCTTCTCCTGGTGGAGGAAGGGGAGTCTCCCCTGCTCTGTCGCTTGTCCTTCCCTGCTCAAAGAGCAGTGGCCCTACTGGCCACAGATGACAGTTTATGGCAACCCCTAGCTGAGGGCCCACTCCTCCACTCACTCTTTGCAGCTGGCTTCTCTGCTCTGATGCCTGTGAACTCTGCCACACTCAGGTACCCCCAGTCTTCCTGTGACCCTGAGGATTCTGAGACCACACTGTGCCAGTGAGGGTTCCACCCCCCACATAGCCACCAGAGGGACATCTTTCAGTGGAGCAGACTTCTAAAAGTTCTGATTTTGTGTTCCACTGCTCTATCATTTGCCAGTAGCTGACTGACAAAGGCTGCCTCCTCCTGTGGTCTCTCTTCCATATATAACCTTAGATTCACTTGCCTCTGCACCTCCTACTTTGCAGAAAGTGGTCACTTTTCTCTTCATAGAGTTGCAGCTATTCTTTTCTTTGATCTCCAGTTGATTTTGCAGGTGTTCAGAATGGTTGGATAGATACTTAGCTCAATTCCTGAGACCAGACAAAATTTAGGTCTCCTACTCCTCTGTTATCTTGGACTCTCTTTTCTTTCTACTTCTTGACAAGCCTTCTAGTCTCTCAAGTTTATTAAACCCTGAAAAAAAGAAAGTTTTTAGTGGATCCAAGCAAGAGATACTGGCATAGGAATATCCTGCAGCCAGGTAGAGAATAAATCTTTCATGGTTGTCAGACAGTGCTAGATTCAGCTTCTGCCTTGTGGTTGTAGTTGGGTATCATTTGTACTCTCACAAACCTTTAATAGTTAGTTTAAACAAGTTTTGGGTGCTGCCAGATTGACTTGGTAGCATGCAGTTTTCATTATGAAGAGGGATGCAGGGCTACATAGGAAAATTATGTGTCCTTGACTGTCACTGTTATTTTAAAGGTTTATTATCTCTGAGCTGACACTTAGAAAGTTGTATGTCCTGAACGCATGCTCTACAATTTCAAGAATTTATTATCACATCAACTGGTTGTCTTATTTGTGTTTATTTATACCTCATCTATTAGTCTGTGGTATGAATAGTTAAGCTTCCGTCAATGGCATAGTAAGCTGAAAAAGTCAAGTAATGACATATTTGCCCAACAAATACAAATGTGTACTACAGTATTTTAAACACAATGTTATGGGAGAATGCCTGGGAAGGAAGAAGCTAGCATGTTTCTAATTCACACAAGTGTGTTGAAACTCCTTAAAATCCAGGCCAATCTTGCCACATAAAAGTCACTGGGTGTAACTCCCAGGGAAGGGTGAGTTTTCTTGTTTTGTTTTGTTTTCTTTTCTTCTAATGTCTACCTTGGGAAACTACTGCAGGACAAACAATGGCAAGAAACAATGCGTGCAACTTTCTGTGGGAGCAGTAGGTAGGGTGTCACACTTCTGCTTCAAGAAGATCTTGGCATAGGGCGGCCACATGGAAACGAACGGAAACAAACTGCTTAAAGAATAGCAGTGAGAGCAACAGCCCAGTGTTCCTCAGAGTCAAAAATCTTTCATCTAAAGATTTCCCAGAGGATTATCAGTACCAGTGGGAAAAGAGAACCAATCCAAAGTATCTCCTATACATGGCCATTATTGCATCGTAGCTGGGGCAGCATGAGTGAGGGAATAATTTCTTTGGAAATGACCTTCACTTTAAGCTATAAAGCATGACCCAACAGAGGGAGTTTATGGAAGCAGGTTTGACACACTCCAGCTTAAAGGTGAAGTGCTTCTTTATGTGACTATGATGAATATGTGTAAATGCCTCTGGGCATTTGGGATTGCCATAAAAAAAGATGACTACAAAAGAGAAGAGAAGCTTATTATCATGAAGGGCAGATCTACATGATGGCTTACTCTGGTTTTGATTTGAATAATAAAATATGACATTACTTACCATACCATGTGTGATTAAGAATACAGTGAAATGAATCTCAAACTAAAAGCTCAGATATAAAGATACCGCATTTCTTTTATTTAAGAAAAATCAACTTATCCTGTTTTCTCCCTAGCTTCCAAATCAAAAATTATTTTATTTCACACAGAAAAAAAGTCTGTTTTGGAGAGAATATTGAACTTAGATCTTCTTGAACTCTAAGAAAATATTATTATAATTCTACAAAGAAATAACACCATACATATGCTAAATTGTAGTTATTTTTGTCCTTCTACATATTAACTTTAATAATAATATTGAAGGACATATCCAAGATGAGCAACTGACTTTTTAAAAAATAATCATACTACTTGAGCAACTCAAAATTTATATTCTATTAGCAGTGTAACATGGTAAGAAAATTGCCAAAACCTACAAGAAAAACAAATACTGTGAAAGATACAATGACAACAAAATAAAAAAGTAGGGAAATTGATGTCATCAATTCAGCAGTTAAGAGTCATCTCAAGTATGTTTTAGTATCTCTTAAAAAAGAAAAAAACTGGAGCTTGCCATATTTTGGAGATAAAGAACATGCATTTATGAGAATCTGTTCCTAACAGTTTAATAGTAATATTCTCGATCGAGGCCCTTATTAAAGCAATGCAATTGTATCAGAGTCACTCAAGTTATTGAGCAGAAATAGTGAATCACAAAGGATGGAGATTTATAAGTTACATATCATATCTGTATGAAGAAAGATGAAAGATTCCTGATAGGAATAATCAGTGACATAAGAACCAATACTTCAGAAAGTAATTTTTAAAATTAACCCAGAGAGTTATTTCTTACCACTATTTTTAAAATTTTTACATTTTTCTTATTAACATATAATGTATTATTAGCCCCAAGGGTACAGATCTGTGTCTAACTACTATTTTGAGAGAAGCAGCAAGCACATATTTCTTGGGGGAAAAATCATATTGAAGCAATTCCATTTTCTTTTATATCATGGTGCACTATGAATACTTCTGCAAGTAATATAGACTTGCCACTTCAGGCTTTTCCCCATTTTGAACTGCTGAAGCCCAGTGATTTGTATATAGTGGTTTTCTAATTATTATTCCTAGGATGAATGAACACATGAATGAATGAATGAATACAAATTTAGTACCAAACTACAGGGGTTTTTTGTTTTATTACGAAAAATAATAGGAAAATCCAATGTGTACAAACAAGTATTATATATATAATATTTAATATATAGTATTATATATGTAATATTTAAGTGAAGTTTGTTAATTACTGTTATTTCTATGTATCTCATTATACTTGCATTTGTTACTCTAGAAGGTATAAATGGGATTAAAACAGTTTCTTTAGAGAAAGAGAATTTTAAAATAGTGGAGAGGGAAGCTCTTTCAGGCATAGATAAGAATCAAGAACAGCAGTTCTGACAGGCCAGGAATGAAGAAAGAGAAGTTGAGGACACAGAAACTGCTGTGTTATGTATGATAATATTTTTTGTGATAGGAAAAAAAAAATGGGGCAAAAACGGGAGGTAAATTCTAAGAACAATCTCTCCTAAAGGGCCAATCAATCAAATCTTAGCATAAGAGTAAGAGGATGATCTAGGAAAGATGTTGGTGTTCAGAGCCGATGGTCAAGAAAGAATTCTTGAGATGTCTTTGGTGCAAAAAGGTGGTTTTATAAAGCCCAGGGACAGGAACTGTGGGCAGAAAGAGCTATACTGGGATCATGAAGAGTGACTGATTATATACTTTCAAGTTGGGAGGGGGTTAATAATATCAAAAGTCTCTAAGGAATTTTGGAAGTAAGTTTTGCAGGACCTTGAGGGAGCTAGCTATTGTGAGGAAAAGTTCATTTAGTACTGTCTAATAAAACCGTAGTCATGAGACCCTTCAGATATATATCAGGGGAACATATGCTTAGGGCATGATTGCCAACATGTATCTTGGGGGCTAGAGATAAAGAGAGTTTCCAAAGGAATTTTTGTGTGGTCAAGTAGACTTACAGGATCCAGGTGGTTGGGTGAAGATTGCCTTTTGCCCTTAGTATTTACCTCAAGGCAGCTGACTGCTTAGGGGAATGTCACTCTGCCTATTTCAAGGACTTGTCAAAGGGCTGTAAGTAGTAAGGCAATTTCATTTTTTTTTTGTTTTGCCTTTGTTTCCCACATTAAACACATTCAGGGAGAAAAACAAATAAAACTTGAGTTTTAATGATAAAGATAGAAGAATGTCTCTTTTTGTATTTGCACTTTTGATCACCCCTGTAAAAATAATTCGTTTTGCATTATGAGGCAGTTATTGGCAGTTATCATAAATAAAGAGGCTTTATTTTGCTTACCTAAAAGAGAATGTCTACTTGTAAATTTTGCTTTTTCATCCTAGTGGGTCATCTACATTCACTGATATATTAATAGGCAATTTTTACAAGAGAATTTAACAGGTTGAGTGTGAGTAGCCTCCTTTGACAATACCTCAAAACTGGACTTAAAAGTAACAACTACCTGTTCGTCATCTGATGGTAAAGTCAGATGAGCAAATATTTTCAAGAGATTTGTAAAAGGGTATTGGGAATTCCAGCTAGGATTAGACAGAAGTCAGTCTGAGTGTTGGGAGGGGGGAATACTGTAAACAAATGCAGTGTGTGTTTCACAGAAACCACTCTGATTTAGAATCCCCTCTCCTTCAGCTCACTTATTCCCTAATGGTAACCCAGGGCGAGTGTTAATTCTGTTACAATGCAAGGCCGAGGAAGGCAATAGTTATTTTTTTCCATGATTAATGATGTCTTTATATCAAAGTGCTTTCATGAATTTTATTACATTAATGATCACTTTAGATATTAAGACACTGATGTTCACAGGTGAGACTGGACTGACTCAGTGTCTCAAAACCAGTTAGTAGCAAAGTCAGGACAGTGCTCTTTGCAGTGTGACCATCAGATAGATGACCAAATTAAACTGCCTTTTCTTTCACTTTTGTGTGAGGAGAGACATCCTAACTCAGTGACTGAATGATGGAAAAAAAGAGTGACTTAATCCAGGGCAAACAGACTTGATTGTGGAACCCAAACAGAAAAATCCTTCGTTTTAGGCCTCTTCCTATGGTTTTGTCCTTGGTCTTTTATTGGTCTTCCTTTCCAAAGATTAAGGAAAAGAAGTGCTAAATTAAGAATTATAGAGGAGGAACTATTTTTATAACGCGCGCCCAAGCTGATCAAGCAACATCAGACTATAGAACTGTCCCTTGCTTCATCTATTTAATGTCTAAATTTGTGTCAAATTTACTTGACGCTTGAAAACAAGTAAGTAGGGACTTGTCATTTCTCTCTTCTCTATAGTTTAAATGTTGGAAATTATGCCCTCAAATATGGACACAAGTTGTATTTTTAATTCTAGGATTCCCAGCACTTAGAGCCTGGCCCATATTCGATACTTTATGTTTGTTGAATGAATGAAAGAATGAATGAATGAACTATGCATTGGTGATGGGAGGTTGAGAGGAATAATGAAAGAAAGGAAGGAAAATCATGTCACCAATGTGGCCTTCCTTCTGTTTTCTGCCTGGACAATGGCAACAAAATGTTACCCAATATTGGCAACAGGGGAAACCTGGTTGGGAAATTTTCTGGTCTTTGAGAAATGGATACTTTTTTTCCAAGGAAGTCAAAGATTGAAGTTACTGAATGTAGTTTCCTTGTCCATTCAAGTGTTATTAACAATGGAACTCATAATGACATTTCTATCACATATTGAAAGTAAAAACTGTAAGGAGACGAATTACTTCTTACATTTTTCTTGAGTTATTTGAATATGGAGCTTCTCAAACTAATGTGCCCATAAATCACCTGGAGAACTTACCAGAATGCGGGGCTTACAGGTTATGATTCAATGAGTCTGCACTGGGGCCTGAGATTCTGCACTGCTAACAGCTCCCAAATGAGTACAACACTGTTGATCCATAGGTCACACTTCGAGTAGTGTGCGTTTTGTTTACTTTTTGGAGGGATTCCCATATTTTCCTTTATCTTCACCGAAAGTCTTACCATTTCATCATTAATATATACTCCATGTCCAACATAAAGGTCTGCAAAGTCCTTTAGGTTTAATCTTCAGACTGATCCTTTATTCTTCCTGGATAGGTTATATTGATGTCACCACATCAGTCTGTCTATGTGACATACTCTGATTAACCAACCTTTTATGACATTTTTCATTATTAAAAAATTCAAATTAAGCCCTTTAGGAAATTGCTGACATCATACCTAAGTATGACTGATTGCCTTACACTAAGCATAGCATCATCAACAGGATGTCCAGTCATCAGAAAATTCCCTTTCTCATTTTTTTCAGTTTATTGCTATTACTGGAAGCTATGAGCTGGACCACTCCTCTCTGAAAAGTAAGGCTGAGCAGCTACTCTCAATCACAGTCCCTTTACATTGTGAAGTATTTAAAAAATAATTATTTGATTAAGTTGAATATAACAAAGCAGTGAGGTTGGCAAACTTCACTTAAAAATTAGAGTCCATTCAAGGTTACCACTCTACCAATAGTTTTCAGACTTGAGAATCACTAAGAATCACCTAGAAGACTTCTTAAGCCATAATTGCTGGGGACCACCTTCAGTTTCTTGCTTCATTAAGTCTGGGTTATTTTTAACTCTAACAAATACCCAGGTGACATTCTGTGCCATGCTTTCTCAACCTCACCACCACTAACATTTCAGAATGGATAATTCTTTGTTGTGGGGGCTGTCCTCAGTATTATAGAATGCTTAGCAACACCCCTGGCCTCTTCCCACTAAATGTCAGTAGTACTCCCACTCCCTGCAGTTGTGACAATCAAAAATGTCTTCAGACATTGACAAATGTCCCCAGAAGATGAATCCACCCTTGGCTGAGAACCACTGTTCTGTGTTATGTCATTCTCATTAACCTGCATTTTAATATGCTTTATTAAGTGAAAGACTAAAGATGTGCCAACTCAGGTGTCATGGCAGGGTGGTGTAGCATGCGTGTTGACAGCATTCCCCCATGGGTGTTTCCATGGAGAAACTGGTTATTACTGATGCTTGAGGTCACTACTAGCCTAACAATACTGTTCTAACACCTAAGCAAAAGAACACAAAGGAACATTTTGAAGACAATCCACTCTTATGCCAGGGCAATCTCTGGATATCAAGTAAGGTGTCTGGAAAATACATGTGATTCGTATAAGGTCACATTCTTCTCTCTCTCTTTCACTGATCTGTGTTTTCTCCATGTTCAGACAGCATTTTTTTTTTAATCTTCCTTTGGATCTCACATTAAAATGTTATCTCTGTATCCAAGAAATATTTTGTAATCTCTGTGTCCTCATTGATTCTGTATAGTTTCTTTATTTAATTTATTGAGTTACTTCTCAAAAGAAAAATGTACAAAGGCTCATGGAAAACCCAATGAATAATGATGCTATTGATATCAATAAAGGGTAACTTCTTTCTGTTCCACTCTAGTTCACATAATGACCTGGAATTCTTACTAAGAGAGATTGCTCAGAATCTATTTTTGTTCATTTACTGAAAGAAGTCCATTGACACTAGATTCAGATTTCCATTGAAACAGAAAAAAAGAAATGTTAATTTAGAAACTGTGATCCAAAGACCCAATAGGAATTCCAAATGTCTCCAACAGTGAAAACTAATAGAAGGCTGAAGAAAAGAAGAGGGTAGATTTTCTTCAGACAAATCCTCTACTTCCTTCCTCTTGCCCCTGTCTTGAACATCTCTACAACAAATCCTACCAGGCCCTCTTGACTACACAGTTCCAATATCCCCTTACTCACTCCTCTACCCTCCTTTTGCTCTCCCTACCCCATCCCCACTAAAGAAAAAATATGGAGTAAAGACTGAGAGGGTCATCTTATGTGGGAGAATCACTCCTGTAAGGAAAAAGTTTTAGATTTTGAGCTGAAAGAAGACAAGTAAAATTCTTGCAATATAAGATCAGAGAAAAGAGTTCTGTTGAAGGAAGTGGAAGAACTTTCAAGACTAATGATTTACATTAGAATGATAAGGCATATTTAACACAAGTTCACATTTTATTTGATACTGTGTAATGTGTATACATTTTTACATTTGAAATGCATTATATATTAAGCTTTAAAAAAAATTTTGTGAATTCTGATCAGGTTTTGAAATAAAACTTTGAAATTTGGAAATAATGGAACAAATCCCTTAATACTGGCCTTATTTTTTTTTTCTCCAGTATTGTGCTTATTTATTCAACATGTCTAAACCTGAAGTGATACCCCAAATACTTCCCCTCCATCAGAATCTTCAATTAAAGGAATTCCTTTGCAGTCATTCAAGTCCTGGGTATTACCATTGATACCTCCTTCTTACTTGGTCCCCCAGTCCAATCTGTTAACAAGTCTAAAAAGTTCTACTTGTTAAATATTTCTTGAACTCCATGGACAAGAAAAAGATTGGAGAAGTCCAGTCTTCCCAAGCAAAGATTACAGCACAATGGAGCAAAAGAAAAATATGAGTTTGGATGCCTTAAAGAGACTAAGAAAAACTCTGCCAGTGCCACCCCTCTCACAAAGGCTACACAGGATAGGACTGAACCACTAGTCAGTGGTAACTTCTCCACAAGGGAGAAAGATAGAAGAGTAAGTGCCTGGCTGTGTTGGACATTGGAGAAACCCATTTCTCTCCAGCAGCACTCATAGTACTGATGCAGGACCTCTGTGACTGGGGGGAAAGGAGGAGATATGGAAAGAAACATATAAGAATATCAAAGGGCACATTAAAGGGTCTTCTCCCAGGACTACTGAAAAAGTCTGCTCACAAGTTTTTGAGAGAGCCTCACCCAAAGGTCCTCTGGCAGCTTGCAGTCAACTCAACACTCCAAGTGTCAAACCCATATCTCTCCCCACTCTGTAACCAGTTCCTCTGCACACTCCCAAATATGGTGGTGACCCCAGTAAACAGAATGCTTTCAGGAAACCAGACTGGGGTCTTTGGACAAGGGGGAACCACAAACTTGAACTGTAGCACCACCTGCTGGAAAACAAAAGAGAGGGTTTTTGTTTTGTTTTGTTTTTGTTTCATTTTGTTTTTGTTTTTGGTAATAACCACAGAAGACCTAAAAGCTTAAGAATTTTGTCATGAGAAAAATCAAGAAATGTGGAGTAGGTATCCATACAAAATTGTGGAAAACTCCAGATTTAGATATAACAGGACCAAAGAGCAGTACATCCCAACTGAAGGCAACTAGTAAAGATAGGAGAAGGTGTCTTCTACTTCAGTTGTGAAAGTTGCAATGCAAAATTTCAAGAAACATGAAGAATCAAGAGAACATATTGTCACCAAAAGATAACAATATTCCTCTAATAACTGAACTCAAAAGTATGAAATTTCATGATTTAGCTGATAACTCAAAATAGTTTTTCCTCTTTTGAGGAAATTCAACAAGCTATAAGACATACAGACAATTCAATGAAATAAGGAAAACAATACATAAATAAAATGAGAAATTTAACAAAGGGACAGCAATCATAAAAAAGAACCAAATAGAGCTTCTGGAGTTAAAAAATTCAATGAACAGAATGAAAAATGCAGTAGCATCTGTAGCAGAATAGACAAAATGGGAGACAGAATCAATGAACTAGAGGATAAGGACTTTGAAATAAAACTGGAGGAGAACAAAGAAAAAATAATGAAAAAGAGCAAAGAAAATCTATGAAATCTTTGAGACTCTATCCAATATTAGAATAATTGGGGCCCCAGAAGGACAAGAGAGGGAGAAGTAGGTAGAAAGTTTATTTAAAGAAATAAAAACTAAGAACTTCCCAAACCTGAGGTAAATCATGAACATTCAAGTTCATGCAGCTAATAGATACCCTATTATCTTAATGCAAAAAGACCTTCTCTATGTCACATTATAATGAAACTGTCAAAAATCAAAGACAAAGAGAAAATCCTAAAAGCAGCTAGAGGAAAAAAACCTACAAATGAACCATCTCCTTAGGCTATAAGCAGATTTCTCAGCAGAAACCCGTAGGCCAGAAGGGAATGGAATTAGATGTTCAAAGTGCTGAAAGGAGAAAATTACCAGCCGAGAGTAGTGTATCTAGCAAAGTCATCATTCAGGTATGAAGGAGAAATAAAAGCTTCCCCAGACAAGCAAAAGCTGAGGGAGTGCATCCCCATAGACCTGCCTTGCAAGAAATTCAGAAAGAAGTTCTTAAGCTAAAATGAAAAGATGCTAACTAGTGATATGAAAACATGAGAAAGTATACAACACATGGGTAAAGATAAATGTATACTCAGATTTAGAAAAGTGTGTTCTGTAATACTTAACTAAAGTATGAAAGTTAAGAGTATTAAAACTAACGATAGCTACTATACTATGTTAATAAATATACGATATAAAAAGAGGTAAATTTTTGTTATACCCGAGTTTTTGCATCCGAGAGACCACCAAGGAGTCAACACTGATGTAATCCCACGAGGGTTTACTCAGCAAGCTTAAGCTTGGGCCCAAGTATACCCGACACAGTGGAGTAGGAACTTGGACCCTGAACCAGATTACAGTCAGAGTTTTTAAAGGCAGAGTAGGGGTGGACTCGGCGGTTGATGAGGACAAAGAGGGTGTTCAGAAGGACTAGCAGGGTAAAGAAGATTGTAAGGATATTGGAGGCCTGGCTATTATCAAGCCAAGGCCATTTTTCCCTCTAATGAGGCACTAACATGAAGACAGTTGGGAGTTTCCTGGTGGAATGTCACATTCCTCCTATCAAGTGTCCTTGTTAGTGAGATTTAGGACTGGGACATTTGTAAAATGATGGAGACTCCTGTCTTGCAGGATTGTGATTTCTGCATGTTAACTATTTGTTCACACATACTACCGAGGGGAGGGGAGCGGGTGGAGAGGAGGTGTAAGGTGCCAGCTTTTGCTTTGTCAAGATGGCTGTACTTATGTCAGGGCTAGACTCGAGGTGGGTATAGCCTTGGTTTTCTTGGCCTCCACATTTTGTGATAAAAAATATAAGCAAGGTGGGAGTGAAAGGGTGGAGCTCTCATGTACCATTAGAGTTCAGTTGTTATCAGCTTAAAAATCAACTGTTTTATCTGAACCTCATGATAATCACAATGCAAAAACTAGGTGATATTAACAGAATAATTTTTAAAGGATAAAAAAAAGCATACCATTACAGAAAATCACCTATTTACAAAGGTAGGCAGAAAGAGAGGAAAAAGAAACATTGGAACTATCAAACAGTCGGGAGAGCAACAAGATGGCCTCAGTAAATCCTTACCTATCAATAATTACTCTAAAGGTAAAAGTGAGGAAATAGAAAATGATATTCCAAGGAAGTAGAAACCAAAACCAAAACCAAAAGGAAGATTAGTCAGCTGTATTTATATAGCTATATTATAAGCTATATTTATATCAAACGAATATAAAAAATTATAACAAACAAATCAGAACAAATCAAATAAAATAATCTTTAAGTCAAAAACAGTAACAGGAGATGAAGAAGGTCATTATGTAATCATAAAGGGGTCAACTTATCAGGAAGATATAATAATCAATATATACACACCCAACATTGGATCTCCTAAATGTATTAAGCAAACACTAACATATCTAAAGGGAGAAACAAACAACAGCACAGTAACAGTAGAGAACTTCAATACCCCTTTCGGCAATGGATAGATCATCCAGAGTGAAACACTGGACTTGAAACATACATTATACCAAATGAATCTAACAGGCATTTATGAACATTTTATCCAACAGCAGAAGAATACACATTCTTCTCAAGTGCACATGGAACATCTTCCAGGATGAATCATATGATATGTCACAAAACAATTCTTTTTTTAAAAAAATACATTTTATTTATTTATTTGACAGAGAGAGACATCCCAAGTAGGCAGAGAGGCAGGCAGAGAGAGAGAGAGGAGAAAGGAGGATCCCTGCTGAGCAGAAAGCCCGATGCAGGGCTCGATCCCAGGACCCTGAGATCACGATTTGAGCTGAAGGCAGAGGCTTTAACCCACTGAGCCACCCAGGCGCCCTTGTCACAAAACAATTCTTAACACATTTAAGGAGATTGAAATAATCCCAAATGTGTTTTCTGACCATCATGATATGAAACTATAATGGAAATCAACAACAATAGGAAAGCTGGAAAATTTACAAGCATGTGGAAAATAAACCCCACACTCCTAAACAACAAATCAGTCAAAGAAGAAATAAAAAGAGGAATTAAAAAAAACTTGGAAATAAGTGAAAATGGAAACAATACTCCAAAAGCTATGAGATGCTGCAAAAGAAATTTATAGCAATAAGTGCATCTATTGAGAAAATAGAATGATTTCAAATAAACCTAACTGTACACCTTAAGAAACTAGAAAGATAGTAAATTAAAAAAAAAAAAAAGAAACAAGAAAAGAGAAAAGAAATAACAAAGATCAGAGTGGAAATAAATGAAATAGAGACCAGAAACACTGTAGAAATGATTGACAAAAATAAGAGACTTTTTTTTGAAATGGTGAACATAAAATTGAAGAAGTATTAATGTTATAATTAATAATAAAATTGATTGAAAGTGTTTAGTTAGACATAAAAAAGAGAGAAAAGACTCAAATGAAATCAGAAATGAAGAAAAGTCATTACAAATGATACTAGAGAAATATGTAGGTTCATAAGAAACTAGTTTGAACAATTATATGTCAACAAATTGGACAACCTGGAAGAAATGATATCTGCCAAGATAAATAATGAAGAAGTAGAAAATCTGAACATACTGTTAATGAGTAAAGAGATTGAAGTAGTAATTAAAAACCTCTCAACACAGAAAAGCCCAGAGCCAGTTGGCTTCTCTGGTAAATTCCACCAAACATTAAAAGAAGAATTAATGCCAATCTTTCTCAAACTTCCAAGAACTTAGAGAAAAGGGAACATTTACAGGGCCCACATTACTCTGATAACAAAACCAAATAAGGATACTACAAGATAAGAAAAATCCAAATCCTCAAAGAAGTCAAATTATCACTCTTCGCAGATGATATGATACTATATGTGGAAAACCCAAAAGACTCCACTCCAAAACTGCTAGAACTTATACAGGAATTCAGTAAAGTGTCAGGATATAAAATCAATGCACAGAAATCAGTTGCATTTCTCTACACCAACAGCAAGACAGAAGAAAGAGAAATTAAGGAGTCAATCCCATTTACAATTGCATCCAAAACCATAAGATACCTAGGAATAAACCTAACCAAAGAGACACAGAATCTATACTCAGAAAACTATAAAGTCCTCATGAAAGAAATTGAGGAAGACACAAAGAAATGGAAAAATGTTCCATGCTCCTGGATTGGAAGAATAAATATTGTGAAAATGTCTATGCTACCTAAAGCAATCTACACATTTAATGCAATTCCTATCAAAGTATCATCCATCTTTTTCAAAGAAATGGAACAAATAATGCTAAAATTTATATGGAACCAGAAAAGACCTCGAATAGCCAAAAGGATATTGAAAAAGAAAGCCAACGTTGGTGGCATCACAATTCTGGACTTCAAGCTCTATTACAAAGCTGTCATCATTAAGACAGCATGGTACTGGCACAAAAACAGACACATAGATCAATGGAACAGAATAGAGAGCCCAGTAATAGACCCTCAACTCTATGGCCAACTAATCTTCGACAAAGCAGGAAAGAATGTCCAATGGAAA
The DNA here is from genome assembly GCF_022355385.1 of Mustela nigripes. NCBI lineage: Eukaryota > Metazoa > Chordata > Mammalia > Carnivora > Mustelidae > Mustela > Mustela nigripes. The sequence continues at coordinate 160,492,880 of NC_081558.1, read as the reverse complement.
AAAGACAGCCTCTTCAATAAATGGTGCTGGGAAAATTGGACAGCCACATGCAGAAAAATGAAATTGAACCATGTCCTTACACCACACACAAAAATAGACTCAAAATGGATGAAGGACCTCAATGTGCAAAAGGAATCCATCAAAATCCTTGAGGAGAACACAGGCAGTAACCTCTTCGACCTCTGCCACAGCAACATCTTCCTAGGAACATTGCCAAAGGCAAGGGAAGCAAGGGCAAAAATGAACTATTGGGATTTCATCAAGATCAAAAGCTTTTGCACAGCAAAGGAAACAGTTAACAAAATCAAAAGACAACTGACAGAATGGGAGAAGATATTTGCAAACGACATATCAGATAAAGGACTAGTGTCCAGAATCTATAAAGAACTTAGCAAACTCAACACCCAAAGAACAAATAATCCAATCAAGAAATGGGCAGAAGACATGAACAGACATTTCTGCAAAGAAGACATCCAGATGGCCAACAGACACATGAAAAAGTGCTCCATATCACTCGGCATCAGGGAAATACAAATCAAAACCACAATGAGATATCACCTCACACCAGTCAGAATGGCTAAAATCAACAAGTCAGGAAATGACAGATGCTGGCGAGGATGCAGAGAAAGGGGAACCCTCCTACACTGTTGGTGGGAATGCAAGCTGGTGCAGCCACTCTGGAAAACAGCATGGAGGTTCCTCAAAATGTTGAAAATAGAACTGCCCTATGACCCAGCAATTGCACTATTGGGTATTTACCCTAAAGATACAAACATAGTGATCCAAAGGGGCACGGGCACCCGAATGTTTATAGCAGCAATGTCCACAATAGCCAAACTATGGAAAGAACCTAGATGTCCATCAACAGATGAATGGATCAAGAAGATGTGGTATATATACACAATGGAATACTATGCAGCCATCAAAAGAAATGAAATCTTGCCATTTGCGACAACATGGATGGAACTAGAGCGTATCATGCTTAGCGAAATAAGTCAAGCAGAGAAAGACAACTATTATATGATCTCCCTGATATGAGGAAGTGGTGATGCAACATGGGGGCTTAAGTGGGTAGGAGAAGAATAAATGAAACAAGATGGGATTGGGAGGGAGACAAACCATAAGTGACTCTTAATCTTACAAAACAAACTGAGGGTTGCTGGGGGGAGGGGTTTGGGAGAAGGGGGTGGGATTATGGACATTGGGGAGGGTATGTGCTTTGGTGAGTGCTGTGAAGTGTGTAAACCTGGTGATTCACAGACCTGTACCCCTGGGGATAAAAATATATGTTTATAAAAAATAAAAAATTAATTTAAAAAAAATGAAAGGTCAATATTCTTGATGAATATAGATGCAAAAATTCTCAGCAAAATGTTAGTAAACTAAATTCAACACGTTCAAAGAATCATATACCATGACCAAATAGAATTTATTCTTGGGATACAAGGATGATTCAACATATGCAAATCAATAAATGTGATACATAAAATTAATAAAATGAAAGACAAAACTCACATGATCATCTCAATAGATGCAGGACAAACATTTGACAAAATACAACATCCTTTCATTGTACAAACCTTTGACACATTGGGTATAGAAACAATATACCTTAAAATAGTAAATTCCATATACCAAAAGCCCATAGAAAATATCAGACTCAACAGGGAAGGATGGAAAATTTTCCACTAAGATCAAGAACAAGAGTGCCCACTCTCACTACTCTTATTCAACATAGTACTAGAAGTCCTAGTAAGAGCAATCAGGCAAGACAAAGAAATAAAAACTGTCCAGATCAGAAAGAAGTAAAATTGTTGTTATTTGTGCCTGATATAATTTTTAAAAAAATATTTTATTTTTTTGAGAGAAAAATCAAGTAAGAGAGATTGAGAGAGAGAGAGAGCATGAGCAGAGGGAGGAACAGAAAAAGAGTGAGCTTAACTCAGGACTCAACTGCAGGACCCTGGGATCATAACCTGTGCCTAGGGCAGATGGTTAGACTGAAGCACCCAGGTGCTCCTGCAGGTGATATAATCTTATATAGAGAAAATTTTAAAGATAACCAAAATACTTCTAGAACTAATCAATGAATTCAGTAAGGCTGTAGATACAAAATCAGCATACAGAAATTAGTTGTGTTTCTATACACTGACAACATAAACCTGAAAAAGAAAGCTATTCCATATTCACAATAGCATTGAAAACAATAAAATACTTAGAAATGAATTTAACAAAGGAAGTGAAAGATCTGTGCAATGAAAACTATAAGACTGATGAAAGGAATTGAAGAGGACTTAAACAATTGAAAGGATAGTTTGTGATTTTGAGTTGAAAGAATTATTATTGATAGGATGTCCACACTATCCAAAACCATCTACAGATTAAATGCAATCCCTATCAAAATTCCAATGAAAATTTTGACAGAAATAGAAAGCAACCCTGACAGAACCACAACAGACTCCAAATAGTTAAAGCAATAGAGAAAAAACAATCTAGAAGCATCACACTTTCTGACTTCGAACTATACTGCAAAGCCACAGTAATTAAACCAATTGGATACTGACATTAAGGATGGACACATACACAAATGGAAAGAATATTGAGCCCAGAAATAAACCTTGCATCTATGGTCAACTAATATTTGACAAAGCAGCCAAGAACAGTCAAGGGGAAAGGATTGTCTTTTTGACGAGTGATGTTGGGAAAACTGGGTAACTACATACAGAAAAATGAAATTGGACCTTATCTTCCACAACTCACAAAAATTAACCTGAAGCATATTAAAGACTTAAACATAAGACCTTATACAATAAAACCAAAACAAAACATGGAAAAAGATCCTTGATATTGGTCCTGGCCATGATTTTTTAGATAGAACACCAAAAGCAAAGATCAATAAGTGGGACTGCATCAAGCCAAAGAGCTTCTGCACAGCAAAAGAAACAACCAACAAAAAGAAAAGGCCACCTATAGAATGAGAAAAATATTTGCAAATATTGCATAATATTTGCATATTGGAAAAGAGTTTAATATCCAACATAACTAATTCATGCAAACTGATAACAAAAAATCCAATTATGAAATGGGAAGAGGAACGGAATAGATATTTATCCAAAGAAGATATCCAAATGGCCAAGAGATATATGAAAAGATGCTCAACATCACTAATCATCAGTGCAATACATATCAAAACCACAATGAGATATTACCTCACACCTGTTAGAATGGCCATCATCAAAAAGAAAAGAGGTTAACAAGTGTTAGAAAGGATGTGGAGAAAAGGTACCCATTGTGCACACCTGGTTGGAATGTAAATTGGTGCAGGCACTGTGGAAAACAGTATAGAGACTCCTAAAAAAAATGTGTGTGTATATACACACACAGACACACACATATACATGTGTGTGTATATATGTGTGTATATATATACCATAAGATCCAGCAACTTCTGGGTGTATACCCAAAGGAAATGCAAACAGTATATTGAAAATGCATCTACACTCTCATGTTTATTATATCATTATTCACAATAGCCAAGATATGAAAACAACCTAACTGTCTGTCAATGGATGAATGAATAGAAGATGTAGTGTGTGTGTGTATATATATACATATATGTATGTATATATATACATACATATATACACACATACATATATGTGTGTATGTGTGTATATATATACATGTACAAATGTATATATATACATACATATATGTATGTGTATATATATTTATACAATGGAATATTACTCAGCCATGAGAAAGAGGGAAACTTTGCTACTTGTGACAACATTGATGGACTGGAGAGACATTACGCTTAGTGAGATGACCCAGACAAAGACAAACAATATATGGTATCTTTTCTATGTGGTATCCAAAAAACCCAAACCCATAGAAAAAGGGTAGAAAATGGAGGTTTCTAGGGGCTTCAGGGCTGGAGGAATTGGGGTCATTTTGTTTAAGGGTACAAACTTACAACTAGCAAGTGAATAAATTCTGGAGAGCTAATGCACAGTCAAGTGATTATGGTCGACAATACTGTATTATATACTTCAAACTTGCTCAGAGACTAGATCTTAGAAGTTCTTAGACACACGCACACAATGATAATGGTGTGACCTGATAGAGATGATAGCTAAAACTAAAGTGATAGTCACATTGCCATGTACAAATGTATCAGGTCAACAGGTTTATACCTTACACAATGTTATAAGTAAATACATTTTTAAAGATTTACGTATTTATGAGAGAAAGAGAGAGAGGGGGAGTGTGTGAAAGAGAGGAGGGGCAGAGGAAGAGAATCACCAGGCAGACTGCACTGAGCGTGGAGCCCAGGATATTGATCCCACAACCCAAGAGACCAGGACCTTAGCTGAAATCAAGACCCAGATGCTCAACAAACTGAGCTGCTCAGGCACCCCTGTAAATTACATTTTTTATAAAAAATATAAATGTTAAATATATTTAATTCTATATAAAATAATATCAGATAAAATATAATAAGTCAATTATTTGAAACACTAAACACTATATAAAAATTTATTTATGAAAACATTGTATTTAAATATTATTTGATCATCTACAAAAAGGGTTGATCCCATGTCAATGATCTCATACCAACTACATGCAGTAATTTTCTGTGAAAACATTTCCAAATATTAAGATTCTTTTTGCTTCTGAACTACTTGGGAGGAATGATGAAGTAATATTTATAAGCTAGCCCTAAATATTTTTCTCTGGCTCATTCACCTTTAAATAATTCTACCTCTTGCTTGCAAACTTGAGACTTTTTTGAAAGCTTTAATCTTTTTTTTTTCTTTTTCAGGATGGCATTAAGAACAAGTTACAGTGTTTGTTGTTGTTTTGAAAGAAAGTGTATTCAGGTTTTTTCTTCTTCAGTATCTGTATCAATTTCAATTTTGTCATGTTTATATTCCACTTGTTTGGAAAATCTGTGAACTAGAATAAGAATTGTGTGGGCAATGAAGTTTGTGTTGTCAATTGACTTTTGTTGTTTTGTTTATGAGGATTTTTGGAAGTATAGAAGAATGCTTTTTAATCAATGAAATACATCTGCTTAAGCACTTCAAGTGTAGTATATAAGTATATAAAGGTGTTGATGGTTTATTTTTTTTTATTTTTTTATTTTTATTTTTTATTTTTTATAAACATATATTTTTATCCCCAGGGGTACAGGTTTTTTAAAGATTTTATTCATTTATTTGACACACACAGAGAGAGAGAGATCACAAGTAGGCAGAGAGGCAGGCAGAGGGGGAGGGGAAAGCAGGCTCCCTGCTGAGCAGAGAGCCCATTGCCTATGCCAGCCTTGATCACAGGACTCTGAGATCATGACCTGAGCCGAATGCAGAGGGTTAACCCACTGAGCCACCCAGGCGCCCCTGGTTTATGTTTTTTTTTAAAATCTCAGTATTACACCAAAAGAATATCAGTGTCTTGGCACTGAAATTTAACACAGTCCACTAGAATTTTGAAAACCAATATTGTGATCTCAATTTCTTCTCTAGAATTCTTCAGTTAGATAAGCCTCAGTCAGAGAAACTGGAATTGTTATTCCAATCCTCTTTCCTCTGGGGGAATAAAGTGGAAATTTCCTTCTTCTGTGGAAAAAAAAAAAAAAGTGAGGAGAGTAGTGTTCCACTCAAATGCTTTCTTGTTGCCTTTATAATAAAATATAAACTTCTGACTGTCACCTGCAAGAATCTATATGAACAGGCCTCTAGTTACCTTTGTGACGTCAGCTAGTACCACTCATCTCCTTGTCACACTGGTCTCTCTGGATCCAGAACTGCTAGGGTCTTTTCCACCCTTGGGCCTTTGCACAGCTAATCCCTTTGCTAGAAATGCTCTTCCTCTCCAGCTCTGAAGAGAGTTTCATTCAGATGACAGAATTCCTATCCCTCCAGAAAGCCTATCCCTGTCCCCTCATCTACAGGAGCTCTCTGGTCACTCTCTGATTCATCTTCTCAGTTTCGCTACTGGTTATTTTTCTTCCTTTCATTTATTTATTTATTTTTAATGTATGCCTCTCCTGCCACCTCCTTACCTGGCCCCATAAATGAGCCATGAAGGAGGATCTTTGTCTTTTTCAGTGCTATATCCTTAGTGCCTAGAACAATGCCTGGAACATAGTTTTCACTCAGCATTTGTTATGTGAGAGAATGAATAAAAGAATGAGTAATTCTCTCTCCCATCATTTGTGACATGCAGAATCACCTTCATCCTTCCTGGAAGTGTATTTCCAGGAAGTGTACACTTCCCTGGAAGTGTACTTAGAGCTACCATCCCATGAACGTAATTTCCTACCTAACATTAAGGCATAGCAAGCAAGACCAAGAAAAAATGGAGTGAGTGTCTGATGACACAGCTGGGCAGGGAAACAACTTGCAGATTCACAATGCTAAGCAGGACAGAAAACCCTTTTTTATACCGACATACTATAGTTTCAAAAATTTGTATCTTGGTGGTAAGTTAATGCCTCTGAAATATCTTTGCATTAAACAGGTGTCTCAAACCATGATACCCTTCCCATCTTTTGACATCACTGATAGATTCATGTAGTATTCATGTACTACAGTACTGTTATTTTCCAAACATTACAGACTAAGGGAATTTTAATTATAATTTCTGTATCAAGATGGAAGACTTACCATGCAGGCTTATCTCTCCTGCCTTCTGGAAGTCCCACTGAAATGATAATAAAGTGGCTTGAAACATTATAAATATGCAATAAAAAAGGAGAAAAGGTGAGCATATGTTAAAAACCATGGAGTTCTAACAAAATGAAAGATGAAAAATAAAGATAAGAGTGCATGTTGAAGCAGTAGGGAGAAAGGGTGGCATAGAGCAGAGAAGGATCTAGAAGAGAGGAAAGTAACATGAAACCTGAGGCAGAACTCTGGAGAGGCTCACAATTCAGACCCAGAGTTGTCTGTCTAAAACTCTAAATCCAGGCCAGTTGAGTTCATTCCACATTCTCTAATTTCCCCAATCACATGCAGTTTCCTGGTAAGCCAGTTATTTGCACCCCACCTCATTAAAAACAAAAACAAACACACAAACAAACAAGAAACAAAGGACACTTCCACAAGGAAATTAAATACACTTTCTGAGATTACCTAACATAGAGTATTTGGATATCAGTATTTGGATATCTCCAGAGCAAAGATCTCTACATGTGGGCATTGGGGGGTCCTGAAACATAACTGGCCTGCTATCTTGTTTTCACAGTATGAAAACTACAGTTAATAAGCTCCACCTACATTCTAGAAGCAACCAAGAGCCATAAATCACCTCCAGCTCTTTGAGGAAGTTTGGATCATGAAAAAATAGATCAACTTAAAAACAAAACTAAAACCCTAATTATTTAAGTTAGAACAAAGAGAAGTGACTTATAAAACAAAAGAAAACAAAAAGAAACTTAAAAACAGCTAACATTCGAGTTAGTATCTAGGGATGTTTGAGAGGTTATTTATATAAAACAAGCATAGGAGCCTGCAAAAACAGAAAACCAGTTATCTTGAAAGACCTCTTGGAAATCACAGCTATGACTGACCAACAAAACAATCTAAAGAATCAGTGAAAAGGTTGAAAGATAAAACCATAAAACCTAGGAAATCTTTGGAAGGAAGAAGTAAAAAAAAAAAAAAAAAAAAAAAAAAAAAGACAAAGTCTGAGGGAAAGATGAAAGAATAGAGAATTAATTCTGGATGTCCAACAAGAGATTAAAAGGAACTTTTTAAATGATAAATTGACAGAAATTATTATAGGAGGAAATAATAAAAAATAGAGAGAGAGAACATAACTCCCACAGGTGAATGATAACACTGAAAAGTACCACTGAATGCCAACGTCAATAAATGAAATGAAAATCCACATTATCTCTGGAGGTTCAGAACACCAGAGAGAGGGGCAAAAATAAAACCAAATTTCCTAACAATGAACAAAAATCAGAGGGCATCAGAGTTCTCATAGATCTCCAGGATTCCTTAAGCACTTCAAAGTCAAGACAATTGTAGAGTTCAGAACATAAGCAGTTGCAGCTGAAGGAAATGAGAAAAAAAGAAAATTAAATACAGAAATAAGCCATACAAAATTTCCATAGAGTTGATAACAGTAATTCCTAATTTTTTAAAATATTAGTCTAAAATATAAATAACACACTTATTTTAAATTACCCCCCTTTTAAAGAAAATATTTGCAGATGTTCCTAAGTTGGTCTCTTCTGTTCCCTGACAAACCAATAAATGAAAACCAGTTAAGGTTACCTTTTTCACTAAACCCTCATAATTTTAAGTGTCTAAAAATAAAGACAAGAGATAGGCTAAGAAGAACTACTACATAATTTTTGTCTTTTTAAATGTTCATTAATTTGAAACAGAGGAGGTTCATTTTCCTGCTCTCAGTTTTTCATCCTTCTCCTCCTCTATAGTTTCCTTTTTCCATTTCTCTTGATACTTTGCAAAAGTCATTCAGAGTCTCTTCGTGACTCTGAGTCATATTGATGAATTGTCTGCTGGGGGAAAAAAAAAAGGTAGCATGGAAATGATACAGAAGTACATGTTTCTGTGGTCACTGTGCCTCTTAACCGGCTGGTCTCCACTCTCATGTCTGCAGCATGAGAAGGGTTGACTAGATAAGTCCACTTGGTCTTCCTGCTTTAACACCTCTTCTCTGAATACAATCCCTAAAAGGTCAAGGGCCAGGGTTTCTGCCATAGCAGTTTGCTCCTGTAGAATGGTAGGTATGCCTGTTCTCCATGCTTGCCATGTAGAAACACAGTAAGGGAACATTTGTAACAAGCTTCATCCTCAAAAATCACTTCTATGGCTGTGAACTGTTTTTGATGTTTTGCAATGCAATCAATCTCAATATGGTTGCAAAATTTCCCCCACATGTTTATATCATATATGCATTATTTTTATCTCAAAGTCTACTTTCTTGCCGGGATGTTCATCTACTGATCTGGTCGAATTGCAGAAAAGGGTCACATATTCTCCCAACACGTATGGAAAACCTAAAAATAAAACCCCTAATTAACAGGGAGCTACATATTTCTATCACCCTCTGGATTTAGCCATGTTCTAGCACATACTCTTGTGTATCACGATTATCTTTTTCCAGATCTCTTTTCTAGGGTTGTCAGATAAAAATAGAACTGTTGGGTAAACCTGAATTTCCAATCAACAGCAGAAAAGATTTTCGTATGTTCCGAATACTACACATTCATACGAAGTGTTTAGTTACTTCCTTGAAATTCCAGTTTAACTGGGTGTCCTGCATTTTTATTTACTAAATCTGGCATTCCTACTCTCTTCCCATGTAACCAACAAAACCGTTAAAAAAAGGGCCTCTATTTTGTTCACGTCTGTGTCCTTAGTTCAAGCACTGTCTCCTCACATAGTAAATATTCAATTTTTGCTGAATTAACTGATGAGCATGCAAAGAAAACAACTAGAGGATAGAGAGTGTTAGCAAATATTATTTGTAACCTAGTAGTTCATAAGGTGAAAATTAGTCATTCAACCAAGCTAAACTCCGTGTATGGTTACAGTAGACTAGGTCATGAAATGACTGCATACAAATTTTGAGTATTTAAACATATGTGAGAGAAGTTATTCTGATGTCTAGTTCAAACTCCTTATGAACCCCTCGACTTCTGATACAGTGTTAAGACTAGAAGTGGCTCCAACATATTCAGTACACCATATCTAAAAGAGGGAAAACACTGCATTGCATGGTCATGGAAACTCAACCAAACTGAGAAGAACTTTTGCTCCCTTTAGTAATATTTTCCCTCAACACCTGGGGCTGGTAATCAAGGACATAATTAAGTTATTATAGTAACAATAAAACCATTTTCCACAGGAAATTTTAAATAAAAAAAAAATTTCTAGTCAGTAACAAAGGAACATTTTGGAGCGATTTTACCATGAAATACATGTAATCAGATTTATACATAAAACCAGAAGAAAATAAGGATGCCAGGGTGGCTCGGTCTGTTAAGTATCTGATTCTTGGTTTTGGCTCAGGTCATTAGCTCGTGGGTCGTGGGACTGAGGTCAAGGTAAGACTCTGTGTTTAGCAGGGGGTCTGCTTGAGGATTCTCTCCCTCTGCCCTTCCCTCCACTCTCTTTCTTCCTTTCTCTAAGAGAAATAAATCTTAAAAAAAATAAGTCAAGCAGAGAAAGACAATTATCATATGGGTTCACTTATATGTGGAACATAAGGAATAGCATGGAGGACATTACGAGAAGGAAAAAAAAAATGAAGGGGGGGAAATCAGAGGGAGAGATGAACCATGAGAGACTATGGACTATGGGAAGCAAGCTGAGGCTTTCAGAGAGGAAGAGGGTGGGGGATGGATTAGCCCAGTCATGGATATTAGGGAGGGCACGTATTGCAGTGAGCACAGGTGTTACATGCAAACAATGAATCATGGAACACCACATCAAAAACTAAGTGAAGCACTGTATGGTGACTAACAAAACATAATATAAATAAATAAATAAATAAAAATTTAAAAAAACAAAATAAATCTAAATTTGTCTCTATATATCATACTTGATTTTATTCATTTTTGTTTTCTTATTTCTCTCCTTTTCTCTGACTCTCATTCTAAAATTAAGAATATTTGGCTTTTAATTTTTAACAAATCACTGCTGACTGTCTGCTATAGACTGGAGTTTTAAGAACTAGCTTCTTATAAAAGGTGTGGCACTCACCTTATCCCTAAAGACTATGTCCATTGGCTGCTTTCCAGAATATGCTCTCTTACCAGTTTTCTCTGAGCTTTTGTTAACTCAACTACAAGAAGGAGACCAGGATTCCTATTTCACATGGTGATTGTAATAATCCAATGAGACTATATGCATAAAAACACAACTGCCAGACACTACAGATATATTGGTTTCCATGCATTATGAGTGTGGTCCAGCTGTGGGGAAGACAAAAGATAGACACAATTGGATTCAACTTGAAAGCTGTCACAAGAAAATCTCTCTTGTAAGCAGCCCAATGTCCCATGATAAAGAATAACTGACCTACTCAATTACATTTAATCCATATCTATGACCACCTTTTGAGAATATATTGTGGTAGAAACTAGAAATACTGAGATAAAACAGATGCAATTCCTGGCTCAAAGGGCCCCATGTGAATCTTCTTGGAGCTTTGTTCATTCACTTGATTTTTCCCTCCAGCAAATGTTCATTGACTTTGTTGTGTTCACAGAGCCTGTGCTAAGTACTATCACTAAAACAAAGAACAGGGCGCTCTTTATCTTTGACAGTTTTATGGTGTATAGCAAAGCAAAATAAAACCCTCTCTTACCCTCTTTCTCTATTATGAAAAATAAATACTGATGGCCTAAACTTCACCAGCCACTTTTTCCTCAATTGCTTTCAGTTGGGATTATAGATCAACTATGAATCTTAAAGACCATTAAATTCATAAACACACACACACACACACACACACACAGAGGCACATCTTGAGATATATTATGTGTCCAGTTCCAGATCACCACAATAAAGCAAATACTGCAGTAAAGTGAGTCATATAAACATGCAGAGAAAATTTCTGTTTACATGATACTATAGTCTACCAAGTATGAAATAGCATTATATCTAAAAACAATGTACATCTCTTGATTAAAAAAGACTTCATTGCTGGGGTGCATGGGTGGTGCAGTTGGTTAAATATCTGTCTCTTGGTTTCAGCTCAGGTTGTGATCTCAGAATCATGAGATCTAGTCCCCAGTTGAGCCCCCCATTGAGCCCCATGTCAGGCTCCAAGCTCAGGGCAGAGTTTGTTTAAAATTCTCTCTCCCTCTCTCCCCTAAATAAATCTTAAAAAAAATATTTTATTGCTTAAAAATGCTAACCATAATCCTTTTGCTAGTGGAGGATCTTGCGTTGATGTTGATGGCAGCTGACTGATCAGGGTGGTGACTGCTGAAGGTTGGGGTAGCTGTAGCAACTTCTTAAAACAGGATGACATTGAAGTTTGCCATATCAACTGACTCTTTTTCTCATGAATGATTTCTCTGTAGCATGTGATGCTATTTGATAGCCTTTACCCACCTTAGAGCTTCCTCTCAGACCTGCCACTACTTTGGCAAATAGTTTATGCGATATTTTAAGTCCTTTGTTGGCATTTCAACAATCATCACAGCATCTTCACTAGGAGTAGATACTATCTAAAGAAACCACTTTCTTTGCTCATTTATAAGAAGCAAATCCTCTTTCATCAAAGCTGTATCAGGAGTTTAAGGCAATTCAACTGCACCTTCAGTCTCCACTCCTAATTCTACTTCTCTTATTTCCCCCACATCTACAGTTTCTTTCTCCACTGGAGTCTTGAATCCCTCAACGTCATTTATGAGGTTTAGAATGAACTACTTTCAAACTCCTGTTAATGTTGATATTTTGTCCTTCTCTCATTAATAACAAATGTTCTTAATGGCATCTAGAATGGTGAATCATTCCCAGAAGGTTTTCAATTTACTGTGCCCAGTTCCATAAGAGGAATCACTATCTATGGCAGCTACAGCCTTATGAAATGTATTTATTAAGTAATGAGAGTAGAAAGTCAAAATGACTCCTTGATCCATGGGCTACAGAATGGGTGTTTTGCTAGCAGGCATGAAAATAATATTAATCTCATTGTATTCTTCATTAGAGCTCTTGGGTGATCAGGTGCATTGTCAATGAGTACTAATATTTTGAAAGGAATCTTTTTCTGTGAGCAGTAAGTCTCAACAGTGAGCTTAAAATGTTCATCAAATTCATGTTTATAATATTCATAATGTTCATAATTCACAATATTCATAATTTATAAGTTTCAGGTTAAAAATAAATGTGTTGTCATTGAGGCTTTGTTGTTCTACTTCTGGAGCACAGGCAGAATAGATCTAGCATTAATTCTTAAGGGCCTTCTTGTTTTCAGAATGGGGATACCTGGGTGGCTCAGTCAGTTAAGCATCTGCCTGTGGCTCAGGTCATGGTTCTGGGATTCTGGGATTGAGCCCTGAACTGGAATCTTTCCTCAGTGGGGAGTCTGTTACTCCCTCTGCCCCTCCCATAGTTCATGATCTCTCTCTTTCTCAAATAAATAAAATTTAAAAAATAATAATAAAAGAATTTTCAGAATGGTAAATGAGCACTGGTTTCAAACTCAAGTCACCAGATACATTAACCCCTAACAAGACAGTCAGCTTGTCCTTTGAAATTTTGAAGCTGGGTATTGACTTCTCTCTAGATATGAAAATCCCAGATGACATCTTCTCATAGAAGGCTGGTTCAGCCACATTGAAAAACTATTGTAATATAGCCATATTTATTAATGATCTGAGCTAGATTTTCTGCATAACTTGCTGCAGCTTTCTCATCAGCATCTGCTTCTTCCCCCTGCCCTTTTATGTCATGGCAATACCTTCTTACCTTAAACCTCATGAACAGGCTCTGGATTAGTTGCTCTGGATTGGTTTGTGACTTAAGGGAATGTTATGGCTGGTTTGATCTTCTATCCATATCAACAACAAGACAGTTCACTTTCTTAACATTTGCGCTTTTATAGTAGTAGTACTTTAGTCCCCTTCGAGAAGACATCTTCTGTATTCACAAGTGGCTGTTGGTACTAAAAGCATAGCTGTTAGCCCATCATGACTTTCATTATGCCTTCCTCATGAAGCTTAATCATTCCTAGCTTTTGACTTAAAGAGAGACATGCGACTCCTTTACTTGAACACTTAGAGGCCATTGTTAATAGGCCTAATTTCAACACAGTGTTTCTCAGAGAATAGGGAGGCTCAACGGGAGGGAGACTTATAAAAAATGCAGTATCTATGAGGCCCAGTAAAGCAAAGGGCAATAGAACAAACTTCCATTTCATACTCTCACAGTTCTGGTTAGCCCTGCCCTGCTGGCTGGTCACACAATGGGAGGGATTGTTTACAACGGGAAGGAGTGAGAGAGATTAGGTTAGAGAGAATGGACAAAGGACAATGGACAATGTGCCTGTGACTGCAGTGCCTAGGAAGAGTGGCGAGCATCCACACTCAAAGATTTGGCACTGAGGTGCCATCCTGTCAGCATGCTGGTCTTTCCCCACACTTCCAGTGTGACAGTGTTCCGGCAGGAGGCACAAACACTTGTAAGCAGATAATCAAAAATAAAATCTCCACTACAAAGAAGAGTGCATAATCCAGAATAATGAGATATTTGAGGAAGCCAACACAAAAGAGAGAGAGCAAGCTCAATGAATGGAAGAAGCTCCAATGGAGAAATAGTTAATAGAGCAAGCTAAATAAAACTTTGAAAAAGATAATAAAACTCAAGAGAGTTGAAAACAGCTATTACAGTAAAAAAAATAGCAAATTACAGGTCTTGAAAATTAAAAATGTGGTTGTTGAAATGAAAGCTTCAAGAGGTTGTCTGAAGAGTAGAGCACACACAGCTAAAGAATAGATCCAGAATTTTTTTTAAAGGTCTTATTTATTTATTTGACAGAGATCACAAGTAGGCAGAGAGAGAGAGAGAGAGAGGAGGAAGCAGGCTCCCCGCTGAGCAGAGAGCCCGATGCGGGACCCGATCCCAGGACCCTGGGATCATGACCTGAGCCGAAGGCAGAGGCTTTAACCCACTGAGCCACCCAGGCGCCCTTAGATCCAGAATTTAAATAACCATTTCATAGTAGTTCCCAAGAGTAAGGATAGAACAAATGGAGGAGAAACAATATTTAAACAAATGATAAAAGATTATTAATCTAAACTGAGAAACACATGAGTCCTAAGATCAAAAGTCCTACCAAAGGCCTCTCAAGAAAGAGAAAAGACTACATCACTTATCATGCAATTCCAGAACACTAAAAATTAGGTGGAAAACCCTAAAAGCTTCCACAAGAAAAAAACAAAAAATTATTTATAAGTAGGCAAAAATTAAATGATATCAGTCTTCTAATAAATAACACTGGGGGCAATATGATCATGAAAAAATCTTCAAAGTTTCAAGAAGGTAAATTTGAGCCTAGAATTCCAATTTTAGCCAAGATTGAAATTAAATATTAATTGAAGATGAAATTAAAATATTTTATACATAGAAGAAATCACAATATTTATGACCAAAACTTTTTTTATAAGAACTTCTTAAGTATATCATTGAGGAAAAGATCATTCCTAGGAGAAAGTGTGGAATTCAAGAAGCAATGGTAACCAAAGAAATTACTAAAACTTATTGTAAACATAAATTGATTTGCTAAACAGAAACTTCCATGTGATAATAATAAAGTACATAGAGAGATGTAGGAAGAGAGCAGCGAGATTTTTAAATGCACCCATTTTCTTATCCAGTTGAACCATAGAGTTACTAATTAAGCTTAGACACTTAGAAAAATATACACTAATTACAAGGAACAAAAAAATTAAACTTTACAGAATATAACAAGAATATCAAACATTGAAACAAGTTGAGGGGAAAGGGGGAGGACACGGGGAGGGGGAAAGGGGAAGGGAGCAACCTAAGGTAAACTAAGTAAAAAATATGAAGTATTTTCTACCCATTTCTTGATTGGAGTAGGTTTTTTATAGATTTTGGATACTAACCCTTTATCTGATATGTCATTTGAAAATATCTTCTCCCATTCTGTCAATTGTCTTTTGGTTTTGTCCACTGTTTCCTCTGCTGTGCAGCTTTTTATCTTGATGAAGACTCAATAGTTCATTTTTGCCTTTGTTTCCCTTGTCTTTGGAGACGTGTCTACCAAGAAGTTACTGAAGCTGAGGTCAAAGAGGTTGCTGGCTGTGTTGTCCTGAGGATTTTGATGGATTCCTATCTCACATTTAGTTCTTTCGACCATTTTGAGTTTATCTTTTTTTTGGTATAAGAAAATGGTACAGTTTCATTCTTCTACATGTGGCTGTCCAATATTCCCAGCACCATTTTTTGAAGAGACTGTCCTTTTTCCATTAGATATTCTTTCCTGCCTTCTTTAAGATTAGTTGACCATAGAGTTGAGGGTCCATTCCTGGGTTCTCTATTCTGTTCCACTGATCTATGTGTCCGATTTATGTCAGTACCATACTGCCTTGATGATTACAACTTTGTAATGTAACTTGAAGTCTAGCATTGTGATGTCACCAGTTTTTATTTTCTTTTCCAACATTCCTCTGGTTACTAAGGGTCCTTTCTGGTTCCATACAAATTTTAGGATTATTTTTTCCAGCTCTGTGAAAAATGTCAATGGTATTTTGATAGTGATTGCACTGAATATGCAGATTGCTCTAGACAGCATAGACATTTTGACAATATTTAGTCTTTTAATCCATGACCATGGAACATTTTTCCATTTATTTTTGACTTCCTCAATTTCTTTCATAAGTATTATATAGTTTTTAGAATACAGATATGTTATGTCTTTGGTTAGGTTTATTCCTAGGTATCTTATGGGTTTGGGTGCAATTGTAAATAGGATCAATTCCTTAATTTCTTTTTCTTCTGTATCATTGTTAATGTATAGAAATGCAACTGATTTCTGTGCATTGATTTTATATCCTATCATGTTGCTGGATTCATGTATGAGTTCCAATGATTTGGGGGTAGAGCTGTTTTGGTTTTCCACATAAAGTATCATGGCTTCTGTGAAGAGTGAGAGTTTGACTTCTTCTTTGCCAATTTGAATGACTTTTATTTCTTTGTTGTCTGATTGCTGAGGCTAGGACTTCTAGTACTATGTTGAACAGCAGTGGTAATAGTGGATATCCTGCTATGTTCCTGACTTTAGGGGAAAACTCTTAAGTTTTTCCCCATTGAGAATGATATTCACTGTGGGTTTTTCATAGATGGTTTTTATGATATTGAGGTATGTTTCCTCTATCCCTACACTATGAAGAGTTTTAATCAAAATGATATACTTTGTCAAATGCTTTTTATGCATCTATTGAGAGTATCATATGATTCTTTTATTAATGTAGTGTATCACATTGATTGATTTGTGGATATTGAACCACCCTTATAAATAAATCCCACTTGTAATAAATCCCACTTGGCCCTGGAGAATAATCCTTTTAATGTAGTATTGGGTCCTATGGGCTGGTACGTTGGTGAGAATTTTTGCATCCATGTTCTTCAGGGATATTGGTCTGTAATAAATAAATTACAGTAATAAATCCCACTTGGCCCTGGTGAATAATCCTTTTAATGTACTATTGGATTCTATGGGCTAGTACGTTAGTGAGAATTTTTGCATCCATGTTCTTCAGGGATATTGGTCTGTAATTCTCTTTTTTGATGGGGTCTTTGTCTGGTTTGGGGATCAAGGTAATGCTAGCCTTATAGAAAGAGTTTGGAAGTTTTCCTCCCATTTCTATTTTTTGAAATGCTCCAGAACCTTAGGTATTAGTTCTTTTTTAAATGTTTAGTAGAATTCCCCTGGGAAGCCATCTAGCCTTGGACTCTTCTCCAAAGAAGACATACATATGGACAACAGACACATGAAAAAATGCTCAACATCACTCAGCATCAGGGAAATACATATCAAAACCACAATGAGATACCACCGCAGGTCAGAATGTCTTAAATTAACAAGTCAAGGAACTACAAATGTTGGCAAGGATGAGGAGAAAGGGGAACATTCTTACACTGTTGGTGGGAATGCAAGCTGGTGCAGCCACTCTGGAAAACAGTCTGACATGGATGGAACTAGAGAGTATTATGCTAAGCTAAATAAGTCCATCAGAGAAAGACAATTACCATATGATTTCAGTCATATGTGGAATTTAAGAAATAAAACAGAGGATCATATGGGAAGAGAGGGAAAAATAAGACAAAATCAGAGAAGGAAACGAACCATAAGAGCTTCTTTTTTTTTTTTTTAATTTGGAATTTTAATTATGTACATAAATAGCAACATGAGAACAAGTTCTAAGGCTAGACATTCTCTCTAGGTGAAAGGATTTCCGATTAGTCCACTTGTAGTATGGTATCACCCAAGATAACAAAGAAGCCTAGCATAGTTTATCCTGAAGAAGAAAGCCAATTTACTACATTCGGTACTGACTTCTCTGCCATTTTTCTGTAGAAATATTGGTTTACTGCATGGAGTTTCCAATGTTTACCTATAACTGATTAAAATGGGCAGAGCATGCAGCATTCTATTTATTTCCGGGTGAATTCTTCACATTTCCTGGCTTTTGAAAGTTCTCCTTCCACAAATCTTCTATGACTATGTATCCTCGTAAACCCCAGACATATAATTTCTCCCCACTGACCTGGACAAATACGATGGCTTGTTGTGGGTAATAAAGAGAAGCAGCAAGTCCCGTGAATCCAGGCGGATATACCAGCTTCTTTATTTTTGAGCCTCTAGCCAAACAAGTCCAACAATGCCAGCAAAACCGATAACACCAAGTCTTGGAAAAAATCCAGGAGGTGCATTTTGGAGATAGTCATAGCTGTCTAACCCCCATTGAACCAAGCTCTGCATCTTGGGCTTAGTTTGGGAGTACGTTTCCTGACACCAACTTGTATACGGCTCGCAATAATGTCGGAGGTGTGAAATGCTTTCCTCAAGTGGGGTCCTTGGCTCTTCCACATATTTAGACTGACCCTCGGGAACGGAGTAGAGTGAAAGCTCATTAACCTTCACAGAAGCTTTGTGAGGTGAGTCCTTTTTAGGTGACGCATAGACTTTGAAGGTGAGCAGACTCAGGCTGGCCGGCCCCACAGCCCTCTGGATTACCTTGAACATGTTGCTGGCAGAGGTCCCATAAGAGCTTCTTAACTATAGTAAACACACTGAGGGTTGCTGGAGGAGATGGAGTGGGGGGATGGAGTAACTGGTTGATAGACATTAAGGAGGACATGTGATATAATGAATACTGGGTGTAATATAAAACTGCTGAATCACTGAACTCTACCTCTGAAACTAATAATTCACTACATGTTAATTGAATTTAAATTAAAAAATAAAAATAATAAAATATGAACTATAAGATAAGGAATACCTTAATCAAATCACTAAACCCATCAAAAACAAATGAGTTCTATTACTCCATTTAGACAGAAAGTCCTTTTTTAAACCCAGGTATGTATCATTTAATAATATCTATTGTGGAAAAAATCAAAATAGCAGTTGTCTCTAGGAGTTGGATATATTGATTGGGACAGGCCACGAGGGAAATTTCTGAGGTAATAGTGGTGCTCATATCTTGATAGCTAGCTAGATGTAGACATTTTTCAAAACTTGGTAAATGATGAGTATACCTTTGAGCTTTGAACACTTAATTGCATACAAATTTTACATAAAAAACTCTAAATAAACATTGGTGTCTAGTTAATGATATGCAAATTAAAGTATTTAGCTGGAACTCACCTTGAAATGTATCAGTAAAATAAATGGATTAGTGGATGGATAAATATGGGGTAATGCAAGTATAGTAAAAGACTGCTGGTAACAAATGTTGATAGCTAGCACTATTCATATGGTGGAAAAGAGAAAACAAACTGTCTGCCATGGACTCAATGTGACCCCCAAATTCAGATGCTGAAATCCTGCCCCTCCACCAATGTGATATTATTGAGCACTAGAGTCTTTGGGAGATGATTAGGCATGAGAGTGAAGCTCCCATAAGCAGAATTATAAAAGAGCCCAGAAGCTCTCTCAGCCCTACTGCCATGTGGGGACCAGAGAGAAGATACCCATCTATGACTAGCACATGCTCATCAGACACCAAATCAGCTGTTCTTCAATCCTGAATTTTCCAGCCTCCAGAATTTTAAGAAATAAATGTTTGTTAGGTCACCCAGTCTATGGTATTTTTGGTTATAACAGCCTGAATGAATTGAGACATAACCCAAATATTTATCAATTGATGAATGCATGAACAAAATGTGGTATATCCAAATAATGGAAAATTATTCAGTTACGAAAGGAGCAGAGTAGTAATACATGCTACAGCATAAATGACCCTTGAAAACAACACTATGCTAAGTGAGGAAGCCAGACAAACAAAGCCACATATTGTATGTTCCCACTTACATGAAATGCCCAGAATAGGCAAATCTATAGAGATGGAAATAGATTCATAGTCGCTAGGAACTGGGGAATGACTGCTAATGCATATGGGGTTTCCTTTATGGGGTGATGGAAATGTTCCTGAATTAGATAATGGAGATGTTGCACAATCTGGGGAACCCATGAAAAGTCACTTATTTGTACACTTTCAAATGGTGAACTTTATGTTATGTGAATTGTATCCCAATAAAATGACCCAAACAAATACAATCTTAAGCTGCTAAGGGTAGAATCTAGAGAATGGGTACATAGCTGCCAACCTTAAAATCTTTTCAGTTTCTCTATCTGAAAATGCAAAAAAAAATGTTGTGAAAAAAAATTAGGGGCCTGACTTTCCTGATGTTAATCTCTATTTCATGGCCTGAATCTTAGTGGTCTTTCTTGCTTAGCAGAACGTTGAATCTGATTGCACCATGACTCACTCAGTTCACTTCATTAAGCCCTAACACTCAGGCAGGCACAAAAGAGACACAAACGTGGCATACCAGCTGATTTTAAGAGACACCCAGAACCAGTAGCCTGGAAGAACAGACGTCTACCTGATCATAAGAACGCACTTTCCACACCTTGGAAGAGGAGACTGCAAGACAGAGGAATCTAGTCAAGGACTCCAAACCAGAAGGAGGCAAAAAACAGTGAAGGAGGAATGAAAGTAGCTCCAAGGGCCACTAGCCAGCCAAGAGACTTTGACACTAAGCCACACTTTTGCCTCAGTCTATGATTTTGAAATTGTTTCCTATGAAAATAGACCCAATTCTCCAAATGTGATGGGCCTAGGATTTGTAGAGAAAATTGAGAGTTTCTAGATGGAAAGTGAGAGTGGAGAGAAAAGGAATTCCTATGCCCCTAAATTTTGTTTTCTTACAGGTTAAAAACTTGTGGCAGTAGTATCCCCATGATACATCATTCACCATGATGTAAGCCTCTGAACAGATGCAGACGACTTCACATGGTTAAGATACATTAATGTAAAATTCATGTATTTTGGAGCTCAGATATGATCCATTTATTGAGTTCCTATAAAGACATGTCTAACATCTGGAAACTTACAACATCCAGAAGTGACATTCCTCTTGTGTGCTGAATTGATTAACATTGGAATGCTAATTATTTCCTCTAACATTTTTCCCTTCCAACTGTGACATAGGTTCTTCTAGATTTCTTATTGAATGGATATTCTTATTAGAAGTTCCTTGTAGGGACACCTGGATGGCTCAGTGGGTCAAGCCTCTGTCTTTGGCTCAGGTCATGGATCTCAGGGTCCTGGGATTGAGTCCCACATAGGGCTCCTTGCTTGGCAGAGAGTCTGCTTCTCTCTGTGCCTCGCCTGCTTGTGCTCTTGCTCTCTCTCCCTCTCTGACAAATAAATAAATAAATAAATAAATAAATAAATAAAATCTTTAAAAAAAAAAAAAAGAAGCAGAAGAAGTTCCTTGTAAAAGGGTGCCTAGGTAGCTCAGTTGGTTAAGTCTCTGCCTTCGTCTCAGGTCATGATCCTGGAGTCCTGAGATCGAGTCCCACATCAGGCTCCCTGCTCCACAGAGAACCTGCTTCTCCCTCTGACCCTCCACCATTTCATGGTCTCTCTCTCCCATTTTGTCTCTCTCTCAAAAAAATAAAAATATTAAAAAAAAAAAGAGGTTCTCAGTAAAGAGAGAAACATTAGAAAGAAGAAAATACTTGTATTTGAAGAAGTGATGGGTAAGGCGTTTAAAATCTCCTCTGGGGAGGAATATCATGGGTAGCATCAGAATCTGGTGCTACACAATAGTTAACCCCCTTCCTTTCCCTGTTGATTTGGACAGTTAGAGAGTTAGACTCACAGCTAGACTGATAAAGATCAAAATATCTCTATACTACAACCAAAAGCAGGACTGAAGTAATAGCTTAAGTACGCAGCCACAATGAGTTTCTTAGTACTTCACTGTAGACTTAAACTGAACCTCTCACATGGTTAGCCTCTCCCCCCAAGGCCCAGCCTGATCCCCAGCACTAGGAATAGAAGAGCAGATTCTGATGAGCTTGTTGGCAGCAGGGCAGAATCAAAGTTCGTTTTCATCTCACATATTCACTAGCTAGATATATCACTCCACCTCTTGTAGGAAGGTGTGAGGAAGGAAGAATTACAAGTGTTTTGTACATGACATTCTCTGCTGAATGGAGTAAAATGAGAGTTCATTTCCATTTTCATACATATAAGAATCAGAGATTCTGTGTTCTTCCATTAGATATCATTCTATCCTCAATGGATTTTTATAATCATCTGCATTCTGTGACATTTAACCATTTACAAATATCTTCCTCATAATTACTTCATTTGGCTCTTATAGAGTTCTTCTGGGAACCTGGGAGCTTGAAACAGGAATTCTCCATGTAACTATGAGCACTGCAATTCCAAGATCTACACATAGATTCCCATGACACTACTGTTCTAAGATTTGGGATTATAATAAACGTCACATTTGTCATAACATTTTTGGCCCATTTAACTTCAGCGTAGGGCCATATGGTCCCAAAACAAAAGAGGCATTAAGAAGCAGAGGGTGAAATGTAAGTGGAATTAGATAGACACAAGTAACCAAATGAATCATCATCCATCTTCTTTTCCATTAGCATTGATAATCACGCTGTCCAGAACCTGGGACTCCTTTCTTCCTAACACTTCTGGTCTGGTGACCGAGTTCTGACACATCTACCTCCATTCCCTCACTTACGACCTCACCCTCTACACCTACCACCATAGGTTTAGTTTCAGCCTCATCATCTGCTCATTTGCTCATTGGTCTCCCCAGCTCCAGAACCTTACCTTAACTTGCCCATCTTCTCCTCTACAGAAACAATGACCTTTTACATACATAAATCTGTTTACAACCTTTCCTCATTCCCAGCGGAAGATGCTGTTAATGTGGTAAACCTACAAACAGTTCAATTCACCCTTTCCTTAACACTCCCAGCTTAGGGGCACCTGGACAGTTCAGTCAGTTAAGTGTCTGACTCTCGATTTCAGCTCAGATTATGATCTTGGGGTCCTGGATTTGAGCCCTGTGTCATTCTCCACTCAGCAGAGAATCTGTTTCTTTCTCTCCCTCTCCGTTTACCTCTCCCCCTTCTCACCTCCACACTCATGTTCTTTCTCTAAATTAAATAAGTAAGTCTTGAAAAACAAACAAAAACAAACAAACAATACACTCACAGCTTAAGAGGCAACTGAGTTCCCTTAACTCCCTTGCACCGAACAAGGGCCATGGTGTTTAATCATGCCACTGGCTATGAGGAATTCTATTGAATGGCTTCCAGAAAAGTTTTACTATTTTAGTAAAGAGCATCTATGCAGTAAATCCTCCCAATACCAGCCCGTGTGAGCTCTAAGACAGAGAGAGAGAGAATGCTAAGAATATTATTCCCTTGCTCTGAAATGTTTTCACAGAAATCGTATAATTGCATTCTTCTCTAATATTGTGATCCCTTTGCAAGTGCCCTTTCCTTCCTCTATGATCTTGGACTGATTCCATTTATTGCCTTTCTGACACAAAATGCTCTCCATGGCTGAATTTTTTGATTCAGCAGATGTACTGTTTATCCACATAGCTGTTGAGAACAACAGTTATGCTCATGGATTCTTAATTTGTTTCCCTCAGCTTTATAGAGATATAGTTGACATATAACATTGTGTAAATTAAAGGTATACAATGAAATGATGTGGTACATGTATATACTGCAAAATGACTACCACAATAAGGTGAGTTAATACATTCAACGCCCCCAACATAGTTACAATTTGTGTGTGTGCATGAGAACTTTTAAGATCTATTCTCCTGCAACTTTCAAATATATAGTATTGTAATCTAGAGTCACCATGCTATACATTCTACCTTCAGAACTTACTCATCTTATAACTAGAACTTTGTGCACTTTGACTGCCTTCACCCATTTCCCTATTCTCTTTAACTCCCTGATTTCTGGCAACCACCAATCTGTTCTGTTCTATGAGTTTGATGTTTTTAGATTCCATGAATGTATGAGATCATCAGTATTTGTCATTCTTTGTCTGACTTGTTTCATTTAAAATAATGCCCTCAAGTTTCATCCACAGTCTTGTGAAGGGCAGGAGTTACTTCTTTTTGGCTAAATAATATTCCATTGTGTGTATCTATCATATCTTCTTTACCCATTTATTCGTTAGTGGACACTTAGGTTGTTTCTACGTCTTGGGTATTGCAAATATTGCTACCACAAACATGGGAATGCATATATCTTTTCAAGATAGTGATTTAATTCCCTTTGGCTATATACCCAGAGGTAGAATTTCTGGATCATAGGGTAGTTCTAGTTTTAATTTTTTGAGAAACTTCCATAATTTTTTCGACAGTGGCTGCACCAATTCACATTTCTACCAATAGTGCATGAGGGCTCCTTTTCTCCACATTCTTGTCAGCACTTGTAATCTCTTGTCTTTTTTATACTAGCCATTCTGACAGGAATGAGGTGGTATTTCATTGTGATTTTGTTTCTCATTTCCCTGATGATTAGTGATGTTGAGCATCTTTTTGTGTACTGTTGGACATTTATATGTCTTCTTTGTAATAATATCTATTCAGGATGTTTGTTGTTTAAAAACATCTGGGTTTTTTGCTATTGAGTTGTATGAGTTTCTTGTATATTTTAGATATTGAGGTCACTGTTTAAGCTCCCTGGTTATGTGAAACCAGAAGTTATACTTAACAGTTAGCCAGTGTTGTTGGCCTGGCTCCCTGCCTAAGAACAGCTGCAGGATGAACTCTAAAGCTGCTTAGATTCCTTGGTCAGGCTTCCAGATCAAGTGGCACTAGAGTTCATACTCAGCAGTTGAGCAGGACTCCCAATCTGCTTTCCTGATAGGTTGGGGTTATAGAATGGGCTCATTGCTTGCATGGCTTGTTGACTAGAGACCTAAATTAGGCAGAACTGCTCACCAAGCTTCCTGGTCAGCTGTGACCACTGCTTGGGCTCTGGACAGAGCTATTGGCTAGGAACTCTGTCCTCTGAGATCTCAGTGCTGTTACTATAAACCTTGTTCCCACTTCTCTCTATTTTATCTTATCTTATTATCTTATCTTATCTCTCTATCTCTATCTTATCGCCAGTGATTTCCCCCAATGATCCTCATGGAGGCGAGACCTGAACGGGGCTCCCAGGAAGTGTCCCACAACTTTGGGGGAACTGTATATCCACCTTGGGCTTCCTTTATCCACTAGGAAAAGCGTAGGCTCAAGGGGCCCTCTCAGTATGGCTTAGAGCCATAGAGTCAGTGCATAGCCACTTCTCTTTTTTCTACTACCCATCATTTGCATCTTCAGATCTAGAAATAGATCCAGTAGAGTCCTCATTTAACTTCCTGTCATATTCAATAATTGAATAACAATCCAACCCTTAAAATCTTTTCTTCAACAGCTTTTGAAAAACAAGGTTTTTGAATACCATTACAATTTTTTTAATGGAACCACTGCTCCAAGAGTGAAGAGAAGTGTGGTATAGCAATATCATTCTTCGTTGTTCATTTATATACATTGATAGAAGAAAAACAGGTACTGAAAAAATATATTCAACTGAGCCAAAATGATGGATATTTTGCTCTTCCAGACCCTTAATTGTATTCTCTGAGATTACTTCTAGATTACAGGATAAGCAAACCCATTATAGTACAGTCCCCAGCCCAGTTCAAACCACTTGTAGCCTCACCTAAGACTACGAGTAATGGTAGAATGCAATCTACTAGCCAGGTAACGCACACGCCTTTGCCTTCAAGCAATCTTAGTTAAGCCATTTCAAAGGATTTCTTACTTGTAGACAAAGGTGTGGTTTCTCATCACATTAGTCAGCAGTAACTAAGGGGTTGCGTCATCCGTAACTCAACAGTGCATGACCTACTTTATGCCCGTTCATTTCACCTGGATAACTTCTACCTAGGGATATGACTAAAACTGGCCAACTCTCCCAATCCCTTTCTGAGCCAGCGACTGGAGTTTTTGATGAGTATCTACATGATTCACTTTAATTTTTCCTCTAAATTTCTACAGGGAATTGTAAATCTGAGTTCCTCATATAGGGATATTCCTTATATTCATGTAGGCCTCATTTGCCTGACCATAGAGCAAGGCCCCTGGTTATAGCTACAGAGTTTCTAAGTATCTAAACCAATACCAGAGGATGGGAGATTTACTCCACTGCCAGTGTTAAATACACAACCCTCAACTCTGCCCTTTGTGCAGATTTGTGGTGCCTTCTTCTCTCTTTAGAGTGCTACTGATTTCCATACAACAATGTGGCCTTTAATCTGAGAACTCAGTCAGAGAACAGTGAACAAGGCCAGCAAACCTGGTCTTTTCTCAGCTGGGATAAAAATCACGAGGTTCAGACAGCAATGAAGCTGGGGAGGCCTCATAGGCCTTATCACTGTCCTTATAGGCAATAAATCAGCTTGCTCCCATATGTGCTAGACAGGCAATAGATCAGCTTGCTTCCATATGTGCTGGACATCCCTGGACGTCCCCCTTTGGTATGTTCTTGATATACAACTTCCACTTAATGCCAGAGTCTTCTGTGTTTATTCTTCCTTACAAGACATGAATCATATTACTGGCCTCAAATTTCTTGATGCTTTTCTATGGTGAGGTCAGTTTTGACCTCAGCCAAGTAAGAAGATAGCAACTATTTTTCAAATGGGCAGTTTTTAAGCACAAAACTTGAGAGGTGTCTGTTGAGTCAATATATTTTATTTTTGCCAAAATCTCCAATTCTGTGTATATTGTGGTTGCTGTTATTTCTAAATATCATCTGAAGAATAGAATGAGATTTACATGTGCCATTGCTTTCTGTAATTTTTTAAAAAAATTTATTTCTTTATTTATTTGTCAGAGAGAGAGAGAGAGAGAGAGAGCACATGTGCACAAACAGGGAGAGGGGCAGAGGCAGAAGGAAAAGCAGGCTCACTGCCAAGCAAGGAGCCCAACGAGGACTCGATCCTAGGATCCTGGGATCATGACCTGAGCCTAAGGCAGATGCTTAGCTGACTGAGCCACCCTGGCATCTCTCTGTAAGTTCTTTTACCATTTATTTCTGCTCAAAACACTCTTTCAAATTCTTTTTTTGTTTGTTTGTTTATTTGTTTTTTGGTGAATTATGTCCAATAAGATTTCGAGGATAGGAATATGACTTTTCCCCAAACCTCAGTAACCAGTGCTGCTTGCCTGTGATATACTTGTTTATTGGCAGGGTCTCCAAGAGATAACTCACTTCTCACAGTTTAAGGAATGTTGCCATTGCTCTAGTCCACATAATTCCCAGATTGGGCTGGGCCTTCAAATTTCACAGCAGTTATTAGCCACCATTTTCTTGTAAGGGTTCCCATAGCCTTTAGGCCTCCTGAGAATCCTCTAAAGGGGCCTTTCTCATGATGGTCAGGACTGAGGTGTTTTCACTTGCTCTTAATAGTGATCAGGTCTAATCTCATCTCATTAAATTATGACACTATGTCAGCAAATTTAAATATTTCTGTGCCAAAACAGTAAATGCACACCAGTTTCATCCCATGGGAATGCCAATGTGCTCAGCTGGACTTCTAAATGGAGACTGAAAAGAAGTCCTCAAGACCTAAAATGACATACTAATTCCCTTTAGCCTTTCTAAATTGTCTTTACTACATCTGATATTGCTAAAGCTATGAGTAAAACAAGTTTTATGGAGGGAGTACTCTTCAGAATGAATATATAAGGAAGAGTATGAAGTAAAAGGGAGTAGTAGGAAGAGGTAATCATGTTGTGGCCTCAGGTACAAAATAGCCTGGGCTGGATCCGTAGGAATGAGGGTGCCTGGAACATAAACTGCACCACCAAGTTGTTCCCTTTGAGATCAGGGGTTGGTCTGTCATACCTAGTATCACCTAGTCACTCATTGTCTGTAGACTGGTGAGGAAGTTGGTAGTCTCTCACAATGGTGACTACCATCATCCAAGGGCAATTTTCTAAGGAAGTAGGCAGGTAGGGCACTGTGAATCATTAGGAGTCCACACTTACAACAGCTCAGGAAGGTGTGTTATTGCTGGGAAACCCAGTTGGGAGGGGTTGCAATGCCATCCGTATACATGCCCTATTCCGTCTCTTTCTCAAAGCATACTTGACTTGATAACTCTAATAATGTATTAAAGAGGAAATGGAAAATCATTTAGAAACGAGGTTGAGGAACTGACAGGTGCACACATAATATGAAGGAAGTTGATGGTATGTTTTGAGTCACTCAGGGTCTCCTCAGACAGGTGGATGCAGACAGATTCTGTAAGCGTAAGCCTACTGACAAGTATGGGAACTCACCAAATAGAGCAGCTTTTTATCAGGCATTCCTTTTTGAAAAATCATTACCGGTGCCCAATCAGAGGTGATTTTTAAAAAATGTTTTGAATATAGTTGTCACACAATGTTACATTAGTTTCAGGTGTACAACATAGTGCTTCAACTTATTTATTCATTATGCTATGTTCATCACAGGAGGTAATTTTGGCATAAGATCTGGGGCCAGCGTTTCTTTATTTCTATATAAAGATGAGAAAATTGATCTCCAATGTACACATTGTTATTTATTACAAGAACTCCATCAATACACCCCTAGTGCTCTTGCACTAATTTATCTCCAGATTGCTCCTCTCTTTTGGACTCTAAGCTCCTTAAAGGTCGAGTGTGTGTCTTACCCTCTTACCCACTTTTGTACTTTATTCCCAGTTGAAAATCAGTATACTTGTGCTGCATAAGTGAAGAATTAAATGGAGTACTGAGGAAATGTTCTAAGAGTCCACAGTTCCACTGGCATGAGTCATCATTACTGTGGGAATATGTGTGTAGGATTCTAGGGTACTTTCAGGTTTTCAGGGAATGATTGCTTCTCTTCCAGTAACCATCCATCATAATGTATGGAGGCAGTTTCAGTTTTCAAGTTTCGTTGGCTCACCCCACTTTCACTTCCTCGGGATCAGCAGGCCAAAGCTGAGTTCTCATTATGGCTTGATTCTTAAACACAAAGGGTAAAGGGTACAGACAGGAAATACGTAGTCCAGGAGATTTCCCAGCTCAAGCAGAAAGAAATTCTTTTGGGAAAATTAAACAATATCTAATTTCCTCTTTGACTGAAAGAATGAGAAGTGAAAGTAAACCTACATATGTGAGTATGACAGAATAGTTTTTAAGGTTATTGATACTGCATTTTAGTTGAACAGAACCTAAAAAAATCAGGAATTTAAGTCTTTTAGCTTCAGAAATTAAGTGGTAATATTGAGTGTTTTCCTTATTAACAATAAACTATGTTTTTCCTTGGGGGGTGCAGCAGAAGCTTTATTAAAAAGCCAAAGTGATTTCTTTTTGGAAATTTGCCTGTATTAGGGCACTTCACAAAAACAGCACCAGTAGGAGATATACATATGCATGCACATATATCTCTTATTGGTTCTGTTCTCTCTCTCTCTCTATATATATATATTACACTATGTTCTCTCTCTATATATATATATAATATGTTATGCTCTCTCTCTAAATATGTATATATTTATAATTTATATTTTATGAATTTTATAAAATTTTATAAATATATATACGTATATATATTTAAAGAAAGAGAGAGATTGATTTTAAGAAATGAGCTTACATTTTGTAATGAAAGATTACCTTTACATAAGGCTGTAAGTCCAAAATCTATAGGGTGAGCTGACAGGCTGGGAAGAGTTGATGTTGCAGTTTTTGTCCAAAGGAGATCTGGTAGCGGAATCCTTCTTCTGGGAAGATCAGTCTTTTTCTATCCAGGCCTTCAACTGATTGGATGAGGTCCACCCTCAAATTATGGAGGACAATGTGCTTTCCTCAAAGTCTACTGATTTAAATATGGATCTCATTGGGGCACCTGGGTGGCTCAGCAGGTTAAGCCTCTGTCTTCAGTTCAGGTCATGATCTCAGGGTCCTGGGATTGAACCCCGCATACGGCTCTCTGCTCAGCAGGGAGCCTGCTTCCTCCTCTATTTCTGCCTGCCACTCTGGCTACTTGTGATCTCTGTCTTTCAAATAAATAAACGAAATCTTTAAAAAAATTTAAAAAAAATGGATCTCATCTAGAAAATATCTTCACAGAAAGTTCTAAATCAATATTTGACCCAAAAATCTTCATATTATGCCCTAGACAAATTGACACATTAATCATCGTATTGTCCCAATCCTTTATAAACCTGCCAAGTATTTTGCTCCTTCCCTCATGTTTCATACTATAATTTCTCCTATTCTGAACCTTATGCATTTATTGCCAGGTCACCATTTAATTCTTATTCTTAAGTTTTCCTGGTTCAGTGTATTTCACACATCAATCACATTCTTCCCTGAATTAGTTGGAAAGTAAAATATTCTGTGCTTTGCCCCCTCTATGATTCAAACATAATTATTTGGGGAGTTATGTTTTAAGAATTCTGAGGTTAAGGTCATAGCAATGAAAAGCAACAATGAGTGAATAACCATAAACTCATCTGACACTGCGAATGTATGATTCATAGGATAAAGCTCACAATGAAGGTTACCACACACACCACTAATCAAGGGAACCAGTCAGAAAAATTTGGGGTATATAATTTCAATGTTTTTCCCATCCCAAAAGTTTATTTTGAGAAGATAGCATTAGTTTAGAGGTTTGGAGGTCTTTTAAAGGAGATTATATATATATATATATATATATATATATATATATATCAGATAACTTAGGAAATTGAATGTTTCTCTTAGATTAAGCAGTCCACCCAAACGAGATAAATAATGAACTGTGAACATGCTTAGAGCTTTCTTGCTTCACAATTTTGTTAATTTTTCTCCTTAACCTGAACTTTCACCTGCCAAATTCCAACCCCCTCCCCATCAAGGCATTAAAAAAAGAAAAAAGAGAGAAAGAAAGAAAGAAAGAAAGAAAGAAAGAAAGAAAGAAAGTCAGTCACATTTTCTTCAGCCACTCACCTGTTATGGACAAACAGATTGTTTTTATCTCTTGCCTCCATGAATAATACTGTAGGACTGCAGATATCTCTTACCAAGACACTGATTTAGTCAGATGAGATCACCCACCGGCAGGGATGTGGTGATCCACGCACTGATTACTGTAAGCGCCACCCATTCCTTGATTTCTAGCTGACCACAGGATGTCTAACCCTGCCAATTCTTCCAATGTTCCCTATGAGGCAAGACAGAAGTGATGTCCCAGTGAGCATTCCAGAACCCAGGGGAAGCTGGGTACCAGCCAGCTTTCTGCTCCTCACTGAAGAAGAGAGATGCCTTTTACCATGGCACTCGGCCAACCTGGTGAAGGGACAGTGTAGTCAAAAGTGAAACTACTCCATTTAACCCTTCTGATATGGCTTTTCTAGGTTCTTTTTCCTCAATAGACTGCTTGGTCTTACCTCCAGGTTCTGAGCTTTTCACAGAAGCATTCTTGTCTGTGGATAGGTGCTATTTGATTTGTTTGTGAAGGAAAATAGCGCCAAGGACCACCCATTATGCTGTTTTTGTTGATGTCACTCTGAGAAGTCTGTTACTGTTTTTGTTAAAACATTTAGGAAGAATCCTGTAAGATGTATTATATTAAGTCTATCCCTGGAAGAGAATCCATGTTTCATCAGGATAAAATTTTACACAGACCATATGAGTCAATTGAGGAGCAGTTAATGATTGAGAATAGTGACAATTTGAGATTTTGGTCACTGTTTCCTCTTAGAATTACTATTTTAGTCACTATTAGCTCTGGAAGAACAAGCATAGTTTTTCATATTATTGGCTATTACTAAAATCCAGGAACTATCACATATTTTTATTAAATGTTATTCTTGGATTTCGGGTTGTTTTTTTTTTTTCTTCAAACCTTTGCTTATGGTATCCTGTGTTAATTAGGAGTAATAATTTGGATGAGATATTGTAATACATTTGGAGGGTTTATTTCATGTTAAGAGCTATAGGGGAAGGAAGGGAAAATTGAAGGGGAAGAAATCAAAGAGACAGCCAAACCATGAGAGGCTATAGACTCTGGGAAACAAACTGAGAATTTCAGAAGGGAGGGTGGTGGGGGATAGGGTAAGTGGGTGATGGGTATTATGGAGGGCACATGTTGTGATGAGCACTGGGTGTTAAATGCAACTAATGAATCATTGAACAATACATCAAAAATAATGAGTTGATGCAGATATATAAAAATGCTAGATATGAGTGACTAATTCTTATTGTAGTATCACTAGTCCTAAATGTCATGAAGTTGAGAAATTCACAATTTTTATGCCAATCTGTGATAAAGAATAGAGAGCAAGAAAGTGTATTGCCATGGGAGTAGGCATGATGGCATGGTGGACATGGTGGATGGTAGCATTGTATTCTGGTATAGGGTAAAAATCCATTTAGTAGGAAAACTGCTCTTACTATTATACTGTGGAGGGAATAATGTTATAACAGCAATTAGATCCTCTATGAAGAAAGGAAATCATGAATGGAGGCCAACCTCGGCTGGTTTTATGGATGCTTGTAATTAATCCTAATAAAATTAAATTGATAGAAGAATTTAATATAAAATAAGCTTATGGCTATTTTGGTTATGATTAGAAATATTTGTAATATAAATAGCATAACAGATAAAAGTATTTTATTTTCAAATTTTTGATAGGTTAGACTAATGGGGTATAAATATTGACAAGGCAGTTGACAATAAAAACTGTCAAAATCTATGAGAAATGTAGACATTTAAAATAATTTTTAAATAATTAAAAGCTATTTAAGCTAATTATGCTGTTATATAAACTATAGTTAATATGAAACTTAAATTCTTTGGCAGATCATTTTATTGTTAGTAATATGAGTATGGATATAAAAATCATTAACACTGAAGTATACTAGTAGATTGGGCATATAAGACTATATATATTTGGGGGCTCAGTGGGTTAAGCCTCTGTCTTTGGCTCAGGTTATGATCTAAGGGTCATGGGATCGAGCCTGGCATTGGGCTCTCTGCTCAGCGGGGATCCTGCTTCTCTCTCTCTCTTTCTCTTTCTCTGCCTGCCTCTGCCTACTTGTGATCTCTCTCTCTCTCTGTCAAATAAATAAATAAATCTTAAAAACAAAAGACTGTGTATATTTGACACTATTACTAAGAAGCCAAAACCTACGCTGGAATTCAAGCTACAAAAGCTTATAAAATGAATGACATTAAAGTCAATGATGTTAAATATTTGTTTAGGGTAAGCAAAGCTCTATCAAGAAAATGTTACACACTCTAAGTTGGCACTGGTAGATGAAAAGCCACATTATAGCTTCTATGAAACTAGTGAGAAGTTCATTTGAATGGTGTGGGGGGTGCATTAGATATGATGGCATAAGTGAGTCATAATTTAATGAGTCCGTATTATTTTCTTGTTACACTACTCATTTAAGTCTTTTGAAGAATGAGCTCTTAATATTATAAGAACAAATGACAGGACAAACATAATTTGTAGATTATATCTTCAGAACACTCAAATTAGTAGAAATAAAAAGTGAAAATAAAACAAGTAATAATAACTCAATTCCTGGGTTAAAGGGCAGGAGGGTGATAGCTACTAGGAAAATTTTTGTTGGAAAAAAGTGTGTAGATTCTAATCAAGTCTATGTTCAGACAGTGGTTTTTCTGTATATTCATTTTATTATCATAGTCATAATACAACAATAACTAATACTATAGCTGAAATTTCATGAGTATTAGTGATGCTATTTGTAAGTTTATTCTTCTACATTATCTTGCACATAACTAATTGGAAGTTGGTTGTTGTAATTAGTCAGAGTTCTCTAGAGACCTAGAACAAATAAGATTTTACATATATATACATATATATGTCATATTATATATAATATATACCATAAGATACTGTAAGATATATATCTACATGTATCTATATATATGTATGTAAGATATATATCTAGATAGATAGAGATTTATTAAAAGGAATTAACTCATATAATTACTGGTAAGTAATATGAGGCTGGTATGTCCCAGATTTACAAGGCAAGTGAAGAGGCTAGTGATTCAAGAGACCTGATGGGTCAGCTCCAGCCTGAGTCTGAAGACCTAAGAAACAGGAGAGCCAAAGAGGTAGTTGTAATATGAAGGCTAGCAGGCTTGACCCAAGAAGAGTCAGTATTTCAGTTTGAATCTGAGGGTAGGAGTTAAGCCAGTTCTAGTCAGAAGGCCATTAGGAAGAATTCCCTCCTACATAAGGGAGGATCGGGACTTCAACTGATTGGATGAGGCCCATGCCTATAAGGAGGGCAACCTGCTTTACTCAGTCTACCAATTTAACTGTTAACCGCATCTAAAACCAACCCCCCAGAAACACCTGGAATGTTTGACCAAATATCTAAGTACCCTGTGGTCCAGTCAAATTGACACGAAATTAATGATGACAGCATCATGACAGCATCATAGCTCTACTAAAGTAGAAGAATACAATCTTAATTAATTGATGTGAATGAAATCTGAAAAATGGCAATATTAAATGGCAGCTGCCTGTCTAAAATGGTATATATATGTACATATTCATATGTACAGATAAATGTTAATTATAGTATATTAATTTAGTTATAATTTAATTATTCTTAATTCTTTTAGGATATATTAGAAATGTTCTTCCTATTATATATAAAACATAATCCCATCTTTCAAAAAATGTTGAGTCATACCTATCATTGGAAATGAAGGAATGGTATTTTGAATATTCATATATCTGCAGCAACATTAAATAAAACTCTAAGAAAGCAATGGCAAGAATTAATGTCTTTTCATTATCGATTCATTATTAATTATCTTTTCATCATATATTATAAATATATTAGTTGATAATCTTAGTATTAGTAACCCTAATCTGTTAATTAAATTTTAGCATATGATTCTGGTGGCTGGCCCAGAATTTACCACCATATTACCCCATGGGAATGTGGTTGAGCACAGTGTGGTAAACCTCTTCAAAGAGGGCATGAAGCCAGTTCCTTCTGACCTTTTGTAAACTCAAGGGTAATTTTAAAGATGATGGGCATTGAAAAATCTTAAAGTTACTAATGAAAAGGCCATGACCAGCTTTTTATGTTTACAGGTATAAAATAGCATTTTTAGTACTTAGATGCAATGAAACTATATAACTCATTTCTTTGAAATTATGTTTTATGTCAGGAGTTTAAGTGCTATGGCAACAGTGACAGAATAAAAAACTTAATCTATATACATTTAAATTGTTTTTGAAAAAAAAAATCCAAACTACTGAAATAGAAAGAAGATTTAATGATGAAATTTGAATACTTACCATTGAAAGGAAGTATTGTATTACTTTTTTTTCTCCTTTTCTTCTCCTCCAATATTATATTACTAATATAGTTCTCTAAGATTAGCAAATGCTAGCAAGTAATTGTCATATTTGGGATGAAAATTTTAATACTGAAGTGTCAGGAAAACATGTTTTATTATGCCTTTTATTTTTAATTTATTTTTAATTTGTGAATGCTACCTTAAAGAGTTGACAAGATGAAAAAAACCTAGTTACAGGTAACTAAATTTATAAATATAAATTTATATATAAGGATATTAATATTTCGATTTGTAATTATCTACATGCTTATTATATGAGCATGTATATATTTATGAGGGTGTATGTGTATTATATGTTTGAGTATATACATATATTCTATATGAACATGAATAATGGTATGTGTGATGTGTATTATTAAATAAAATCTATATATAAAATTCTTGTGTCCATCAGGTATTAGTTAAATAACATCCTACAGCAAATGCTGCTGCTAACAAATACTTAAAGCCTGTTTTAAGGTCTTTGGCAACACTTGCCCACCCTAATTTTAAAGGTATCAAATGAAAGCCACTATAGTTAAGTGTGCTCCTGAGTTGATTGTCATTAGCCCATGATTACATCATAGTTAATAGAAAATGGGAAATTTTAAATGAGAAGTTTCTGAAGAAAAAAACCCAAATGCCACTTTTCCATATAGGATTGTGGAGAAGGGTCTTGTGTGAATGAGTTACTGGTTTCTTGATGCTTGGTTAGTAAAGAATTACATTGGAGATAATATGATAATGTTAAGGACTTTATAATGGTATAGAATATGTACAACTAAAGATTTAGTACTATGTTACTAAAAAAATCAACTACTAGAATTTAGAAACCATTTTATTTTATTCTATTTTTAAATATTTAATTAATTTGTTTATTTATGAAAGAGAGAGAGAGGGAGGGAGAGCACGTGCGTGCTAACGGGGGTGGGGGCAGAGCGACAGGTAGAGAGAAAAAAATCCCAAGCACACTCCCTACCCAGCCAGTGGGGCTTGATCTCACAACCCTGAGATTATGATCTGAGCCAAAACCAAAGTTCTGACTTTTAACAGACTGAGCCACTCAAGCGCTCCTAGAAACCATTTTAAACAACAAAGTTATTTAAAAAACAGAATTGTAAGTAACAGTGGACTCATTAATTCAATCAAAATATAATACATATTTTATTTAATATTAGCAGAGCCAATGAAAATGAAACATTCACAAGAATTATATTTAAATTATCTACATTCAAAAACACTATTTTAAGAAATATAATTCTATCAGAATTCAGTAAGAGCAGCTGTAAACGCAATTAAATAATTGCAGTTAAGTTTTTCTTTTTTTTTTAATCAGACTTTTAAAGAGAGACAACTTGCAAATGTCCTGCTGTGATGTGGGGTGTTGGGGTTCAGCTGCTTTGAAAGCTGAATCAGACCCTCATTGACTCTGGATCCCTGAAACCTCACAGCCTAATAATCCTCCTATTCCTCTGGGACCCTAAAACTTAGGGCACCTTCTGATGCTCTAGGGCCTGTGGCTATAGAACAGCAGAGCCAAAAATGTCACTTGGGAAAAGGTAAACTTTAACCTCACTTCAGTCATTTTTGTTTGTTAGGACGTTTTTCTTTTCTCAGTACATCCAGTTTTTTCTCTGTCAACAGAGCCATCAAAGAGAAATGTTCTAGAGTTTTTTGTCTCATGGGAGATAATCTAGTTTTGATTAAAAAAAAAAAAAAAGAAGAAGTGGATTTTTCTAATTCTTTCTGCAGATCCTTTATTCCAGGATATTTGTACAGCAAACAGCTTTGGAAAAGAGATAATGTCCGCCTCCGGAGCAAAGCACAAGCACGCTTACTACCCAGGAAGAAGATCCGCTTCAAGTTTTGAGTTCCGGTCCTGCAAACCCCTGTTTGTGCAGGCACCCCCTGGGCACAGCTGCAGCATCCTTGTGGGACTTGAGGGCAAGAGGAACTGACACAAATATGCTGATGTTCGTGTTGTTTGCTGTGCCGTGAATGAGAACATCCTTTTCTCTGGCCCAGGAGTCTCTTGTTTTCCTACAGCACCCGTGACACGAGAGCAGATTAATTTGTCACCTTGCAAGTAAGGAAAAATCTCAGACTTTTTATAGTTCTTGACATTAAACTGAAATTTATATATCGTATGATTCTATTTATATCAAGTTCAAAACCATTAAAGGTAATACATGGTGTTAGAAGTCAGGATAGTTTCCTTGGGGAGCAGAGGCATTACTTGGAGGAAGCATTAGGGGAACTTTTGGTGTGTGGGCCATGTTCTGTCTCTTGGTCTAAAGGGTGTTGATTACATAAACTCATTCAATTCAAATTCAACAATCTTTGCACTTACTTCCCCTTTCCCGCTTCCCCCTTCTATGAATGTTTTACTTCTATAAAAGTTCAACTTAAAATTAAAAAAAAAAAAAAAAAAAAAAAAGCAGAGGTACTAACCAGGATTGCCACATCAATTGCCGTCTTCTGATATAATCCCCAGCTGAACATTCAGATAGATACTAATGTGAAGAGGCCCAGGAGAAGGCGGCTCTGGCTAGGCTCCTAGAGCAGCCTACATCAAATACGTCAATCAGAATGATTTTATTTCCTATTCAGGCTTACAAAACACAACTCTTTGAACTGATCATTTTCACTTCTCTGTTTAAATGGTTTACCAAGAGAGAGAGGCGTCTGACACTTCCTGTTGTTGAATATGTACATTTAAATGGGGATAAGAATTTTATCTTGCATGAAATGTACTTGTTTTAGTGTAGTCAAGCTGTATAACAAAATGCCATAAACTGGGTGGCTTATAAAAACAACGATTTCTCGTAGTTCTGGAAGCTGGCAGCCCAAGATCGGGGCGCTAGCATGGTTGGGTGAGGGCTACCCATTGTATCCTCAATGGTGGAAAGACTGTAGATCTCTCGGCAGTCTCTCTTATAAAGCCTTGCTCTCATTCAGGAGGGCTCCACACCTGTGACCTAATCACCTTCCAAAAGCCCCACTTATTAATATCATTACTTTATGGTTAAAGGTTTTCAAATATGAATTTGAAGGACACAAATATTCAGACCATAGCAGTTCTCAAAGGGGTTGACGTAAATGCCTTGTTCACAAACCATTCAATTGTTTCCCCGATGTCTATTAAATACATTCCAATTCTGACAAACTAGCAGACTCACCATATCCTTCCTAGTGCTAGGGATATAGGAGGTCTAATGATACCTTAGTTTTTATTTTCATATACAAGGACTTCATTTGTTCTCTACCTATAACTCTCTCTTCTATTTCATTGATCTGTTGTTGATTCCAGGGGTTCTCAACTGAGGATTTGTTCTCAAATTGTAGATTTGTCTCCTGCTGCCCTAATTCTCTGTTTTTGTTTTGTGTGTTTTGAAGCTCAGCTCTTAAATTCATGCATTAAATACCGGACTTCTATTGAGGATTGAATGTTCTATTTTTATATTGGATATTTGCCTATAATATTTATTAAATAATAATATTTAGTGATTATAATATTTAATGACTGCTTTAAAGATTTTAATTTGCATCCTTATCATACTGTATTTTTTTTAAAGATTTTATTCATTTACTTGAGAGAGAGAAAGCACGAGAGGGGGAGGGTCAGAGGGAGAAGCAGACTCCCAGAGGAGCAGAGAGCCCTCTGAGGGACTCAATCCCGGGGCTCTAGTCACACATGACCTGAGCCGAAGGCAGAAACTTAATGGACCGAGCCACCCAGGTGCTCCTATAAAACTGTATTTTTATACTTCCATTTACCACTTGCCTGTTCTTTGGGCTGTTTTACTATCCTATATTTTACTTCTACATGTTCTATAAAATTCACATAGTTTTTCTTTAAATAGTCAATTATCTTTCAAAGCAATTAAAAATAGGATTTCAAATGTGTTTTATATTTATCCACATATTTCTCATGTTTTGCGTCAGTAAATAGTTTTTAATAGAAAAAAATCATGAACATATGCTTAGACTTCCAACTCAAAACTTAGATTTCAGGATTTTGAACATCCTTAATTTTATTATTGTGTTAAGCGTTAAATTTTGTTGTAAAGTAAAGCTTTATTTCTAAATATATTAACATAGTTATATATTTTCTTTATTCTGTATTATCCACATATTTATTTTTAATAAATTTATTTATTTATTTATTTATTTTAAGTAGGCTTCATGCCCACTGTGAAGCCCAACATGGGGCTTAACTCACAACTGTGAGATCGAGATTTGAGCTGAGATCAAGGGTTGGTCATCTAATCAACTGAGTCACCCAGGTGCCCCCACATAATTATCTTTAAAACAACAATATAATGTAACTATGAAAAATAACGAATGCAGATTAAAATATCTATATGGTTCTTTTTGTTCTTATAATCTCTTACAGCAATGTCTAGTTAAAACACTGATCAAGTCACTTAAAAAAATTATTCTATATGCATGGTTATCAACCTGATGTATAATTCAGTCTGTTTTCAATTTGGAGCCATTTTTTTCTTTATGTATTATTATTATTTAACTATGCAACTAATTTTCAAGATTCCAAAGTTAAAACCGTATACCAAGGTATATTCACTAGAAGTCTCACTTCTGTCCCTGACTATTCTACACTGTTCTTTTCCCCCACCAAGGAGTAGCCATATAAATTAAATTAATAAATGATAAAATTACTTTTTGTTTTCATTTTTTAACTAAAATTACATAAGTATGTATATTTATATTTATGTGTCTGTGTATATATATATGCATGTGTGCCTATGTGTGTAGATATGTTGCATCTACTATTAATACCATTTTTGAGATTTCTGAGATTCTGTAAGACATCAGAGATACTTGCAATGAAGAATAGGACAGTACATTTTATACATAATGAAACCCAACAGATGGTTTAAATTCAGAGGTTGTTCTGGCCTCCTGGAGAATCATATACTACAAGATTGGCATATTTTAAAAAGAGTTACCAGCTAAAAGAGATTAAAACTAAGACATTTTGTGATATGCGGGTTTTAGCAAATGGAACAATGGAACAACTTTTGATATTTCCAAGGCCACTAGGTGTTTTTATAACTCAGGGGTGGTGAGACTTAACCTTAACTAAAATTTTGGGAGTTTGATGATTTTACTCCTGAGCATCTGGGATTTTTTTTTCTTTTTCTTTTTTTCTTGGCTTCATTACTGTTTGTCTGACTGGTTTCTCCAACACACTGATGTTTCTCAGTGGGGAGGGGAAATGGAGCTGTGATGAGAAATGTCAGGTCTGCCCAAGCCCTATATCTGCCTCCATCACTGTTGCCAGCAACCTCCAAATTCTCTAGTTCCTCAATTTCATACAAGTCTGCATACTTGTCTTTATCTTCAGTTTTTAAACCCATCCCACTCTGGGACCAAGCCTGAGTAAGACCAATGTTAGAGACTCCTACATTCAAACGTAGCGGGCTCAGATCCAACTCCATTCATGTTGCCAGGCACTGTGCTACATTCCTCCCTGATGCCTAATCTCTGGTCACTGGTATTTGGATTACTGACATCTTCATTATACCTGTCCATTTTTGTATCCTCCTTTACGTACTTATCCTGTTAATCATTTTATGATCTGTCCTTGACATCAGCATGTGTACAATTCTAATGTAGTTTGAGATCCTTGCCCAGTACAATTCCTTTCTTCTCTCAACAGCCCAGAACTGATAACTGGGAACTGAAAGCATTACCTGGTTATGCAGGGTAACATAGAGGTTACAGGGATTAATCCAACATTTCTGGGTTAGCTTCAGCAGATAGCTCTAAGGCATCAAAGAATGAATCCAGAATAGCCCAAATCCTTCTCCATTGCTCCTCAAGCTGATGCCACAGTAAGAACATGGACTCTGGAATCAGATTGCTAGGTTGCCATTCAGATTCTGCCACTTATTAGCCCTGTAAACTTGGACATGTTATTTGACTGTTATGTGCCTCAGTTTCCTGCTCTGTAGAATGAGCACAACAACTACCTATTCCATAGGTGATTGTGTAAGTTCAGCAAGTCATACATTTAAAATGCTTAGAACAATCCTCAAGCACTCAATAAATAATAGATGTTTGTTAGGATAAACATTATTATTGTCAAGAGATCACCAATAATCATAAGAGGTAAAATATTGTCTAGTAATGCTTGGTTATGGACTGTAGAAAGCCCTGGAGTACAAGACTCAATTTAATATAGCAGTCAACCTATAGGCTATAGTTCTACTATGGATCCAACTTTACTTGGATTACTTCCTTGAAGAGTTTCATGATAATATTATTTAATTTGCACTTCTTGAGACATACTAAATATTAATATCACTCAAATAAAATTTGATATCCTATCTTTTCCAATCTCTACATAAAGTATCACTCAAAGAAAACACAAATTCCCAGAAGTTTGAAAAACAATTCAACCTGTGATTGTCTAGTTCAGAGTTACTACCAATTTTAGCCATTTTAAGGTAGCTTGAGAAAGTTGGAGTTTTCTAAACTGATGAAATTCTGACCAATCCTGACCCTCCTCTTTTTTTTTTAACCTCAAATAAAATTATTTTTCAGTTGTCAGACTTTGATTAAGACATGAATAAGTTTAGAGTGATATCATCTAAAATAAAAATTAAGTATTTGGGCATATCAGCATGTTAGTTACACACATCTTGAGTAACCAAGAAGTATAAAGAGAAAATAGCTGCAATTGAGCTCTCAAAGTGCATAAAATGCTTTGTGTAATAATATACAGGAAAGCACTTTATAACTACCTATAAGCTATTTAGATGACAATGACAGCCAAAATTTGGCTCATATCCTGTCACTTCCTCTGGTACTTAACACCCATCAACTACTTACCAAAATTAGGGAAAAAAAATCATTCTATTTCTTGCCTCCCATCTTTAACTTCTGAAATAGGCTCTTCCGCTGATCTACCCTCTTGCAGACTTCTTCTTATGGCAAGAGGATTGATTTAACTGGCTAGAGAGTTGGACAGAACCTCTCTTTTAACCACATTAACCTTGGGAAGGAGCCCTTGTATTCAAAGCAAAGGAGACTGTCATCACATCCTTGGCTCTCATTCATTTGCAATTAGGGAAGTTTGAGGTACACTGGCATCTCCCAGACGGCTGGTTGAGTATCTCTTTTTAGACCTAACTCTTCCTATAAATAAATCCCAAGTCAAGCAGGATTTAAGTGGAGGAAGTGGAAGGAAACATGCTATCTTTTGACCCAAGCCATGCTCACCAATTTACCATTACCATTACTGTTAATCTTTTACCCAATCTGACTTCTTTATGTTTTAATTGGTCAGGGACTTGTAGAGACAGAGGCCTGAGAACAATTCAGTTATCAGATTATATTTTTTGTTCAGTTTTTACCTCATTCGTCTGTGTTATAAGTAGTGATGAGCAGTAATGGAATCTCTCTCAACCATGTCACTTCAGAACCTAACCAGTAAGTGCCTAGTATGTGGTCATAGATCGTTTGCAGATAAAGCAATTCCTATGGAACATTTACCCTAACTTCTGAATAGGGCCTGATTTTAAAGATCAGTCCCCAGAACTTACTTTTGAAGTTAGTTAACTTGCTTTTGAAGTTAGTTAGTTATAGTTTGAAACTATAACTTGATTTCTAACACAGGATTTTCAGTTCCTGTGTTCTCAAATTCAGGGCAAACATTCTATAAAGTAGTAATGTTTTCTTTTTCACATGCCATTTTTACTTTCTGGACTGGGTGGTGAGGCTCTTCCTGTTCCTGCCTAAAATAGAACTTTCCAAATTAGTCTGTCATGAATGACTTGGCTTCCTGCCACACCTGACTCCTGGTGGGGAGATGTGGGTCATAAAGGCTAAGTTTCACCAATCCTCTGAGTTTCTTGTAAAAAAAATGTAGGTTTTTATTTAGTAGGTGAAGATTGAAATTCTTCATTTCTGACATCTCTCCAGGGATGCCCATACTACCAATTTGAGGGCCATCCCTTATGTAGCAAGAGATTAGATGACCAGCTTCA
Source organism: Mustela nigripes (assembly GCF_022355385.1). Classification (NCBI taxonomy): domain Eukaryota; kingdom Metazoa; phylum Chordata; class Mammalia; order Carnivora; family Mustelidae; genus Mustela; species Mustela nigripes. The sequence goes on along the minus strand of NC_081558.1, from coordinate 160,449,378 downwards.
CAAACAATACCCATTCTTTAAACATTTTAAAATTGTACTATGTGCCAAGCACTGGGATAAATAACTAAAGAGAAATGTAACCTAATCCTGACTCATAAGAAACCCAGAGTCTAATACAGCAGCAAACAAAACAAATGAATGCTATAAATGATGTCCATTAAAAGATGAAAACACAAGCCACAAATTTGGGAGAAAATTGTTTCACAAACCATATTTGATAAAAGATTATTATCCAAACTATACAAATAACTCTTTTTAAAAAAAGATTTTATTTATTTGTTAGAGAGAGAGAGAGAAAGAGAGAGAGAGCACACAAGCAGGCAGAGTGGCAGGCAGAGGAAGAGAGAGAAGCAGGCTCCCCACCGAGCAAAGAGCCTGTTGTGGGACTCAATCCCAGAACCCTGGGATCATGACCTGAGCCGAAGACAGCAGCTTAACCAACTGAGCCACCCAGGTGTCCCATACAAATAACTCTTAAACTCAACAATAAACAGACAAGAACCCAATTTTAAAAAAAGGGGTAAAAGACCTGAATAGATACCTCACCAAGAAGATACATGGATAACAAATAAGAATATAAAAAGATGACCAATATCATATGTTAAAGGAAATTGCAAACTAAGACAAAGGTATTACTATACACCTATTAAAATGGACAAAATCCAGAGCACTGACAATACCAAATGCTGATGAAGATGTGAGCAACAGGAACTCTCATTCATTGCTAATGGGAATGCAGAATGGTACAGCCACTTTGGAAAGCATTTTGACAGTTTCTTACAAAACAGAACATCCTCCTACTATATGATTCAGCACTCATGTTCCTTAGTATTTGATCAAAACTGATCAAATAAACCACATATACCAAACTGGCCACTACACTGGGAAACCTAAAGTAAATGATCTGGTGTCTTTCAATGGTGAAGATTATAGAGCATATATTCTGAATCTTCTGAATCAGAATTTTTTAGTGCTAGGAGTTGGTAATCTGCAGTTTATCAAGTTGTTGAGGATGTTATTCAGTACCATAAGGCTTGAGAATCACTTTTCTGCTTCATATCCACACATTTCTTTTTTAGTACAAAAGCCAATACTAAATTGATTCCAAAGAAGTTTTAATAACTTTATTATTCATTACCTTATTATTAATGAAATAAACCATGTGAATAATACTGAAATAGGTTTATATGGGAAATACATATATAATTCTGACACCCTTTATTTAGAAGCAATAAAAACATAAGTGATTTGGAATTTTGGCAGCATGATACAAATTTAAGAATAAATCATTTGTAGAAGTGAAATCATTATCAACATTATCTTTACTATAAGACAGGCTAATAATATAACAATAGACAGAAAATTTTTTGTTGCTTAAATTTAAGAAAATTATGAAGGAACTGTTCAGCTGTGTGTTTTCATCTGATAAGGGCAGCTAAAGGTATCCTCCCATGCTTCCTGTTTCTATATTTAAGAATACCACAAACAGTTATTCTAATATATCTTTTGTATGTAGTTGCCTAAAAATGCAGCTTCGCTGAAAGAGCCTACCTAGATCCGTTGCTCAGAATTCCAGGTACTGTGCTATTATACTGGCTTGATAACAGTGACTCTAAAGAAACACCCACAATCCCAATTTAAGGGGCAAAATCCTTAAAAAAAATTTTTTTTATTAACATATAATGTATTATTAGCCCTAGGGGTACAGGTCTGCGAATCGTCAGGTTCACACTTCACAGCATTCACCATAGCATACATCTTCCTAAGGGGCAAAATCTTAATGTCAATGTTGTTACAGAAGAAAAGCTCCACCACAAAATCCCAGTTTTATCTTTATGGGATAAAAAATATTATGGGATATCATACCCTCATTGCCATAATTTCAAACTTCTATTTTCATACATTTTCTTTAATGATCCATTTTCTCTAGTATTCTGAACATTTTAGGAAACTGAAATGGAATGTTAATTTTGTCGGTTTCTCTTTTTACTATTTCTATAAGTCACCTAGTCTTCCTTACACACACACACACACAGACACACATACACATACATTCATTTGTGCAGCAGCTCAACTATTTGTTCAAATGGATCCAACCTTTGCTGTCCACTTTGTATGAGGCGTACTGCCTTACTTAGTAGCAGCACGTGAGAATCCTAACAGCCTCAAGCTATTGAATAAAGTTGTCGATTATTTTTGAAATAATTAGCCTCAAGTACTCTGGAAATTCAGACACTTTGAAAGCATCGCCTCTTGCTGTAGTCAAGTGACTGCAACTACAGTATTTTAAAATGAATTGTTATGAAGCCGTACAGATGTGCTTAATGAAAGGATGGTGACCTGTACTGACCAACTAAATATTCCAGACTTTTCTCTATTCCAATAACTATGCTTTTCATTTGCTATCAGGTCAACCGCAATGCAGTTTAAGCTACCAATCTGTACCTGCTGGATGATACTTATTTTCACCGATTTTTATGTTTACTTAGACACCCCCAAGGATATTAATTTAGCAGCATTATGTCACATTTATAAACATTAGTCTATGTGACCCAAACCCTGAGTCACAACTGTGGTTACAAATGAGCAACAAACACATTAATACTCCATTACTACCTATGTTTGCTTAGCAGTGTAACAGGGCAGATAAAACCTTCTGTCCGGGATGGGGAGCCTCTACACTACATTAGCTGGTGTGTTCCACATCTTCATTGCACCATTTCTTCTTTCCATTCTTTTCTTATAACAAGTCAAAAATGATTTCTTCTTTACATGTAAGAAACCCCAGTATGAGATGGACAGAGGAAAATTTCTCATCATGGAAGAATGACAAGGAATAATCATAATATTGTTGCTTTGTTGATGGTTAGTCAGTCAAACTGGGACATTCTTTCTTCGTCAAGAGAGTGTAGTGAACTAATCCAGATAACACAAATCTCTCTTGCTTACATGTATCTCTCATCCTCCAAAAAATATACTAACTTCATCCATTGGGTAAAATGTATCTAAGTTTAAATGTTCTGCTACCCTGCTATTCATAATACCATTCATTTTTGGAGGGAAGGCTTTTTGTGCTATTGTTCAGTGCTATGCTGTAAAAAAGTTCCCTTGTAATTTGGGGGGAGAAATTTTAGTCATTTGTCCTATGGACCCTGAAGACCCAAGCACCAACATGAACCTCCTTGAAGTGAAACTTCTCAGGTCAAGGTATACTGTCTGATATTTTGTTGGGCTCAGAAAATGGCATTGATATGCTGATCATTCAGTGATCATTGGTTGGAGATCCAGATGGAATTTAACTCCTTACACATATGGCTGCATATTCTGTGGGTGCCTCTTTCGCATTCCTTGGTTGTCTTGGGTTTATTCCAGTGACAGAATGGTTCAGGGAGGCATAAACAATGCTCTGTTTGTTTTCCTCCAGACATGGGTTAGAATAAACTTCAGACTCTTCCTGGACCCTGAACCAGGGCTCATTATCATAAGTACTAGTCTCTGATGGCAGTGTTTGGGGATTTTGCCTGGTTCCCACTTCAGTTTGCTCACTCCTAAAGGGCTGAGGAATATCAACCTATAAGAAAAAAAAAAAAAAAAAGATTGTTTTAACTACTGCCTAAGGATGTGATAGTGCATACAATTAGCAAACTATGAGTATATGCTACATTGAGTCAATATACCAACAGAAATAATTTACTCTTCCTCACTTTTGCTGCTGACACTTACATCTTTAGCAGATTCTTACTTGATGAAAAATGAAAGGCTTAGGACCACTATTCCTCCTAAATAGTTATTTTGTGCTTTTTTTATTAGTCACTTTGGAAGTCACAGAACACTTCTAGCTATACAATAACATGACCTGGTAAAAATGAAGATGCCATTTTAATGCTAAAAGTTGCTCTTCCAATTTTTAAATACCAGTTTTGTCAGTCAATTTATGATCTTGATGTTTGGCCTAACTCCTTGAAGGTGTCAAGTCCATAGTCTTTGACAGTCTACCTGCCTTATCAGGTCCTTTGTCGTTTTCATTTTATACGTGAAATAGTACATCTCCCATCCCTCCTTGTCAGAATTCTAGCACAGGTGCATGTCAGGCTCTATCCCAAGAAGCTAAGCATTAGCTGCCAAGTATCTTGCTTCCCTCTGATGAGGTGGCTGCCTAGAAAATAACACTAAGGCCGAATGACTGAACGGAGCAAGAATCACTTTACCCTGCCCAGTCTCTTAGCCTAGCTGGAAAGTGTCCCAGCCTTCACTCTAAGGAACCTAGTGAAGACTCCAGAGAAGCACTGAAGAAGAAAACTGTCAGAACCTAATAAATAGCCATAAATCCTCAATATATCAACAAGATCCCTGTTGTGCTTTTAGAATATATATGTCTGTCAGCTCAATTACCTGGCTCTCTTTCCAAAAGATGGTTGGTTTTCATGGAAAACTTAATTAAAATGAATGAGGTTAAAGAAAACATGGTGGTCTGTGGCTTGCTGTACCCCATGGCATCTCAGCAAAGCGGATAGATGCCACAAGCTGGGACACCATACTGTGGTCGATAGAGATGACAAACACCAAGGCAACTATCCTACTCTCTATATGTATGGCATTTTACAGTTCACAAAGGGCTTTTAAAAAGGCATAGCTGAGTGTTTTTTAGTATTCAAGTACATTTACCCTCCAGGGACCATTGTGAAATAAAATGAGAACCTTGGCTTTTATATGTACCTGCCATGTTCTAAGCAGTTCCTTTCTCTACTTGATTTCTATTCCACTGGTTCCAATCCATGTCCCTTCCTAAGAAATCCATGTCCCTTCCTAAGAAAGTGACACCACTTTATTTTCTTAAATGTTGGACAACTCAAATGACACAAAGCTCTGAATTCCTATGAAAGATACAGACATCTTAATACAAAATTCCCAAATAATAACACACACACACGCAATCCCTTTTGAATTCAACTTCAGATCATATATAATTTGTCCAGCCTACACAGGAAGAAATATGACTACATTTTAACCAACCTAGCCTTAACTTAAACTATCTAGATTATCATTGTAAACTGTTTCATAGATCTCAGTCCTCATTGTAACAGAATGTGGTTCATTGGTATTCACTATAGGAAGAAAACATTTAAGTACATTTTCCTACTTGAAGAATCAAAACCTTAGCACCCAACACAATGTTGTTTACTGCCACTTATGAAAAACTTAGTATGAGTTTACAAAGTTGAATGCATTTGGCTTGATTTAAAAGTGGGCAACCTGGTGGGGGATGCGAAGTATCATTTAGTATTATAGGTAAAATTTTGGCTATATCTGCCTTTGGCATTTCTGGAACTTTTGAGAGGTTTACTACATCTTTACCTCTACCCTTCCACCCTGAAACGTGCATATGCACACACAAGTTCCTTTGTAGTACCTCATTTGTGACTATTTGCTTTTAACTAAAAAACATCATAAAATGTTTTCAGAAATGTATTGCCTCATCTTGATTTTTGGGTTTTTTGTTTTTGAGTTCCAATATTTACACAACATTGAACCCCAAAGAAAAACCCAAGTTTATATTTCAAGAACTTGTAGGAAAATTTGGCCCTGCCTCCAGAATGCCCTAGGCTTTGTCTGGAGGTCTCTTCCTTGATGAGCCCACACACATTATGGAAGATGTTTGCATAAGTAGTAACTTTTCCAGTTGGCCTTCTCTATCTGCTGGTGATCTAGGAAGAAATCACACAGTGTTTTATGAGATAATTTATGGTTCATTCTTTCATTAACTCTCAACTCCCTTTCAGAAAGACTTTAAGGTATTTTTTGTGAGAATAAATGAATAGCCTGAAGTTACATAACAGGGCAAGAGCAGAGTCAAGTTATATAATCCAGTCTCTGACTTTTCTACTTCAGGTCTATACTGCCACTCATGCTCTTCCAAAGGCCACTTATTATAAGTCTTGTTAATCCTGAAGAATCTTTGCTGCAATTGGATGTAAATGTAAAATAAACACTTACTTTTTTAAGCAAGTCAAGATATAGAGAGAATATTTAGACAGTTCCTGGCATAGGGTGAGTGTTTCATAGCCTTACCCAATTTAAAATAATATATTAAGATGAACATGGTTAACAGACTGCATTTGCTTTAACAGATACATAGGACATACCAGGTTAACTTCCCTTCTTGCTGTATCAGAAGACTTCTTTTGTTCTGCTGAAATTCAGAAAGAAAAATGAGAAAACAAGAAGAGAAAAAGAACAACACAAAATTCTTCCCCAATTCCCTGTAAGTTGAGGTTGTGGGAAGAATATGGGTTCTGGAATCTGATTGGCTGGTTGAAATTCAGTGTCTAGGGCAGAGGTAGGCTGCCTCCCCACCCATGTCATGAACTTGCATGCCAGTGGCAGTGTTAACTCCTAGTTTTGGCTTGTTTGTTTGCTGGCAGGTACACCTCAGTTTGCGAGCATTCATGCTGCTCACTTTTTTACTGGTTCTTTACTTCTTACTCCAGAGAGCCCTCTGGCATATCCAAGAGGAAGGGGCAGGATCAAGTACCTCACTTTCAACACTCTGGAAATCCTTGTTCTGTGGATATCCGGTACTCGATGTCAGACACACTGCTGTCCTCTCACTTACAGAGGCCAGGATCTCCTATGGCCCAGTTCACTCCAGATATCGTAGGTCAAAGGATTTATCCCTGCCTCTTTTTCTAAAGTTTTCTAAAGCAGCCTTAAGAAAGATGGTAAAAGCTGGGGAGGGACCATGGAAAGAAACTTGGAGTTACAGAAGTGAAGTTGGGGTTACAGAGGATTCCCGCAGTATTCTGGGAAGGTTCTGGGCTCCGGAAGTCCTTACCACAAAAGACCAGAAGTTTTTTTTTTTTTTTTTTTTTTCCCAGACAAAGCTTTCTCTGTGGCAGAAACAAGGGATGCTCTGTCTAACTTCATTTCTATAGCTATACTGTGGCTGCCAGTGTGGCAAACGGTGGGAGGAGATGGCAGAGGGGGAACCGTAAAGACAGAGAGAGAGAGCGCTGGGGTGTTTCAGATTAGAGTTACATTAGAATTCTCCACACATCTCTCTCTCACTGTGATTGACTGTCTGCTCATGACTCTGAGGGAATTCTTAGAAAAGCAGGAAGGAATTGCTTCTAAGATGTCACATCTCTCCCATCCTCTCCAAACCCAGATTTTTCAAATGCTTTATTTTTGGGTGACAGTTTAGTTCAGGCGTGTGTTTTTGATGGCATCAGAAAGTGCAGACATAGGAGTTTCCTTTGGAGCTATTTAATCTTCATTTAGACAAGGGTGTGTGTGATTGGCATGACATGGTACGGCTGTGAAAAAGAGAATGAGACTAATTCAAATCAGACATTTGACCTGAGAGATTATTTCAACCTCCCTTTCGATACCTTTAAAGCTCAGAAGAGCAGCTTGTCACATAAATTTAAGATTGACACAAATAGAATGGGTAAGTCCCAGCCATGTGCCCTCCTTTGCACAATCTCTGCCTGGAGCACGGTGCTGGTGTGACTGTGCCTCACCATGACTGGACAGGACCTGAATTAATCCATCTGTCTTTTTGGTGGAAGGATGAGTTGTCCCCGAGGAAATCATTATCCATGGCTCTTTGCAGAATATTGGGAAAGAAAACAACAGGAACCAACTAAAAATTAATCAGCTCTAATAACTGAACCCCAAATGTGTGGCACATAGCAGCAGATGGAAGATGGAACCCACCTTGGTGCCTTCGAAGGCAGCAGAATAGGTAGAAACAGATAATAAGCAGAATCAATGCTCCTAAAGGAAGCAGACTATAAAGCATCCATTGTCTTTCATCTGTCACTTGTGCAGAGGGTGGTCCTGAGGCACTGGTTGTATCTGAAATGTGAGTCGATGCTAAAGACAGTTAGGAAATTGGAGGTATAGTAAGATCAGTAACACCTTCTGCACCATTACAACTTAAATGAAGGAGATTTCCAGCTGATGTTTCTCTTTCTCTTCTGGAAGCCTTCCCCAAGAACTCTGTGCCTCAATGTTCTCACCCACCTCTTGCTTTGTTGATGAGCTTATGTGGGTGGTTCTGGGTTATAATTCAACTTTTGTAAGAATTTTTTATTCTTCTAGGGTTAATCCCCTCTAAAACAATACCCATAACAGCTCTCAGTGAGTATTTCACCAAGCTTTTTCCTTGACACTGTCTTACCTTTCACACTCAGCCCTGAAGGAAAGTAAGGAAGCCATTATTTTTATCCAGTTTCATGCCTTGATAAAGGTTTTATTGTTCCAAGACTTGCCCAAGGTCAGATAGCTAGTGAGTTGCCTTGGGACTCAAGCCAACATGTTTTTCCATACTAAATTCCAATTCCATTAACACAAAGGCTTTTTGTTGTCTCATAACTCTTTGGGATCTCCAAATACTAAGTACTTTCCTTATCTCAAGATACCTTTGTTATCACCAAATACACTTTGTTGGGCCTATAGCCAGTGCTCATTGCTATGACCCATGTTGACATGCATTAAGTTTCTGTTTGACTGGGGTAGATTGATTGCAACTCACTGACGAGTCATGAAACAATTTAATAGATCACAAACAGCCTTAGAAACATGAATTGCGGCAGAACAAAAAAATATCAGAAGGCAACATACATCATTAACGTTGTATATATGTTAAATTTTTTATGCAGGAAATTTTTATTTCTAAATATATTAACATCATTATCTGCTTGCTTCTGCATGCGCTTGGTTTGAGGTAAAGGTGGACAGGAAATACAGAGGCTGTGCAAATAGTGGTTAGGTAATTCAGACTGGTAACAAATGCCACTGTTTATGCTGCAGCTGCTGCTTGGGTTAGGACAGCAGCCAAGTCATTACCAATGATGATAGACACAGCTGTCTGGGGGAAGGGTGTAGATAGAAAGAGGGAGGAAAGTTCCCACATAGATAACTAATAACAAACAGATCCATTCAGTTAGGCGAATCCAACTTATTATTTCTCCGACCACCTAATAATCTAATTTCCTTAATTTTATTGGACTAGTTTGATACTTACTTATCAGAGGGTATTCGGAATTATTTCTAGTCCATTCTGAAATAGAAAATCAAGATAAACAAGTGAAATTGGTTGTAAAAACAACACTCAGTTGTGTCCAAAATCAGAACTAATCTCCTAGAGGACTCCTGCATTTGCACTAACAGAATCCAGTAACTCAGCTTAAAGGAATTTTCACAATTTGCAAATCGGCACCTCAAGATCATGGACACAAAATAAGTCTCTGGGTTTATTTTGAGGCTTGAAGTAAGACTGTAAATCCAACACAAACTTTGTCTGTCTGCTTTGATTCCCTCTTCCCCATTAAGTAGAAGGATAGAATACAGCCTGTAAGACCGCTTCCAGCTTAGAAAAACAAGATGTTCATTCAGCCGGTGCTCCAAGTTGAGTGTGGAGACTCATATGGGAAGGTTGCTTCTGATGACATTCTGACTATCATTCTGAAACAGATGGTGCCTCCCAGTTCCTGCCCACTGATACCACCCCCACTTCTCTACTGAGAAGATGACTGCCTGCCCTTGTGAAGTTCCTAATCAGGGATTGACCAAGGGCACATTGAGGAGGTTGGAGTTACAGGTCAATGTACATTCTAGTGACTGTTTCTCAGCTCTGTCAACTTTTCTCTTGGAGCTTTGATTTGCAAAGCATTTTTCTTCATTCTGGGAAAATACTGCTTTCTCAATAGCATCCAAGCCCTGACTGAGCTGACAGTCTGTTTGTACATGAACCAATTCTTTTTTTCTTTTTTCTTTTTCCCCCATGGGCCAACTTTTAACTTGAACATAAAAAGAAAAAGAGAGTCAGGTACAGAAACAAGAAAATTCCCAATAGCCCCTAAAAACAAAATCTCAAGGGGAGAAAATGAAATTTTTTTTTTATCATGCCTCCACATTATTTTTAAGAAAAGCATCATCCTTAAATATAATTTCAGAGTATATTTTTCTCTGTCAGTACTCAATTCACTGAGTATTCCCAGGTAAAGAAGGAAAAGGAATTTTTCTTTGACTCTTTCCTTCATAAAAGGAAAATACATATTCAGTTCAAAGCTAATTCTGAAATAATTCATTTGGCTTTTGTGAAGGAAGCAAGGATGACCCAGAAAAACATGACACAGTTTCTGCTTCCCAGGACCTTTTAATTCTTCATGGGATAAAGAACATTTCCACACATTAAACTACAGTACAAGGAAATGTCTGGTAAATGAGAAGCACAGAGCTTAAATGGCATGGAATATGCTAGAAAAGAGAAATTGCTTCTCCTAGGATGAACCCTGGAAGGCTTCATTAAGAAGTGGGAAATTGGCAAGTTGGGTTTGGCAGGAAGGGCAGAATTGTGGTAAATGGAAGCAGATGAATGGGTGCCCTGTGAATGGTGAGAAGAGCATGGTGAAGACATGTGATGGTAGATAGGGCTGTTGGGCTGGAGCAGAGACTCAAAGTGGAGTCCAGAAGCAATCCAGAAAGGCAGGTGGGGATGGACTGTAGTAGGGCTTGAATGCTGGGAGCCAAATTTGAAAGCACTAAGGATGCTCTGCCAAAGACTCGATAGAGGAGTGGCATGATGGAAGAAATTTATTACGCAATTAAGTGTATTGGGAAGATATTTGCCTGAAATGGACCAAAATAGGAAGCACTAAAGACACGGACTCCATGAGGCTGACTGGAATATTTGTGAGGAAGATAATGAAGGTTAGAGATACACATGAAGCTATAGGAGGGAGGCAATCCCAGACAGAAGGATGCTGACAGAGAAGAGAAGACCGCCAAAATGAAGTCCTGGGGAATTCCCTTGGTCAGGAGCATTAATTCATAAAGTGATAAGAAAGGTAGGAGTGTGTGAAATTAGGGCAACAGAAATCTCCAAAGGGAAAATTAAAAGGCCCTTCAAAGTTTTCCCTCTCATCACTTCATCTTTATCTCTCATCTCCAGTATGATCCTAACAAGTACATCCTCCCAAAGCAATGGGATCGACGGAGAAGTTGCCTCTTTTGCTTTGCTTCTCTGCAGCTCCCTCCTTCCCAAGGGGAGAGACCGTAGATCCTAATTTTAGCCCCAGCTTGATTCCTAGAATATGGGACCTTTATGCACTTTACAAACTGTGCAACCATCTGTAGTGGCTGTGAATGATCCCAATATGGGACAGAAGAGACACAGTAATATCCCTGGGATGCTTCCATGTCAGAAGTCGTTATTGGCTTGCCCCTGACACTGGTTAAATTCCTCCCTGTTGTATGGAAGGGAATTGATTCCTATGAAGGAAAAGAGAATTACACAAGAAAGCACCTTTTACAAAGAATGTGAACTCGATGCCACTTCATTTAATTTTATTATACATTATATTAACATACATCATATAAATAATCTAATAGCATTCAATTATTGTGTATTTTGTCATATAATTAATATCCTGGGAGTAAAGTTTTGTAAGCTTGGCTTATTTTTATCATCTATTTTGCCAGTTAAAAATTGGTACTTCTTTAAAAATTCAATATCTCATTATGTGAATTAATAGTGAAAATTTCTCCAGAAAGCATTCTTTCCATAATCTTCAGTATAAGCTTCTCCTGATTGTTAAAGGCAATCGTTTCACTTTGTACAGATTATGTCATTTAATTCATCTAGGAATTATAAAAAAAGATTTATTGAACGCCTACCATGTGTTATACGCTATGTTTGTAGAGAAGCAAAGATGTTTAAGACACAGCTTCCATTCCAAAGAGGTTTATAAGCCTGTGCATGGATAGTGGCTGGCAATTAGCATTGCCTTTGACCCACATTAGCAAAAGCAGAGTCTCTAACTCTGCCACGAATCCCTTCTACACTTTACTGTGCATTCTCTTACTGGGCTACTTTCAGAAGTCTTAAATAATTTATAGGATTTTAAAGAGATTTAAATGGATTCCTTCACTGGGCTACTTTAAGGGAGTTAAAAGACTGACTCCAAAGTGTGCATATAAAATAATAAATTACATTTTTAAAAACACAGTGTATGCATTCAAGTGAACGGTGTCCACTGAAGAAGTAACTGCCTATGTCTGCATATAGATTCTGTGCACAAAAGCTCTTTGAAATTTCTTTTTTTGCAATAATCTTCAAGGTCAGTTTATGGGCCACAAAACAAGCTCCATTTCACAGATGTTATCTGTGTTACACTAGGTGTAAGTGATAAATCACTAAATTCTATTCCTGAAACTAATACTACACTATATGGTAACTAACTTGAATTTAAATAAAATATTGGAAGGAAAAAGAAGTCAATTGGCCAAATATGTATGTATTTATTCTGGACTCTTAATTCTTTCCTACTGATCTGTATATTTATCTTATGCCAGTACTACACTGTTTTGATTATTGTAGTTTTGTAGCAAATCTTTAAACTAAGGAGTGTTAGTCCTCCAACTTTGGTCTTCTTTTGCAAGGTTTTTGTTTTGTTTTGGCTATTTGGGTCATTGCAACTGTACATGAATTTTAGGGTCAGCTTTTTCATCTATGCAAAAAAAAAAAAAAAAAAAAGGTTGGGATTTTGATGGGAATTATATTGAACCTATAGATTATTCTGGGAAATATTGCTATCTTAACAATTTTAAGTCTTCCAATGTGAATGGCATGTATTTTTCCATTTATTTACATCTTCTTTAATTTCTTTCAGCCATGTTTTGTTCAGTGTATAAGTGTTTAGCCTCCCAGGTAAATTTATTTTTTTCTTTTTGAGACTACCATAAATAGAATTTATTTATTTATTTATTTATTTATTTATTTATTTATATAATTTTTTATTTTTTATAAACATATATTTTTATCCCCAGGGGTACAGGTCTGTGAATCACCAGGTTTACACACTTCACAGCACTCACCAAAGCACATGCCCTCCCCAATGTCCATAATCCCACCCCCTTCTCCCAAACCCCCTCCCCCCAGCAACCCTCAGTTTGTTTTGTGAGATTAAGAGTCACTTATGGTTTGTCTCCCTCCCAATCCCATCTTGTTTCATTGATTCTTCTCCTACCCACTTAAGCCCCCATGTTGCCTCACCACTTCCTCATATCAGGGAGATCATATGATAGTTGTCTTTCTCATTTTTTTTAATTTCCTTTCAGATTATTCATTGCTTGTGTTTAGAGAAATCACTGGTTTTTTTTAGCTGATCATACAACCTTGTTGAATTCGTCTATTAACTCTAGCATCTTTTGTGGATTTTAAAGGATTTTCTATATATAAAATCATGTCATCTGTGAATAGTGATAGTTTCATTTCTTCCTTTCCAATTTGGATGCTTTTTATTTCTTTTTTCTTGCCCAAGTGTTCTGGCTAGTACTTCTAGTTCAGTGTTGAATAGAAGTGGCAAAAGCAGACAGCCTCCCCTTCTTCCTGTTTTTTTTTTTTTTTTTTTTTTTTTTTTATTTATTTGACAGAGATCACAAGTAGGCAGAGAGGCAGGTAGAGAGAGCGAGAGGGAAGTAGGCTCCCTGCTGAGCAGAGAGCCCAATCTGGGGTTCGATCCCAGGACCCTGGGATCATAACCTGAGCTGAAGGCAGAGGCTTTAACCCACTGAGCCACCCAGGAACCCCCTTTTTTGAAGATTTTTTTTCTTTATTTATTTGAGATAGAGAGAGAGAGAGCAAGGATGAGCAGAGGAAACGGCAGAGGGAGAGGGAGAAGCAGGCTTCTTGCTGTACAGGAAGCCAATGTGGGGCTGGTTATGGGGCTGGATGTGGGGCTTGATCCCAGGACCCTGGGACCCATGACAAGAGCCAAAGGCAGACATTTGATCAGCTGAGTTACCCAGGCATTCCTCCTCTTCCTGTTCTGAGGAAAAGCTTTCAGTCTTTTACCATGGAGTATGATGTGGAATTTTCATAAATTAAACATATTCATTTATTTTCCTCTACTCTTCTCTGTTTGCTTTCCATGTTTTTTTCAGTTTGGTTTTGCCCAACTTAACCTCAACCTGTTCTCCCAATTTCTGAACCTATTGAGGGCCTCTGGGAGAGTGGGGAGGGAGCTAAAGCTATGAACATCCTCAAAACTCATCAGGGAGTCAGGTTTATTTGTGTGCAGTTTCTTCTCTGTGAAAACTATGAATTATTAACAAATGTATAATTGTCTGAGCACCACAAATGTAACTTCAAAGGTTTATTATCAATAAAAGGACTGGTAAATGGAAGAAAAAATAAAAGATAAAGAGGATAAAGGATAGAGAGCTGTCTACTACAATCAGTATTCACTTGTAATTTTTTCCATATTTCAGTGACCTACTTTGGATTTATCAAACAAATGGTATACCCCCTAAAGGCAAGAACAATAACTTTTATTATATATTTTTTTCTATTTTTCTTTTCCTCATCCCAAAATTACATACACACTTGCTCACACAGATGACAATCTGAGGAGTGTGTCAACTCTCCGATTTATATGACTTCAGTTACTAACATAAATGCTTCAGAATCTGGGTCCTCCTTTTCCTTAAAACATGATTAAAAAAATATGAGATAGTCTTTTTGTTTTTTTATGAGACAGTCTTGATGTGTAGAACCTACCTGTCACATTAATGGTAATTGAATGGCTTTCAACAAGTCCAGATGAAAGATTCGCAGAACAGCGGTATGACCCATTATCATCAGGCAGCACACGATTAAAATGCAGAATAAAAGCTGAAATATTCTCCTTTTTGTCCCAACTTGTGTATGTATGATGTTTATTCCTAAAAGATAAACAGCTTTTTCCTTCGAGTTTGCACCAGATTACGTCAGGTCTGTTAGTACAGTATTTCACAGGGCATTTCAGATCAAATGATTTCCCTGCTGAGACAGTGTATATGGAATGTCTCTTTACATGCAGTTGTTCTTTACATGATTTTTCACCTGAAAGATGAAAACAAAATTAAAATCAAATATGTTCTAGAAAGACCAGATATCTGCCATTCAACAGTTCCTGCCAAAGATTTTATAATTTTATAATTTTCCCAAATAATGTGTTTTTTTTTAAAGATTGTATTTATTTATTTGACAGAGAGATTGAGAGAGAGAGAGAGAGAGAGAGAGAGAGAGCGCACATAAACAGGGGGAGAGGCAGAGGAAGAGGGAGAAGCAGACTCCCACCAAGCAGGGTACCCAATGTGGAGCTTGATCTCAGGACCCTGGGATCATGACCTAAGCTGAAGGCAGACACTTCACCAACTGAGCCACCCAGGTGCCCCCCCCCCCACCACCCATAACATTTTTCAATGTATTAACCCTTACTGGCAGAGTGTGTGGTACATAGTAGGCACATAATAAGTATTTGCTGAAAAAAAATTCCTCAATTGTTAATCCCCTCAATTACCAAAACATTACTGACATTTTTAATTTTATAAAATGTTATTTTATTTTATTATTTTGTAGCTACTCCAATGGTAGCAAATAATAATAACAGTGTCTGGTCAATAATTTACTATATTCCAGAGGCTGTTCAAAACACATTAATAGGGACGGTTGGGTGGCTTAGTCGGTTAAGCGTCTGCCTTCAGCCTGGGTCATGATCCTGGGATCCTGAGATCCAGCTCCACTTCGGGCTCCTTGCTTAGCAGGGAGGCTGCTTCTCCCTCTCTCTGCCTCCTCCATACTATCGCTCTCACTATCTCTCTTTCTCAAATAAATAAATAAAATCTTTTAAAACCCACTAAATATTTTGACTCATTTAATTTTTACAACAAAAAATATATTATTATGACAGCTATTTTTCAGAAGTAGTAAAATATTTGCCTAAAGTTATATGCTAATAATTAGGGGAATCAAGACTCAAATTCATACTAGGGTCCATTGCTCTCTAATTCATTACCCATTTCTCTGTTATTGTTTCTTGGGAAGTAATAACACTTTCTATTACTAGCTCTGATATATTCCAATAAGTGGGAGAGAGGAACTTTTGCAGACAACTATTTCCCTATTATATTTGGTATAAAAAAATTTTATTACTTTTTTTTCAGGGGCTTTAGTGCTGCCCTGCAAATTTTTTCCTTGACTTTTCCTATGTATGACACACGCAACTCAAGATCATTATTGAAAGATAGGATGTTTTGACATAATATAAGTGTTTTGTCTTCCAAAGGGGAAGAAGGAACAGTGATGCACCTCTTTTGGAAGTTCTGCCTTTTGGCCTAACAAGGCCTAACAAGAAGTTACCTCCCTTTGTTTTGGTGGGGAGAGCTTTTTCCTAGAAACAGATTTTCTGTTATCTTTTATAAACCTTCTGTTAGTAATTGTCAGTTGCGTATAAATCTGCAGCCAAGAAAAAAGAACTTTTAAAATTATCTATTACTACTGAATAAGTTCTGTAACTCTACACTTACCATGAAAGTATTTACCTGGAAACATCAATATCTAGGATGTAACTGAGAACCAAGATACATGAGGAAGTATTCCCTAAACCAGCAAAATAGATAACGCAAGAACCCAAACTCATCTCACTTTATACATAATCCTTATAATTCCCTTATTATTTCCTAATTAGGTTAGAGGGTATAATTGTGTTATATAATACAGAATAATAACTATACTCATAACAAGAAGACTGAGTCAACAGCAAAACTTATTATATATATTCAGCTTAAAATATTCATTTTTTGAAACAAAGAAGAGTTCAACCCATTTTAAAAAGAATTTCTTCAAAAATGGTCACGTCAAAAAGCATTTTGGCTTCTAAAGGAGCAAACTTTGGTTACTTAGAATGTATATTTATGTGGAAGTATTCACTCTTGGATAATGGTTGGATTATATTGTCCCTTTGGAGACTCATGCACATGAGCAAGAAAAAATGGCACCAACTGGGGCGCCTGGGTGGCTCAGTGGGTTAATCCACTGCCTTCAGCTCAGGTCATGATCTCAGTGTCCTGGGATCGAGTCCCACATCAGGCTCTCTGCTCAGCAGGGAGCTTGCTTCCCACCCCCTCTCTGCTTGACTTTCTGTCTACTTGTGATCTCTCTCTGTCAAATAAATAAATAAAATCTTAAAAAAAAAAAGTTCACCTTTAAAAAAAATGGCACCAACTTATGACAACCACTCAATTTTTTTGTGTCAGTGACATTATGAGTGTATATAAATCATAGAATATTCTACTACTGATCCCTGTGCTGGGAAAACAAAATAACTACAATTAGCCAGATTCCTTTTAGTTAAGAATGTGATAGTGGTTCATACCTTTTTATTTTTCCATTAGAGCTAAGTCTTGAGAGTGTTTTCTCTTTAAGTTCCTTTCCCTACGTCTTTATGGTTTTTTTTTTTTCTTGGCTTTGTCTTTCTCCGTTTTGAACTACCCTCCCAGCCACATATCCAATATATCCTCTTCATTAATTTCTTTCACTCATCTCCAAGTGTCCTTCTGGACAGAAGTACTGTCTCACATCAGCATGACTGAAAGGATAGCTTAAACTAGCGTGTAAAGGACAAAGCAGGCTAAGGGCAACTCGGATGTTGAGGTGGAGGACAACTTTTGGCCCTGCCTTACCTTACACATACTCAGCTCAACTTAGCTGAATGTTCCACTTTGTATATTCTCATTTTTAGCAATTTCCTAACCTCCAAAAAAACCTGCCAGTATAATTTCTGCTCACATCTCATCAACCTCTGCTGCGTTTCCAGGAACCAGATTGAGAACTGTGGAGAACTTTCAGAAACTTTGGAATATTCATATATTTATAAATGCATTGAAACCTCAAACATGATCATTTTAAGGCTTACTAGACTTACTAATTCAGTTGCTTCCAAAAATTCAAAATAAAAATGAAAGCAAACTAAAAGCCAAGTTATAAGGATGAAGTTTTCAAAAACTTGAAGAGAAAGGGTAAGGTAATTTACCAACAGGAAGTGCCTAAGAATATAACACCTGGATGTGGTTAGACTTGCAACAAGAAAGCAAAGAAGCCAGAGGCAGAGAAGCCAAGTGAAACTCACATTTCCAGAACTCCATTCCTCCTCCCCCTGAAGTTAATGGACTGCCTCAGCCTCCTAACTTCCCTTTTCATGTACCTGGATCTGGATAAGTCAGTCAGAGTTGTTTTGTTTTGTTTTGTTTTTTTAAGATTTCATTTATTTATTTGACAGACAGACATCACAAGTAGGCAGAGAGGCAGACAGAGAGAGAGAGAGGAGGAAGCAGGCTCCGTGCTGAGCAGAGAGCACCGCAGGACCCTGGGATCATGACCCGAGCCGAAGGCAGAGGCTTTAACCCACTGAGCCACCCAAGTGCCCCAGTCAGTCAGAGTTTATGGAGCCTAGAACTCAGTGCCAACACTGTGGAAAACAATGAGATATTTGTAGAAAAGGCCTTCCTGCCCTCAAGGAGCTTAGCATTTAATTGATGAGAGGAGATTAATTTACATAGGCACTTGCTCAGAATAAATTTATCTAAATTTATCTGCCATGCTTTTTATCTTCAAATATATCTGAGCTGAAACCGGGGCTCAAAGGGACCCTGTATGTCCTTGTATGTTAGTTGTTAGGGGGTATAGAAGTAAATAAGACAAGGTGCCTTCCTTCAAGGGGTTTGCCTTCTAATGGGAAATAAAGATGTTTAACAGATGGGAGAATGAAATAACACTATAAAGAGGTGCAAAGTTTGCTTGGGTGTGCAGAGGATTAATCTCAGCTGGGACTATTGTTACGAAGCTTAATGAACTGTAGTGAATTAGTAACCTTTTGATAACCAGAGCCCTGAAAGGGAGAGGGGAGGTATTTTAGGACTGAAGACAGGGAAGGGCAAAGACAAAGAAGCCAGGAATCTCATGGCAGATTCAGGGAATGGATACATACTTGGATCATGGGTTGCTCACATAGTGACCCAGAGACCACAGGTTGGTTCAGAATAAATGAAGCAAGCATTAGTTGGGCCGTGTTTAAACTCCACTTACTCACCATGAGAAAATACAGAGCCTGATACTTTTGAGATATTTATAAAAGTCACATAAATACCTAAAAACTAGAATAACCATTCAAACATAGTTGCTCGGATACTCTCAAATACTAATATATTGGTGATGTTGAGATAGCCACATGGTCTCACTGGACCTCAATTTCTGTAAAACAGGATGAAAACAGGAAAATTCTCACCATACTCGCCTACACAAATGCATCTGCAGCTTCAGCGCCCTCACTGTGTGACCGACAGGTTAAAACCAGCTCTAGGTCTGTGTTGCCTTTCCATTTAGCCACTGAGCTGTTACCCAGTGCTAGTAGCACAAGTGAATATCCCTTCGAGTCCCAGCCTGTGTGGCTATGTGCGTGGGGAGAGGACAGAGCAGGGGTAGGAGAGGAGGAGAGCCAGCTGATGGTCCTGACCCCATCACTGACTCCCAGTGGTGTTATGAAAACGTCGCCGGGGTTCCTGCATATTCTTATCAGCAAGATGAAGATCACTGGCTGTTACATTGGCTGGTACAGGGAATTTTCTTGAATGAAGGAATGAATGGATGAATGCAGACTTGCCAACAAGCGTTGAAAACCATGAAGAGGACTCGCTCTTTGTTCGAAGAGGGTATTAACGTGTCCCATCTTCCTGAAACTCAAACGTATGTTTGTAACGCAGGAATGCTACACGGAGCTGAATGGCACAAATCTAAGTTTCCATCAGACAGCCATGTTGACCGTTTGCTCCTGGTCCTGAATTTTGTATGACTATTTCAGATATTCAGGAAATCAAAAGCTGTCCCCGAGGTGTTTGTCTTGTCAAAAAAGCATTTTCTGAAGAGAGGTGAGGAACACAATTGCTTTTAGATGGAATGTATCAGCCAATGGTAGTTGTTCCTGTTGTTATTCTCAAACATTCACAGCTAATGGTGGGGAATTTTCAATGCCAAAAATAATTCAAATACACATGCAGTAAAAGGATGGCTTTTGTATGATGAAGTATCCCTTTTTAAGTCACTAGAGGTTTTAGGAGACGTAAGAGTTTTTTTGTTTTGTTTTGTTTTTTAAGATTTATTTATTTGAGAGGGAGAGAGATCTTGAGAAGGGTGTGGGGCAGAGGGAGAAGCAGACTACCTGCTGAGCAGGGAGCCCGATGTAGGGCTCAATCCTGGTACTCCAGGATCATAATCTGAGCTGAAAACAGACCCTTAACTGACTGAGTCATCCAGGTGCCCTGGAAGACTTACATTTTAAAAAAATCTTTATGAAAGCCATGGCTTTCACAACACACATATTCCACACATATTCCATGACCAGGGCATATCTAGCATTATATGATGCCCAGAGTGCACCATTTCTAACAACCTCCTCCTTCATATGGAAAAATGTTTTCAGAGATCATGAGTGGAAACGAACAATACAATGGACAGAAAAGAAATACAGACAGTGAATATTTCCTTTCATTGAACTTCATACATAAAACCATGGAGGTTAAAAAGTATTTTTAAATTATGAGAATCAAAAAAGGAAAAATGCACCAAATTGTCTATTTAATAGTTTTGTAACTATTTAAACAGTGTGAACTTTGATCTTTTAGTTACAGTCTGATATAGTAGTCTACATAAATAATTTTCCAGTAGCTAATAAAGGAATTTTATTAAAACTGAAATTCTACAAAAGATACAAGTTAGGCAATTACTAAATTGTACCACGAATGTGAAGTTTTATTTGACTCATTCTTTAATTTTAAAACAACACTTTAAAGAGAACACATTTCAGCTGTATATATATTATTTGATAAAACGTGAAGCTTTAAACTTCAAAACTAAAGTTTATACCTGAAAACAAACTACACGGCACAGTTTGTACGGTTTCACTTTTCAATTTTAAATAAATAAATATCCAAAGTGGTTGCACAGAAAGCAATGAAATGGCTCACATTCTGTTTCTTTGGCTCCAGAGTCCCTGTGGTATTGTTATTTATTTAAAATCTACTGTTGAAATGAAGGAATACATAGGGGCATAGGGATCAGAGACAAAACAGCCTGGAGCAAGTGCAGGTGATGCTGGACATTATAAATTAACATGTGGAATGAACACATGAATCTGTGTGCATGCCCAGAGCCAGTTCTGTAACTGGAAGTTCTCTGAGTTAGCTTTCGTGTAGAATACAATGTTCTTCTTCAAGGGGGAAGTACTAAAAATGTGCTAATTGGAAACGTACATACATATCATTAAAACTCAAGAGTACCTATAGTAATTATTTAGAATTTAGACCAAAAATATTTTTGAGGGGATATTATTATTATATTATTACATATAATATAATAATACTATTATTATATTATCACTGATATTTTTCAGAATTCTTAGTACATGGTGATAATTAAAAGTAGCTTTATTTGTTTTAAAATTCTGTAGTGATAATATACCCCCTTCTTGCCCAGACCTGGAGGCGTGGACATCGCCCTATGACTACTTAGTAATGTGACAGTTTCTAGTGCAAGGGGAATGGTCTTCAATTTTCCTTTCAGTTTTTTTTTTTTTTTTTTTTTTTTTTTAATCCTGAACAAGATACAATCCCTCAGAGCTTTCAGATTCCCAAGAGAAAGAGAGCCCTCTGGCTGGGTCAGTTAGGAAATGCTCCAAAGAGGAAGCCCAAACCCACCCTGGGGCAAATCTTGTACACTTTCTATTATTACAGTATGATACCATCACCTACCTATGACGTGGCCAGAACCTAGGAGCCTTCTTGGTTTCTTTCCTCTTTCCTACCCCATTCTATCAGTCATCAAATTAAATTGATTCAGCATCCAAAATGTCTTGCCAATTTGCTTCCATAAAACTACCTTAATTTGGGTCTTATTTTGTTCCATGTGGATTATTATCACAGCCTACCAACTAGTCTTCTACATTCCAAACTTGGCCTTGTTCCCCTCCGCCCACTGCATTTATTCTTCATATCACTATCACAGTTTGCATTCTCAAAATGAAAATCCAACAGAAGGATTTTGTACCTTAAATCCTTCAGAGACCCTTCAATGCCTGCAGGAAATGTCCAGACTCCATCAAATGAAACTTAGCCCTTACTTCCTTTTGTAAACTCACTCTGCCTCCATCCTCGAGCAACCCAAGTCCATTGGACATCCCCTGCTCAGTGAAGGTCCCATGCTGCTCTGTGTGACATGTAGCATTTCTTTATAATTAAATATGTGTTCATGCATCTGTCTTCCTACCAGGTCCATGACTTTCTCGATGAGATAGTACTTGTCTCTGCAGGAGGAGCTGGGCTTAGTATGAAAGGAAGAAGGCCCAAAGTAGCCTGAGACTGAACCATGAGAGCTCAGGAAGAGAAAAATTTCCTGCTCATAACTCTGACTAATGCTTTCTATGCACTAAGGGAGCAGAGCAGACACATCTGACCTATTACAAAGGTGGCCCACAGGGCACTGAGGTGAAGAATGCATGCATCTCAACATACCCCATAGTGGTTAAGTTATAACCACTAAAGAAAAACTAGACCTTATAAGTATACAGTGTGGGAAGGTCTGATTTATGTCCACTGAGGGGTGGTATTCAAAATATTTAACAAGTGATACTCTGTGGTCATCCAGATACCTGGATCAGCCAATCAGAAAGGCATGCCAGCCACAAAAACTCCACGGGCCAGTACCTTCCAGCTAAGAAGGTGCAGGTGTCAATACCAACAGGAGCCAGGGAGGGTAGCTAATTTGCGAAACCTATTAGCTCTTTAAAAAAAAAAAAAAAAAAAAAAAAAAAAGCTTTGTGATTCTGAATCCCATGCAAAGTACAATTATTTCTAATTTTTAAAGACCATGTGCCTTGAGTATAACTGTTATCATGAGGAAAATCTCAACTGAGATTCACTCTTGCTCCACTGAAAAATTCTTACACATGCATGGAAAGTTGAAACTAATTACATTTACTCAAAGAAGTGGGTGACTGTAATGAACACAGGTGAGACCTTGACTTGAGCTATGACAGAGTTAAACAAAAAAGTATCAATAATTTTTGAAATCATGAAAGATATAATACATCAATCATTTTCTGTGGTGTGAAGCAGGATTTTATCTTCTGTCAGAAGATACTGTGATAGACAAACACAGGAAAAACCCCTCAAACTTAGATACATGATGAGGAGGCTACAGAAGGAGGGAAGTCTTCAGGCTTAGGAGGAAAATAAGTCTCCTGAGGAATCCAGTGGTACAATTTGCCGTAATTTTGAGGGCCAGAGTGGTGGACGATGGGGGAGAACTGATGACCCCCAGGGAAGGGAACTAAGTGCCTGTTCCCCTGCAAATTAGATGGGTTCAGGGGTTGCCTGAGGCAGTGGGCTGAACAAAATCAAGGCCAGTTCACGTACAGCAACAGCAGGCATGGAATTACACATCAGAGGTTCTGGAAGGTTCCTGGACACCTCAAGGAATCACATGCACAGCATCAGAAAGTCCATGTGGCACGCTTCTCAGCATAAGCTAGTTGGCATAGACTCGGAAAATCAGAAATGTGGTGACATGAGATGAAGTTGGTGGCCATACAGACACCACTAATTTAATGCCTTATGTAGTGTGGATTAAATTTACCACTTTAATTCTGTGGTAAACAAACCTGCTGCATAAGTCAGATACCCCTGGATGTGCTAGGAATACCTGTAAAGAGTGACCATTGGTAAGTTACGCTAAACCCAGTGCCATGATCTCAGGGGTACAATGAAAACTGAAAGCCTCAGTCCTCAG
Organism: Mustela nigripes; assembly: GCF_022355385.1. Lineage (NCBI taxonomy): Eukaryota > Metazoa > Chordata > Mammalia > Carnivora > Mustelidae > Mustela > Mustela nigripes. Next base: position 160,425,713 of record NC_081558.1, on the reverse strand, counting down.
AATAACGTATATCTGACAAACAGCATGCAGTGTAACACTGATCAAAGACATAGACATGGATGAAGTAATTGTTCAGGTTTTTCTTCTTCTCTGTGGATATTGTCTGATACTGGTCTTTAGAAGGGGATAGGCATCTCTTTCCTGTCTGAACATACACATGTAAAGATGCACACAAAGAGATAAGGAGAGAGAGAGTGAGACTCACATTAACTTAAAGTTTCTTTAGCTAAAATGGGACTGGAAAGTATTAAAGAATTAACTTCACAACAAGAATGTACATAGTATGAATCCAAATTTGTTCTCATTGCTTAAAAGAACAAGAAATGAGAAAATTGAGAGAATTTTCACAATCATTTCTATTACCATTTCCTCCTTAAAAATCTCACTATATTGGAATGTGAAAACTTTCTCTAAATTTGCTTTCACATGGTATTTATTTAGCACACTGAAGCAATTTCTTCTAGGCTTGGATTTCTCATTCTGTGATATGACTCTTTGGGGGAAAATCTGAAGACTCTCTTTTCAATATAGTTTTATTGAGCAATGTAAGACTTTAAGACATCCCTTGGTTTTGTCTAGTTTGGGATAAGTCTTAAATTGTTTTGTCTTGAAATAGTCATTTTAGTATTTTTCAAAGCTTCATCTAACAGTCAGCAAAGCTTACCAATGACCTGTGCCATTTCCTCTCCTTGAGATATTAAAAGACAGGACCCACAGGGAACATCAGTAGTCATCAGGTCAGACAGCACATGGGTGGCACAAGTCACATTTGGGGGATCACCTCCAGAATCACAGCTTCACATTCATTGTCACTTGCTCATAAGCACAATAATACCTCACAATATCAAGTGCTGCAGACCCCCCTAGATCCTCCTGATGGGAGGAAGATAGGGACGTAACTAACATTTTTGAGTTCTTATTATGTGTTTTACTCTTAGGTACCATACATACATCATTTCCTTTAATCCTTAAAATCTTATCAGGTATTTGCAGTTATCATCTTAGTTTTTAAGATGGAGAAACCAAGTATTCGAGAAGCTAAGCCGCTTGCTGAGACAACCAGTTTGTGGGAGTCCGAGCTAGGACCAGGACTTGAGCCCAGGCCCGGCTAACTCCAAAGCAAATTATATGCCAGGGTAGTTGTGGAAGTAAATGAGAACACATAGGAAGAGTTCTTAGCATTATGCTTGGCTCGTAATAGGCAATAAAAAAACACCAGGTATTCTTTTTTCTTAGGATGAATTTAAGGAAGTGACACAGTAGTTGAGCAAAGCCTGCAGGTGGCAGAGACAAAATGGCGACCAGAAGTTCTGCCCCAAATGCCTCTGCTCTGAGCAGTTATTCCTAGCTGAGTCAAGTATCATCAGTGATGCATAACAACTGGCATATAGATTGGGCAAACAAATATAATGGATACAGAAAAGGCAGTTTATCCCATAGAAAATTGTACTTTTATATATGAGAGGTGGAATCTTACAAAATTATACTAACAAAGGGTGCCTGGGTAGCTCAGTCAGTTAAGTATCTGACTCTCGATTTTGGATCAGGTCATAATCTAAGGGTCATGAGATTGAGCCCTGTGCACTAGGCATGGAGCTGCTTAAGATTCTCTTTCTCTCTGACCTACCCCCTCAAAAAATAGATGATAATAATAATAATAATAATTAAAAAGTTAAAAAAAAGAATTATACTAACCAGCAAGGCCAGCCTTGGTCAAAAGTGGGAAGTAAAATACCTTTGTCTTTGGATACTTTTCCAAGATTTATTTTAGTACTTCTCCATTACATCTCTACCAAGTGACAAATGTCCCTTTATGGTTCTATCCTACTGGTCACTGACTTTGTCTGTCCAGCCAAAGGATTCACATGTTCTCATTTCTGCAGAGTTCTGCCCACCTCATTCGACAAGAATGAGTATCTTGTGGAGTGTTTGTTAGCCAATTCTACAATTCTCTCTGTGGAATAGCAAACGTTTTGGGCCAGTTTAGTGAGCCCTAAAGAACGATGACTCATATTGATAATTTAGACAACAGCTCCAGAAGATTTTGACTGCCTGCTCCTGGAAGACCCTGTGGTTCAGAAATGCTAAGGCCTCTAACCTGACCACAATGACTTCTGGAAGAACAGCGCAGAAAAAGCCTACAGCATAGCTTAGAAGCCATAGCCAGTAGCATCAAAGAGAGCCTTTGTCATCATACCAGAAATCAACATAAGGATTTCTAAATACTGCCTTCAGTGATTTTGTGGTTACTTGGGCTGCTCAGGGTAAGCATAGGTTCTGTGTTGCTGTAAAGACACAGAGAAAGTCCACCTCTACTTCTTTCCCAGGTACTTCCTCCCTTTCTTAATGCACTCTACCTCAGAGATCACACGGAGATTCACAGAGTTTTCAAAGCCAGAAAAGATACTAAACAATATTCATGTGAGCAGAAACTGCCAATTGTCCCCCAATATTAATTCTTCTCTTCTAAATGGTAGAAAAACATTAAATAGGGCCACAACTACCCAGCTAGGACTTAAGTGCCCCAGCCTGCCTTATAATGGCTTCTGGACAATGAGCTGTTTATGACATATTTGAGTTCCAGGTTGTGTTCACAAGATAAATATGGCTAACAGGAAGGAGAAAAAGAGAAGTTAGCTCTACCAGCTAAACCCGGGGTTTCCCTATGACTGACCCAGATCACCGTTCCCAACACTCTGCTGGACTCTGTTCAAAGTGTACCTCAAATTAGATAAGTTTAGATTCTGAGCATTCGAGAATGATACCCCTGCACATGCATGCATGGGTGCTTGGTAATTGCTTCCGTAGAGGTAAGCATGTCAATCAGAGGCCATCACCATGAAAGGATAGGTGGATAAGAATGAGCTTATTTTGAGGTAATGGAATGGTGACTATTAGAAAAGTGAATCAAACTGCATATTCTGTCAAACAGCTTACAAAGACAGTATCACTGAAGTCACATGACCAAAGCCTTGTTATTTCTTGGTAACTGTGGATGGTTGTAGATAATGATATCAAGAGCTATTTATAGAGAACTTTTCTCAACCCCAAATGAGAGATAGCCTCCCAATCCTTCTTGAAGGAAACTATCAAGCTAATTAAATTTTGGACTAAAAGAAAAAAAAAACATTAGTTAAAGTTACAGACCACTTAATGATGCATCAAGTAAATCATAGGAAATCCTCAAGCTATAAAGGTTAAAATTAATGTGTTCTGAGTGTTGTGTAGAATTAGTTCACTTACTATAGGAACCCCATAAGATCAGTGTCATTGTTGTCCCCTATTGTTTAGATGAGTAAACAGAACCAGAAAGTTACAGTCACAGTAAGTGGCAGAGATGGGACAGTAATCCAGGCAGTCTGGATCTCGAGTTCCTGATCCTAACCTTTCCAAGAAACACAGTAAAAGATTGATTTAATTTGGCAACCTGATTATGAATGCCTGTGAACATTTTTCCTTCCACAATTTGGAACTCTAAAGTTGAAACTCACAAGTAATGAAAACTAAGTAGGAACGCCCCAGCTACTCAAGATAACCAGAATTTGACTTTAAAACGACATCAGAGGAAATTTTGGTAGTGAGATAGAGGAAGCAACAATTAATTAAAGAGCTTCTCGGGGTTAGAAAATCAATTCAAGGCTCTTATCAGCACACAGGTTCATCTTTTCATGCCTTAATCCAGGAAGTCCTTTAGCTCCGGAATATTTTCCTAGACATTTATGTAAAAGGTATGCCTATTTTGTGGCAGGCATTTTTGTAATAACAATACACAGGCATTTGGCAGAAGAAGGAGTGCTACCTCCAGCACACCAGCTACACATTTCAATAGGAACAAATGGCTAGAGCCATAGCAATAAGCCTGATAAAGACACTCTGTTATCGGGCGCCTGGGTGGCTCAGTGGGGTAAGCCGCTGCCTTCGGCTCAGGTCATGATCTCAGGGTCCTGGGATCGAGGCCCGCATCGGGCTCTCTGCTCAGCGGGGAGCCTGCTTCCCTCTCTCTCTCTCTCTCTCTGTCTGCCTCTCTGCCTACTTGTGATCTCTCTCTGTCAAATAAATAAATAAAATCTTTAAAAAAAAAAAAAAGACACTGTGTTATCAAACAGGAACTTCAAAAAATGATGGGTGCCCTTTCTGCCCTGTTTCTTCTCTGACCCAAAGATGTAAATGTAAAGAATGTACAATGTACATTGCCAATGTAAAGAATTCAGTAATTTAGTAAATCACAGGAAATCCCCAAGATGAATAGTTTAAAATTAATGTGGTTTTAAGGAATGGAGTCATCAGCTCTGTCTGGGAGAACAATTCTCACCAAACATTTATCTCAACCTATATCTTTAATTTAATGCAAGTTATGCTTGTTCCCAGGGAAGGGACAATCTAAGTGGAATGCGGGGTATGGATCCATGGACCATACTGAATTATCACAATGAAGAAGAAACAGAACACATACAAGAGCCAAGTGGAGACTCAGACCGAACTACTGTGTTCTTGATGGAGCCAAACCATAAGTGGCCACTGGTATAAGATTAGTTTTTTTGTTTGTTTGTTTGTTTAAATCATAATAAGTAGCGGTCAGTCAAAGATTTCCTACTGCCTTCATGTCAGATCATATTTAGTGCCAAGTGGTACCCAGACACTTAACTGCTATACTCCTGCCTGCTTAAAGAACGGAATCCTTGGTTGATCCTCAACTGAACAAGTGGTCCAAAGACTTGCAGCTGGGACCTGCTCTCTGGTGATGCATCTCCACTTACAACCTAGGTCTGTCCAGTATAATCTGCCCATCTGTACAGGAAGGAAGGTGCTGACACCTTTATTCTTTCATCAGGATAAAAATAAAAATCACCGTCAGATACCAAGGGGCAGAGTTCTCTCTAATTTTTTTCTGAGAAACACAAAAATCAACCAAGCATAATTTTATTACAAAGAACAACCTTAAACAAGAAGTTTATAGGGAAAATAACATTTTTTCCAACCTTATGATAGATAGAGCCTCGTTCCTGGGAAGAGGCACACAGATTTCACATTGTTTTTAAGTGGAAGGAAAGAAGTCCATAAAAATTAAAGAAAAATTAAATTGTAAAATAAAAAAATAAAAATTTAAGAATCTGAAACTGGGCCAATGTAAAGAATTCAGTAATTTAGTAAATCACAGGAAATCCCCAAGATGAAGAGGTTAAAATTAATGTGGTTTTAGGGATTGGAGTCATCAGCTCTGTCTGGGAGAACAATTCTCACCAAACATTTATCTCAACTTATATCTTAAATTTAATGCAAGCTATGCTTCAATCTACCAACTGCTTTACAGTAGACCTGGTTGGCACTTTATCTGAGACTTTCCATTTCATTCTCCAAATAATTTGATTCTCTATAGTTGGGGTCAAATATATTGGGCTATGTATTTTATTTATTCATTTTTTTAGCTTTAAAAGCTCAGCTATTTTAAACGATAATATTAGCACTTATTTCCCATCTAACAAAATTTTGTGGGGAGTGCTTGGTGAAAATAATATTAGCAAAAACACCATTAATATTTATCAGCTTTTATTATGTGGACCTGTTATACCTGGCACTTCATTGATATTATTGTATTTATACCGCAGGCCCATATTTTATTTAGGTACAATCATTATCTCTGTCTTACAAATGAGGAGACTAAGGATAAAAGAGGATAAGAAACATGACCAAGGCCACACAGTAAGTGGCAGAGCCAGTAAACAAGCCCAGTCCTAAGCCCCCCCCCCCCACACACACACACATACACTGACATGGGGCTCAGTCCCAGGATTCTGGGATCATGACCTCATCTGAAGGCAGACACTTAACCAACTGAGCCACCCAGGCATCCCAGCACTGAACATTCTTTTCCTCCATTTCACACAGGAGAGTTTATGTGTTCTTCAAACTGGTATGAATTCTATTTAATACACGACTCCAGTTACGGCTGTGTGATTTTAGGTGTCTGATGGAAAATGAAAAACCCAGCCAGCCATCTAAGCACCTCACCAACATAATACCAAATTACTCACACACATAAAGAATGCTTAGGTTCCTGGGAATTTTTATTCTGCACCTAGTTGTGTGCCATCCTAGCATCATGAAGACAAGTTCTAAACCAAGCAGCTCCAGGATTTACGATGACATTCAGGAGGATTTCAGTCACTGTATTTTCTGAATTAAAACCACATCACATTAACTGATAAGAGTATGTATGTTTGTGGGGATAAGCAGGCAGGAGATTTGAAATCAGACCTGAGAAAATCAGAAACTTCTGCTATATAGCCTTTCCAATATATGGGCCCCTGTGTCCATGTACGGGAGCAAATGAATTTACTAGAAGAAAGTAACGGCTTTTTTGTCCTCATAAAATCTTTGTGGAGATGGCCACATATCAGGCAGACCTCAAGCTGTTTTCTATGCCAAATGACACCCAAGTAGGAACCATTCTCTTTCAGCCTAATAGGAACAATGACAGAATGCTCTGATTCTTGATCTTTGAGTATTTGCTTACACGGTGTTCTCCAGGCAAACACCCTACCGAGGTAAAAAGGGCAACTCTGTTTGGTGACCTTACTCAGTAGTAGCCACAGAGACAGGTACAACCCCAGTTATCCAACACCCATCCAGCTGAACACGACAGCACTCTGCTTGCCTCTGTCTCAAAAAAAAAAAACAACAAAAAAACAAAAAAACAAAAACAAGCTATTCAATCATCAGGATGGCATCCAGAGCATTTTTGCTAGAAGTTGTGATACATTTGTACCTTATTTATAACATCCACCCAATTCTTTCCTTACCATCAGAACATTTTTTTTTTTTTTTAAGAAAATCAGCCAAGCCATGACTTGAAAACCATGTTCTTATTTGGTTGATGTTCTAGAATGTGCTCAGTGAGCAAATCTCACTGCATGGTTCCATCCACCATTATCCGCTTGACATAAAAGAACACATCCTACTAACACCGCAAGTGAAAACATTCCCTCCACCTCTGGGAAATAAAATAAGAGATTATCTATGTTGGTGCCTTACCGTTGATACTCCAGATGCTCAGATGTGGGATTAGGACGAATACCAGGCACAATTTCCCAATTCCAAACATGCCAGGCAATGTCTTCATTTCCTGCGCATACCAGGGACAAGAAAACTTCACAAGTAGACTTCTTTTCTGCCCTTGAATTCTTCAGGATTGGACCAGGTTACCTACCTCAGCGACATCTGTGAAGTAAGTGGAGAAAAGCAAGGAGGTGGCAGAAGATAGTAGGAAGAACCTGAATCGTTTGTGAAACAAAGTGAACAGAAAGACGATGTGATACTCTATTCTGTGGTTTTTGCTTCTTGCCAAATCGGCTGTTCACTTTCAAATACTGGTCTGCAAAGCAGCTCAGTCCCTAACTTCTCCTTCCGCTTTACCACCCTTTTTGCCCCACATTGAGGTTTTTCTCATTCAAAGCTGAGTAACATGAAAAATCAAACTCTAAAGAAATCTATATTGTTGCCATCTTTAGGTTGAGATTTTAATCAAATTAAGGTCAGGGAATTCATGGTAAAAAGTGCCTATGGTAAGTATGCCTTTCCCCCCTTTTCATAGCTTCAGACTATGAAACTTCTTTTATGTAGAAAGTTTTAGATTTTTTCTTCCTAAACACCATGTCATGGCAAGATGAGAATGCTTATTGTGATTATACCAGTGATTTATTTGAGGTTATGGAGAATATGAGTGACAGGAAACACTTCCTCAACAGATGAGGGAAGGGCAGGTGTCTCTGATCTGTAGATAAATATCAATGGAACAAGACCATTGTTAATATTAGCTACATTTCTCCCTCTAAATAACTAAGTTCCGAGCTAAATGAGATCTTGAATATCAATTAAAGGAAACTTTCATTTTCAACATTCTTCATGTGGTTATTATATGGATGAAACAGAAAAGAAGCAACAAAAGGAAGAAATGGAAAAGTTCAAGATCAGATAGTCTAGGCTCAAGGTGGGACTGTTTTCTCAAAGGCCACTTGTAAAAATTAGCTGTGCTTCTAATTATACATGCATATATACCTACATACATACGTATATATGTACACACACACACATACGCACGCACGCATGCTTGCACATATATATAAGATTTTACTTATTTGAGAGAAAGAGTGAGAGAGAGTGAACATGAGTGGGTGAGGGGCAGAGGGAGAAGCAGAGACCCTGCCAAACAGGAAGCCCAACCTAGGGTTCAATTCTGGGACTCTGGGATCATGACCTGAGCCGAAGCAGACCCTTAACTGGCTGAGCCACCCAAGTGCCCCTGTGCTTCTAATTATAAGAGCTAGTTAAATTCACCTATTTGAGGTTCCAAATGAGAAATCTAGATTTGTGACATCTGTGGTCATTGACAAAAGCTGATTTTGTAATCAGCTTCTCCTGGAGGCTGGTAATTTTCTTCCAAGGCCAAACTTCAATGGTTTCAAGTACCTAAGTTTAAAAAAACAGTTTCGTTGTATTTATTGATTCAGACAGACATTGTGTGATGGTTGGAGGCCCCAAGATGAATGATTTTAAAGAGCTCAGTGGAAGGGAGGGTGTGGGGTTCGGGTGAGCCTGGTGGTGGGTATTATGGAGGGCACGTATTGCAGGGAGCACTGGGTTTGGTGCATAAACAATGAATCTTGGAACACTGAAAAAGTAAAATTGAATTAAGAATAAAAAAGAAAAGCTCAGTGAATTGGGTGCTATAATCTCCCCATATTTGCCTTTAGTGTTGGAACTGAAATATTCATGTATTTCAACCACCACAGTTTAACACAGAGTGACTATACCTGTCTTAGAACATCCATTACTTACCAAGTAAACATCCTGTGAAATATTTACCCAGCATTTACACAACTTTCTTTCCCGTGCTCAAGGTGAAATGCAAACTTCCTGTGGCAGCTGAGGCAAGCCTCATTATCCATTTAAAATGGTTCCAGAAGTCAAAAGTCATAAACCGTAGCCATGGATCTCAGGCTATTTGTCCCAAATCAGAGACAAGTCATATACACTTAGCTTGTTTCAGCATAAAACCTTTTGATCTACTATTTTAAGGATTTCTTTTCATATAAAAAAGCCGATGTGAATGAGATAACCTTATGTAACATCTAGTGCATTTTTAAAGATATCTATTTAATTACTTTTATCAGCATGACTGGCTCTTTATTACTCCACAGCTGGAGTCCTCAGAGGCTGTAGACAGAACCTTCCCTCAGAATCTGACTCCTGTTTTCATTCTAATTAAAAAAAAAATATATATATATATATATATTTGAAAGAAGCCTGGCTCCAAAGTTTGTTAGCTCAGCTGCAAGTCAATTTTGTTTTAAATTTCTACCTCATCTAGCAACTACCTTTCTTTTCTGAACCTTGTCCCATTATAATCATGTACTGTTTGATTAAAAATTTGTACTTTTTCATTAGAACATGTAAACTTAAAGAATCTACAACTACAGGGGCGCCTGGGTGGCTCAGTCACTGAGTGTCTGCCTTCGGCTCAGGTCATGATTCCAGGGTCCTAGGATCAGGCCCCGAATCAGGCTCCCTGCTCAGCAGAAGGCCTGCTTCTCCCTCTGCCTGCTGCTCCCCCTACTTGTGTGTGTGCTCTCTCTCTCTCTTTCTCACTATCAAACAAATAAATAAAATATTAAAAAAAAAAAGAATCTACAACTACATTTTTAAAGAATTTACTACATTTAAAAAAGTGATTCCTTTGTTTTTTAGGAATAGTTTTAAAAACATGAATCTATCTCCAATTTTATCATGAAAGACAAAAAGCAAAATAGAAGTGGATTTCTTAAAATTCATTTCCAAGCATCTTAGGAGCTACATACAGGGAAAATTGTTTAGTTCACTTACAGATTCAGTTGCTTTCATGAATCATGAAGCATCTGTACTTTCTCCAATATTTTTACATCGGGGCGGCCGGGGGTGGGGGGAGGGACGGTGGTCAGAGAAACAGCAAACACAAAACAGATGCAGGACCCTAGAGAGAGCTTACTACTGATATTAGATAACATCAGCCCAAAGGGATGAATCTTGGTTTTAAAAATTTTAGCATCCCTGTTAACATTTCATAGCTTCTGCTGCAAATGTAGTCCAGCATTTAAAACTTTTTCCATTCTTCTGCTTGGTGTCCTCTCCTCATCAATGTTCTTTTTTTTTTTTTTTTTTTTTTTTTTTTTTAAAGTAGGCAGAGGCAGGCAGAGAGAGCAGAGAGCCCAACGTGGGAATGGATCTCAGGACCCTGGGATCATAATCCAAGCCGAAGGGAGAGGCTTTATCGCACTGAGCTACCCAGACACCCCCTCATCAATGTTCTTGATAGCAATGGTTTCCAAATATCCTTGTACTTTAGAATCAGTCTGAGCACTTTTTATGCACTGGGTGAGATTCCCAGATCCTATCTAGGTCCATTGAATGAGAATCTCTCAGGATTGAGGTCACATATCCCTGTTTTAAAGAAATCTCCCAAAGTGATTCTGATAGCTGATTTGAATGGATATTTGGAAACCAAGTATGAATTGCTAAGAGACATGGATTTTGCATCACAAAAGACTTGCTACCAAATCATTGCTGTTTATTAGCTGTAGAATCTTTAATAAATTCCTGGATTCTTAGTCTGTAGTAGACATAGAGTTGTACCACTTGGGTGATCCTTCAAGGACAGATTTGCTCTTGGCTGTGGAGAATGCAGTTGGCAGATAGCTTCCAGGTGGTAAACTTCTTTAGTGACCGGTCAGGTTGAGACTCACCAATCCAAGATCATGCTTTGTCATGCTGGCCATCTGGGGTTCCCATGGGATGCCGATGGGCAATACTTGACCCAGAGCTCCAGGTTGTCAGCCAAGGTTATGTCAGGCCTCTATCATAGTTTGACTTCTGCCTCTGCACAATCGTGCTCTGCCTCCTTACTTTCACAGGTATTGACTGCTAATCTATCCCAATACCTGCTTCCAGAGAGCCAAATCTATTCCACATCTCAATTTCCTGTTCTCTAGAACACAGATGGTAATAACATCTATCTGTTATGTTGGTGAATATGTGAGATAATGTATGCAAAGTGATCAGTAAATTACATCTATAATTATTCTTGAACCAAAGATGGGCTTTAATTTGGACAAGATGGATACCAGGAAGCCTTATGTTCATAAGCCAAAAAATAATGATAGCAGAACAATTTGAATATGTTTATTTGTTAATGGGAGTCATTGTTGCATGGAGATTGAGACATTGAACAAGTGTGGTGACAGAACTTTGTTTAGCAAAGAAATGTAGCAGATTCAAGACGGTCTGAATTCCCCCTAAATTCACAAGGATGGGTCAGCCATGCAGGGAAACCTCAGAAGTTAAGGGCAGAAAGAATTAGAGGTCTTAGAAGGGCAAGAGATGTAAAGAAGGACCCGCATTGAGAAAGCGCTTTAAACATCCGAAAGACTGGAAGGGGTAAAGCTGTGGTGCTGTTACATCAGAGCTAAACGGCTGGACGGGATACTCCCTGAAACTGAAATACAGAAAAGGATCAGCCCTTGGCCCCACACCGCAAGATAGGCAAAGAGACCAACTTGGTATTGAGCCCTTCCCCTTTACTCCTTGAAGTGTCCCTTCAGGGAAAGGATTGGTCTGGTACTGTGAGGTGGGTAGGGTTGACCCAAAACATGATATAAAATACCCTCAACTGCAAAACTTGGAAAACTAAAGATGCTTTGGAGAAACAATAAATAAAAATTTATGTACAGAGAATGCCCAAGAATGCATCCCTACTGGCAGACTTGGAATGTCTTCTGGATCTATCATTTACTAGATGTGTGACCTTAGACAAGTTACCCCACTTTGAATCTAATACCTCCTTGAATCCTGTTAGTCTGTAAGGCAGGAATAATAACACCTACCTGAAAGGTTGTTATGAGTATCCAATAAGGGACTTAAATAATACTATATACTATATATTTGAAATGGGCATACGTGAAACCACATACCACAGTGCCTGGCACAAAATTAGGATCCTGACAAATGCATTTTTCTCTCATACCTCCCCATTTTTTCTCATAGGCAACTCTCCTAATCTAATCCTTATGTTTTTCCATCCCATTTTGGAGCCCACATTTGGAGAAGCCAGTCTAACACATTCTGTACAAGGTAGGAAGGCATGAAAGCTACTTAGCAAAAATAGCACAATTAAGTTAGTTAATTTGGGAGAAACTGTAAAGATAAGCCAAACTGATAGAGAAAATAGTGAAAACACAGGCATAGAAAAGAGACAGAAATGTGGAAAATTCACATTCTTTCAACTATAACAGTGAAAGTAGCTAAGAGCATTGGGGAATTGGACCCCCAAAAGCAAAAAGCTTTTTCAGCACTGCACTGCACAAAACTCACACTTGTCTTCGAGGCAGGGTCTTCTCCTTATTCATGTGGCTTTTTGAGGGGAAAAAAAACCCCATGTAGATGAAGTAAACAGTAATTTGAAGCAAAACACAATGGAGTTAGCTTTATTTTGGAGTAAGTACAAAGAAATAAATTTGGGAGAAGTTTGTCCTGAAATGAAATATATACACACTCCATAACCAGTATGGTACCAGTCAGATCAAATGCTGGTTGCAGAGCTGGGACAGCCTTCTGGAGGCCCCAACTGCGCCAGTCATTGTAGTTGCTCAATAATTAAGACAGCTAGAATGAGAGGTCCCAAGGAAGGGTTGCAGGAAGTCAGGGCAGAAGCAGGGAATACTTGAGGGCTCTGGCCAGTAAACTAGGTGCCATTCACCAACTGGTCCTAAAGTGCAGTATTCATATTGACTACCTTGGTCATTTATCCCTTTAATATTAATTAGAGTTGGTGTTAATAAACCCAAATAACTATATAGTTGACCTTTGAACAACATAGGGGTTAGGGGTTTTAACCCCCCACACAGTTGAAAATCTGAATATATCTTTGGATGCTCCCGAAACTTAACTATTAATAATGAGAGCCAGGAGAGACCATTTTATTTTTTTTACTGCAATATTAATTTGCTGGAGTAAGGAACTGTTCACACAGAGATGGACTAGCCTCATAGGGCACTTTAAGTGGATACTCCCAACACTCACTGCAATAGCAACAGAAGGTGGCTAGGAAATTAGTGCAGCACCACAGTATGTACTGCAGTATATTTTATCCAGCTACAGTGTAATACTATGTCTTTATGCTTGTTTACATTTCTCTCAGCAGTGCTTGGTACCATGTCCAGCCAGTTAAGTGTTTGTGAATTTCGATAAGTTTTAACTTTATGTAATAGATCTGTGTATATCTTATAGTACTAAATAATAAACTAGACTAGTAGCTATGGATTCGTGACATACCTTTTTCTTAATTTTTTGGATAGTTCTACAATATGTGGCTCATCTGCGAGTTTTTTCGAATCTCCCAAAACATTTTCCAGTATATTTACTGGAAAAACAAAATAAAACAAAACACAAGTAAGTGGACCTGCTCAGTTCAAACTCATGTTGTTCAAGGGTCAACTGTAACTCTAAATTGTCCAGCATAATGGTTTGAAAGCTCAGGAGGAGGCATGTTCTCCTGAGCCTGATGCAGATTTTTAACTGTCTGCTCAGATGCCTGGCAAGATTGCTCTTTCTGCCCTTATCATGGGCATTTCTCCAAAGATTTAGAGAAAAAAAATACACTCTAGTAACATTATTTAAATAGCTGAATAATATGCCATCTTATAAGACTATTTAGCCATTTTCCTATTATAGGACATTTAGTTTTCTCCAATTTTTTCATATAAAAATGAACACTTTTGCTCTGCTGCATTTTGGATGACTTTGCCAAAGTGGAATTACTGGGTTGAAGCTATATTTTTTTTGTATTCTTTATATGTAGTGCTACATAACTTCAAAGACCAACATATATTCCTAAAGACAAGTTACGAGATTATCGAGATCTAGGTTAACTGCATCCTTACCATTAGAAATGTCTTATTATGATCATCATATTTTTATTTTTATTTTTTTAGATTTTATTTATTTATTTGACAGAGAGAAATCACAAGTAGATGGAGAGGCAGGCAGAGAGAGAGGTTGAGAGAGGGAAGCAGGCTCCCTGCTGAGCAGAGAGCCCGATGCAGGATTCGATCCCAGGACCCCGAGATCATGACCTGAGCCGAAGGCAGCGGCTCAACCCACTGAGCCACCCAGGCGCCCCTGATCATCATATTTTTAAAGTACAACATTTAATTTATTCTGGAGTTTCATATTTAATGAGAATGAACATATTTTGGGATGTTTTATCATATGTGAGTTGTCACTCATATGCAATTAACTGCTTGATTATCAAGATATTAAAGCCAGTAGCTTTTTTTTTTTTTTTACTATTTTTTTTAATTTAATAATGCATTTAGGCAGATGGTCTGTTTTCGCTTTTTAACATTTTAATAGTAGCTTTTGACTTATAGAACTTACCTTTTTAAAAGTAACCACATCTAATAATTTCTGTTGCTTTTAAATGAGAAAAAACCTCTCCTGCATGATTTCTAAATCAAAATGTGTAGGTGACTGTGGTAGGCTGAAAAACAGCCTCCCCAAAGTGTCCACCTCCTAAAACCTAAAACCCTGGACCCTCTGCTATGTTAAATGGTGAAAGTTACTTTGCAGATTTAAGGATCTCAAGATGGAGAGATTATCCTGGGTTATCCCCCTGAGCCTGATCTAATTATAACAATCCTTAGAGAGATATGGGAGTCAGAGATGGAGGAGAAGGCAATGTGACAACAGAAGAGAGATTGAGAAGATGTGGCTGGAAGCCAAGAAATGTCAGCCATCTCTAGAAGCTGCAAGAGACAAGGAAAGGATTCTCCCCTGGAGCCATCAGAAAGAATTGGCTTTGCTGATATCTTGATTTTAACCTTGTAAGACTCATTTTGGACTTCTGATCTCTGAAACTGTAAGAGAATAAATCTGAATTTGTGGTTGTTACAGTGGCAATAGAAAAGTAATGAGTGATATTATTTTGTTCTCCATCACACAAATTCCCAGTAAATATAAAACTGCTTAATGTCTAGTAAATATTCTATACTAATACAAGAGAAAACTTGCATCACTATAGAAACTTCATGGAATTTCTTTACAAAGCTGTGATATTTCCAGGGCTAATTATCTCCTATGAATCTCAGTGTACCCAGTAACTATGGGGGACAACAAACAGCACATTCTTCATCTTCCCTTGGAAAGGGAAGTATTTTTAGGATTTTACGATTTTTTAGGATTGCTTTAAGATTACATCACTTGAATTCTTTATCAATTTGAATTAAGTTCAGCATATCTAGTGGGAAAATCCAAAATTGTGACAGCTTAAATAAAATACAAGATTGCTGTTCACATGCAAAAGAAGTTTAGAGGTAAGCAGGATGGGGCAAACATCTCAGCTCCCCCTTCTTCAGTGACCATGTTTCCTTCTGTCTTTTTGCTTCACTTCTTAACTTTGACACCTGGGTCCATGGTTCAAGTTGGATGATCTCAGCTCCTGGAATCAAATCTGACTTGTGGGCTCAAAGAAGAAGGCAGAAAGTCAAAAGAGGCAGCTCATGGGGATGAGTGAGACCCTTTCTGGAAATCCAATTTCACCTACAACACACTAACCCCAATTTAATCATATGATCTCATCTTCCCGCAAAGGAGACTTGTAAATAGGATCTACCCAGGCAGGAAAAATGCCCAATTAAATGTCTAGGTTTCATTACTGAGAAAGACGAACTGAAGGTGTCTCTACCACATCCAGCACTTTGACTACCTAAATATCTATGAAGAACACACTCCCTTCTTCGAAAGGGACAACACCAGTATTTCACCTTGCTACCTTGTCCAAGTCAAGACATTTGGAAAACCCATGTCCTCCTCATCAGATTTGTATGTAATTTCTCATGGTTCCATGATCTATGACCTGAAAGGTAGGTTATATGTTCCCAACATTCCCATGTAGTGTCTTTAAAATTTCCCATATGCAATTTTTGATTGTTGAGTGAAGTTGTTACTTATAATAAGACATAAGGGAGTCCCACTTTTAAAATACTCTGCCAAAATGAGGAACAAGTATAGTATTCATAGGTTAAGTTACTCTATGATACTAATAATTCTAATTGAATAATATTTGGCCCATTTTGATAAAAATAACATGTTTCTGCATACTTTTTTTAGGCCATGGTGCATCAGTGCTCCAAATTATGTAGGAGGCTACTTTAAGCCAAGGGCAAAAGCATCAGTTTGATTTCTTTTCAGTTTTTAAGAAAAAGACACACACACACAGAGAAAAAAATTGCAAAGAAAATGAAGGTCAATTGTGAGGATACCCTGCTAGAACAGTGGACAAATTCCTTGTTTAATGCATCCGGTGCCCCACCCTCTGCCTTCTGCAGTTTCTTCCTACTCCCTGAAGATTAAGTTCCCTGGGAAGCAGGCTCTGAGGCAGAGTTTAGGATACAGGAAATTTATTAGAGAGTGCTCCAGAGATCAGTGAGTACAGGGCCAGAGAAGAGAGTAGGACTAAGAAGAAGAAGAAGCCCTGAGGCTGTGATGCAGTCTCAGCAAAGGCCTTAGGCACCCAAGGGAGGTCTGGCATTGGTTCAGACCCTTGGAGTAGTTTGGTTAAAAAGACAGGGACTTTATGTGCCCTCATTTACTAATCACTGGGTATGAGATCTCTAGGAAAGGTCCTTTGGTGAAGTATTTCTTACCAAAATCCAAGACAAGATTAGCAGCAGAGGACTCATAGCCAGGAACACCCTTGGCAGCTGAGAAATAAGTCCTTCAGTTCTGAAGGGAATCTAGAAGTGCATCATAACCTCCATCAACTGGTCCTTTTCCCATGAGTAGCAAGTACAGAGTTCCAATATACTCCCTTCCCCCACACAAGCACAGCCTCCCCCATCATTAACATCCTGCACAAGAGCAGCACATTTGTTACAATAGATGAACAAACCCTGACACACCATTGTCACCAAAGCCCATAGTTAATATTAGAATTCCTTCGGTTTTGCATTTTCTATGGATTTTGACACATGTATAATGACATTATAGTATCATAGAGACTGAGTTTATTGTCCTAAAAATCACTGTGCTCTGCCTACTCATCCCTGACTCTCTCCTCTCCACCCTCTTGCAGCTACCATGGACATAGTTTTATTTTTTTCCATACAAAATGGTGGAAACCTACAGTGCGTAGCCCTTTCAGATTGGCCTCTTTCACTTAATAGAATATGCATTTAAGATTCCTCTATGTTTTTGCATAAAAATGGAAATGATAGCTCTTTTTTTTTTTCTTTTTAAAGATTTTATTTATTTGACACTGGGAGAGAGAGAGAGATCACAAGTAGGCAGAGAGGCAAGCAGAGAGAGAGGAGGAAGCAGGCTCCCCCCTGAGCAGAGAGCCCCATGCGGGGCTCGATCCCAGGACACCAAGACCATGACCTGAGCTGAAGGCAGAAGCTTAATCCACTGAACTACCCAGGGACCCCGCTCATTTCATTCAATATTCCATTATCTGGATATACCCATTTGTGTATCCGTTCACCTACTGAAGGACATCTTGGCTACTTCCAAATTTCCACAATGATGAATTAAGCTGCTATAAGTATCTTTGTGCAGATTTTTGTGTGAACATAAGTTTTCATTTCCCTTGGGTAAATGTCACAGGTGAAATTTTTTTTAACTCTGCAAGTTTCCAAATTAGTGGTTTAGTCTACTTAGATTGCAGGCCACAAGCCCATGGCCTCTCTTAGCCAAGTGCTATTTCCTTCCACTTCCACCTTGAGTTGATCCATATCTTGCAGGATTTTGCTGAAAGAAGCAGGGATCAGCACACTTACACTAATATTTTGAATTTTTCCTAACTTTTTGGTTAACGTTACAGGCATAGTTAGGATGCTTTCTGCCATACAAGGATTGTTTGATGTACAACTTGGTTCACAAGCTCTCCAGTCTACATAGTCTAAATCCAGAATCTTTTTCCCTACTTCCTTTTTATAGCCAAAGTTACAGTTTGGTTGTGACACTCTCTGTCCATTGTCCTGATAGAAATGACTATATTTCAGATAATAGAATTGTTTATAGCTAGTTTAATCAAAAAAGGATTCATTTCAAATTTCTTGAAGCCCCAGAAAACCAAATTAGGTGTTATGTAGTGAGAAGAAATACCAAAAAGACCTATGTATTTATCCAATAGGGTTGTTATAACAAAATCACACTGCTGCCCCTGTAGTCAGTACCTGTGAAGCCAGAGACAGGATCCTTCCCACTACTGTTCTAGAAACAAAATAAAACAAATACATCATGATGGTGCTTGTCAGAAAAGTCACATGCCTGCTGCTTTGTGATGTTCACTTCCCTGTTCCAAGTGTGACACACAGAATCCTAACTATAAGAGGGTCTGGGGAATGCTGCCCTCACTCAGCTTGCCTGTCTCCAGAGTACTGGAAGGCAAGATACAAAGGAGTTGGATTTATATAGAGGAATGGTTCTCACCAAGGATTAATTTGGACCCTTCAGGATATCTGACAATGTATGGATACATTTTTGGTTGTCACAACTGGGGTGGGGGTAATAGTAGCATCTAGTGGATAGAGTGAAGAGATGCTGTTCAGCATCCTACAATGCACGGGACAGAACTCACAACAAAGAATTATCCAGGCCAAAATGTCAATGGTGCCAAGGTTGAAAAACTCTGGTGCAGAATGAACCAATCTGCAGTAACTGCTTCAAACTTCCTCCTCAGATTCATATTCCTGTGGGCAGTGGAGAAGCTAGAAATCAGATCTGGAGACTTAGAATGCAGGGTTTTACCCTAAGTACCCAAGAACCACACAATGATCATGTCCAAAAAAATAAAACAAAAAGCTCTGTAACAAAGATAGGGACTATGCTTTGTGACCACCTGAGGAGTTTCAGGCTTTCGCCCCACTTCCCAAGGAAATGAGGAAAATTTGTGATAAATAAAAAAAAAATCTCTTCCCCTTTGATTCAAACTTGAACAATTTGAACAAGTATCTATATCAGTCTCTCACCAAAACCATTTCAAGTTCCATTTTAGATTGGGTTCCTCCTGAAGCAAAACCCAAATTGAGGACTCAGGCACAAACAGTTTATTTGGAGGTGTTCCCAATATAGGGGAGTGAAGAAGACAGGAAAAAGGAGGAAACTAAGAAGTGGTTTGTTTTCTAGCAAGTTACTGCTGTGAATAAGGTAGTTAATCCTCACCTCTGGGAATCCTGAAAGTCAATACTGAAAGATGCCTCAGGGTCATCCCACTCAAGGACTGAAGAAGCTGGGGGCATTTAACCATCTTATTAGATTCCTATCGCTCCTATAAAAAAAAAAAGTGGTGGCTTAAAATAACACAAACTTATTATTTTACAGTTCCAAAGGTCAGAAGTGCAAAATGGGTCATACATAGTAGGCCGAAATCAGGATGACAGCAGGGTTGCCCCTGGAGACTCCAGAGGAGAACCATTTCAGTTTCTAGATACCACTTGCATCGCTTGGCTGGGGTCCCCTTCCTCCATTTTAAAGCCATCTTCAAATTGCTCTCTGACTGTGACTTCCCTCTTTTAGTTTAAGGACTCATAAGACTGCACCCACATGGATAAGCCAAGATAATCTTCCTTCTAAAGATCATGAATTTAGTAACACCTACAGAATAGCTTTTGCCAGGTAAGGTAACATATTTGTAGATTAGGGGATTGAGAGGTGGACATCTTTGAGTGGGTCATTTTTCTATTATATACATCTGCTCTCATCAGTCATTAGTTGAAGACTGCTCCCAAGATGAGCACTGGCATTTCTAGCCTGCTGCTCAGGTAAACCAAACACACTCTGATGGTCAGGGAAAGCCTGTAAGCAAAGGAGTATAGGTGCCGGCAATTGGAAGTTGGGCGATATTCACCAAAGCAGTGAGGGCAAGGGATATAGGCGAAGCTCAGACACCATCTGCTGCAATTCTTCTTGGATATAAGTCAACAACTAGAAAGCACAATCCTTTTACTAGTTTTTGTTTTGGTTTAAGAGTGAGAGAAAGGAAGACAGAAATGGAGGAAGAGAGGATAAAAACCAGAGGATATCTATGTAAAGATAATGTTTATGTATAAGAAAATATTTACTTAAAGGTGGAGGAAAGACACAGAATTCAAAAACAAGTCACTATTTTTTAACATAATTTTAAAAAAGGAGATAACTGAAAAATCAAAGCAACCACCTCCTTTTGGATGGGATTTATTAAGAGAAACAAAAAATTTTGGAAAATTTTATGTTCTTAACATGATTCAGGAGTTCATAGTTCATTTTGGGAAGTTGAGCATGGCAGCAGCATATTTTTGAATGCTTCCAAATTCCCACATCAAAACAAATAGTTCAACTATATAGCAAAACCAAAAATTTATAAATAACATTTACCAAAACATATGCATACATGCACACACAAAACAAGTACATAAACAAAACCCCAGATAATAAACTTTTCCACAGACCACAGAGGAAGACAAACTACCAACAGGCATAAATCTACATGATATCAACCCTGTCCTGGAGTAATAAGAGGGATGCAATAGGCATCTCTCGGATATGAGAATAAGAGAACCCACACATAGCTAACAGAACTGAATCACTGGAACATACGCAGTGCAAATGGAAAACAGCAGCTGAAACTGGGTTAGCTGTATCCACTCCATCAGCAGGTAACCACAGGAGCCCAGTTGTTAGAGGATAGAGAAGTTGAGTCCCCATGAACTCTCAAAATAGGGCCCATGCTCCCTCCTACAACAGGGCCCTATGCTGAGTAGTAGCTATTAGGAATGACAACAGAGCAGAGTAGGATGGAGATGATGAAGATGAAGAAAAAAAAAAGCTCATATAAAGGTGGGGAAAGGAAATAGAGTTCAAAAACAAGCCGCAGTATCTTTGTTTTACTTTTATAAAAAAGAGAAAGAAAATAGAGCATTCTGAAGTTAGAAAAGCTATACTGAATAATTTTTCTTTTTAAAAATTTGGAAAAACTAATTAAGAAACAGAAAAGTACTGAGGTCAAATCCCATACAAAATTATAAGAAAAGAGACTTCCCCACAAACAATGAAAGCATTGCATAACAGAAAGACATGTTTGCAAAAGAGATTCAAAAAGAGCCAAAAGAAATTATATAAGACATAAGAAAACAACATAATTCAGATCAGAAAAACTCAAATGAAGTGACAATTCAAAAAATAATTACAAATAAAATAACAAAACATATTTCAAAAACAAAGACCTAACAAGAACACAAGAGGCAATTAGCCCAACAGAATGCCTTGATGAAATAGAAGGTGAAGCTGAGGCAAGTTTTTAAATTCAAAAGAAATCAATAGGTAAAAAGATTTGTGAGAAAATAACACAATTGAAAGTAGGCAAAGAAAATTCAATATGTAACAGAGAGCTACCAGTACAACCATAAAACCAGTAACAAAATGGCAACAAATACACATCTATCAATAATTACTTTGAAGGTAAATGGACTAAATGCTCCAACCAAAAGTCATAAGGTGACAGAATATATATAAAAAGCAGGACCCTTCCATATGTTGCCTACAAGAGACTCCTTTCAGATCTAATGACCTGCAGATTGAAAGTCAAGGGATAAGCATTTCTCATGCAAATCAGTGTGAAAAGAAAGCCAGAGGTAGCAATACTTATATTGAACAAAATAGACTTCATTCATTCATTCATTCCCTTATTTAAGTTGGGCTCCAATGTGGGGTTTGAACTCACAACCCTGAGATCAAGACCTGAGCTGAGATCAAGAGGTGGATGCTTAACCAACTGAGCCACTCAGGTGCCCCCAAAATAGGCTCTAAGGCAAAGACTATAGCAAGAGACAAAGGAATGGAAACCAGTGCAGCAACTGTGGAAGACAGTACAGAGGTTCCTCAAAAATTTAAAAATATAACTACCATATTCTCTAGAAATCACATTACTGGGTATTTACCCAAAGAATATGAGAACCCTAATTTGAAATGGTATATGTATCTCTATGTTAATTACAGCATTATTTACAACAGCCAAATTATGGAAGAAGCCCGTGTCCAAATAAATGAATGGATAAAGAAGATGGGTATCTATCTATCTATCTATACACACATACATATGTGAATATGTGGGCGTGTATGCGTATATGTGTATATATATATGTATGTGTGTATGAAATAATATTATTCAGCCATGAATGAAATCTTGCCATTTGTAACAACCTGCATGGATCTAGAAAGTATAATGCTAAGCAAAATAAGTGGGTCATGGGGTGCCTGGGTGGCTCAGTGGGTTAAAGCTTCTGCTTTCAGCTCAGGTCATGATCCCAGGGTCCTGGGATCGAGCCCCACATTGGGCTCTCTGCTCCGTGGAGAGCCTGCTTCCTCCTCTCTCTCCCTGCCTACCTTTCTGGCCTACTTGTAATCTCTGTCAAATAAATAAATAAAATCTTAAAAAAA
The DNA here is from genome assembly GCF_022355385.1 of Mustela nigripes. NCBI lineage: Eukaryota > Metazoa > Chordata > Mammalia > Carnivora > Mustelidae > Mustela > Mustela nigripes. The sequence goes on along the minus strand of NC_081558.1, from coordinate 160,403,213 downwards.
AAATAAGTGGGTCAGAGAAAAACAAATACCATATGGTTTCACTCATATGTGGAATTTAAGAAACAAAAGAAACAGAAGGGAAAAAAAAAAAGACAAAAAGAAAAACAGACTCTTTATTATAGAGAACAAACTGATGGTCACCAGAGAGGAGGTGGGTAGGGGGATGGGTAAAATAAGTGAAGGACATTTAGAGCACACTTACCACGATGAGCACTGAGTAATGTATAGAATTGTTGAATCATTATATTGCACATCTGAAAATAATATATCACTGTATGTTAACTACACTGGAATTAAAATTAAAAACCCCAAAACAAAACAAAAAAAGATCTAATTCCTTGGTGAAGAAAAAAAACAAAGCAAGAGAAAAAATACTTAAAAACATAAAGTTTTCCTGAAATAAAATACTGTCATCTAAGACTATTATGTGTGTAATATAGGATAAAGTAAATATGTATTTATAGGATAATCTAATTCTACCAATTCCTTTGTCTCTGAGAATCACGAGTCTTTGTGAAAGAAGAAAGATACAGGTGTAATGTGGAGGTTAAAGTTTCTGTTAGCATTCCTAAATTTTGGATGGAGGTATTAAATATTTTATCTTAGTGTGTGTTTGTGTGTGTGTGTGTGTGTGTGTGTGTGTGTGTGTATGCACACAGAGCTAGGAGATAGTTGGCTAAAAAAAAGAAAAAAGGAAAGGTAGGAGGGTGGGGAGAAGGAGGAGGAGAAGAAAAGACAGAAGGGAGAAAAGGAAGGAGGGAGATCTTTCTAAAGTCTATCCACCCAAGAAGCCTAAAATCTGTGACCAACCCTGTAGCAATGGATATCTTTAATACCAGAATTCTGGTCTCGATATACCATTTCCCACTTAAAAACAAAACAAAGCAAACAAAAACAACAACTCAAAACCGGGGCCTGTTGGAGAAACAGTTAATTCAGGGTCTGGGGCAAGAAATGTACAAAATAAATCCAAAACATCTTGTCAGAAAGAGAGCAAGGGAGCTATAAAAGATTACTAAGTTATATCAGAAAGATTTGGAACAAACTTGAAGAGACTCCTAATGGCCAAAGGCAGGACAATTGAGCATTTAAATAGGTAGCTGCAATTTATTAAAATCTCTCAAGCATGAGCAAAGAAGTGAACAGGGAGAGAATAGAAAGATGGGTGCCCATTCTAGCAAGACCAAGAGAGAAAATTTCATGTCAATTCTAGGGTTTAGTTTTCTACAGTAGATCGAGCTTAGTGATACGAATTGTGACTGTTTGCAAACATGATTCTAGGACAATCTATTAACCAAGGAAGATCAGAACAGCCATGAGTGTGCCAAAACCTTTACCCAGCGTCAGCGCAGGCTTATTGCTACTAAATCAAGTTTGAAGGAATGGTGAAGAATAAAAACAAAGTAATGTTTGAATTATAATCCATGTGATTTGTTTATTCAAAGTACCAGTTACATGTGAAAAACAGAACTCTGCCCCCATGGAATGGATAATCTAGGAAAGATTTTACATGTACACAAAGAACTATAATGTAAAATATTAAGAAATTAAGTGCCACAATGGCGATACAATCAAAATTCTATAGTTTTGTAGACAAGAATATCATGTCTGGCAATGGTGAGAGAAAAGAGTAGCATCTGAGCTGGTCTTTAAAGGATAAGTGGCATGTGATGGGCAGAGATGAGGGAGAATCAGGCTAGCCTGAGAAAGCAGCTGGAACAGGAACACAGCATAGGAAAGTACAGGGACTGTCTTAAATCACAACAGGAAATTCCAGTTGTCTGGAGGGGAAGGTCTGTGATGGAGGAGTGAGAGACAAGTCTGGACAGGTGGATTGGGACCGGGCAACTGGACAGGCTTTCATCATCAGTGTAAAGGTTTGGAATTTATTTTTATTAAGAGAGTCACTGAGGGCGCCTGGGTGGCTCAGTGGGTTAAAGCCGCTGCCTTCGGCTCAGGACATGATCCCAGGGTCCTGGGATTGAGCCCCGCATCGGGCTCTCTGCTCAGCAGGGAGCCTGCTTCTCTGCCTACTTGTGATCTCTGTCAAGTAAATAAATAAAATCCTTAAAAAAAAAAAAAAAAAAAAAGAGAGTCACTGAAAGTTTTTAAGTGGGATAAAGTCCTACCAGCTAAAGAGCATTTTATAGTACATGAACGATATGTTCAAAGAAAGAGCATGCAGAAGCAGAGACCAGTGAGGAGGCCATCGTAGTCGTTGAAGAACTGAGCTGCCATGGTGGCAGTGAGGATGGAAAGGAAGACAGGGGAGCCAGAAAAATTGTGAATGAAAACTCAGAATAGATTTTGGATGAATGATTAGATAAGGAGTTGAGGAACTTGAAGCAGATAAGGATAACTGATTTTATGTGACTGGAAAGGGCTATGATTGGAGAAGAGAGAAATCTGTGCATCTTAAACTTGAAGTATGTTGACTGGGAGGAGCAGGACAATTGAAATGAGAAACTGGAATCAGCAAAGTGCTGGGGAGGAAACAGTTCTCTGAGGCAGGCTCATAATGCAACTCCAGTGGGGGAATAAATGAGAACTCAAGGGGAGTACAGAGGAAGAAAAGAAGGGAACCAGTGACAGGCCCTAAGGAGAGGCTGATGTTTGGTGAGGGCAAGAGGAATCAATGGAGGGTAGGGCAGAGACCTGGTGCAAATTCTCTGGCATATGCCAGTCTCCCAGAGCTTGGGCTGCCCCCCAATGTAGATTCTATCAACCTACCCTTTCCATCAGGCACTACTTGAGAGATGGCACGCTGCAGAGCAGCCTTCACAACCTGTGATGAAAGACCAGTTTTTTCTTTCCAATTTGTCAGAACAAATACTTCTGTAAAATTAGTATGAATCAATCATGAAAAAAACAAATGATCAAGAGCTTGGATATTTTGGCAATGTCAACCTTCTGTGAAATTTTCTGAAAGCTTACTTTCAATTTCTGTACTTACATTGTGGTAAATATAAATACCAACATATCTGAGGAACTGACACCAAGACAGGATGCTATTTCCAGTTCTGTTATTAGCACTGTGACAACAGGCAAGCCTCTTAACTTCTCTGAGCTTACATTCCCTTGTTTGTAGAGTAAGACGATTACATTTACCCTACAAAGTCTAGATTGTATGGTGTTTAAATGTTCGTTGACACTGAAATGGCCTAAATTATCATTCTGCCATACTCACTTTCATGCCTAAGTGGGAAGGAGCTATTTTCTTCTGGGAGCCTTCCCCACCTCCTAATGTTTTGAAGTGTATTGCTATGTTTTGAGGCTGGAAGTCTGGTCAGGAAGGACTTCAGGGAGCCAGATTTTCTGCAAAACTATTCTGAGCTAACTCTAGTTGTTTCTAATCATGCCACATCAAAACCACAGGAAACCTAAGACAAAACCTTAACCTGAACCACGGGCCCAGTTTACATAACAGGATTCATGATTCACCAGCTCAGGATTCCAGGCTACAGTGTGCACACTTCCACATGCCCCAGTCAACTTGAGATGGTCAGTGACGTTTATCATATCCTGTTCATCTTATATGCTAATGCCAAACATAGTGCTAGGCATACAGTAGGTACCCAACAATTCTTTCCCAAGTAAACAGATGAACGAATATGAATGCCTCACATCCTTCAAAAGCCTTCCACACCCCAGACTGACACTAACTTCTGCTTTATTCTCCTTATTCAATGTCCCCTAGCACTTATTCCGTGAAGAAATTACCTGTTTCCTGTTATTTGCTAAAGGAATTGTGAGTTACATCTCTAAAATATGCCTATTTGGACTGAACTGTGTCCTTCCTCCTCCCAATTCATATGTTAAAGCCCTAACTCCCAATGTGACTATATTTGGAGACGGGACTTATACAGATGTTTTCAATCAAGGTTAAGAAGAGTAGTAACAATGAGGCCTTAATCTAATAGGGCTGACACCCTTAAACGAAGAGGAAGACATTTCTCAATCTCTCTCTCTCATTCTCCCTGCACACCACAAAGGAAAGGCCATATGAAGACACAGCAAGAAGAGAGCTATCTGTAAACCATTAAAAGACTCCTCACGAAACAGAATTTGCCAGTTATCTTGATCATGAACTGCGAGAAAGTAAATTGTTGCCTAAGCCACCCAGTGTGCAATGTTTTGTTATGGCAGCCCAAGTAGACTAATACAATGCTCTTCCCTGAGTTTTCTCATGTACGCATTCGATGATGGAATGAAAATAGGTCAGTAACAGCAAGAAAACAGGAATATTCACAAATACATGAAAACTAAGCAACTCTTGAACAACTATTGAAACAAAAAGGAAATAAAAAAATTTAAAAACATCTCAAGACAAATGAAAATGAAAACAAAACATAGCAAAACCTGTGGGATGCAGGAAAAGCAGTAATAAGGATGTTTATAGTGATACATGGCTGCATTAAAGAAGGAAGATCACAAATAGATAATAACTTTACACTAGAACTTGAAAAAGAACTAGAAAAACTAGAAAGAATCTAGAAAAAGAACTAGAAAAAGAATAAACTAGGCTCAATGTTGGCAAAAGGAAGGCAAAATAAAGGTCAGAGCAGGAAAAGAGATAGAGACTAGAAAGACAATTATAAAGATCAATGAAACCAAGAGGATAAACAAAATTGAAAAATCTTTAGCTACACTAAGGAAAAAAAACGGGGAAAACTCAAAATTACAAGTGAAAGGAGACATTACAACTGATAACACAGAAATACTAAGGATTATAGGAAACTACTATGACCAGTTATGTGCTAACAAATTAGATCAACTAGAAAAAATGAAATAAACTACTGGAAACATATAATTTCCCAAGACTGAATCCTGAAGAAATAGAAAATGTGAATAGACTAATGATGAATAAGGAAATGAAAGAACAAAACTGGAGACATCACATTGCCTACTTTCAAATTGTACTGTAAAACTATAGTAATCAAAATAGTATGGTATTGGCATAAAATCAAACACACAGACCAATGGAATAGAATAGAATAGAATAGAATAGAATCAAGAGCCCAGAAATAAACCCACACATACATGGTCCATTAATTTTCAACAAAGCTGTCAAGAATAAACGATTTGGAAAGAGTTGCTTCAATAAACGATATTGGGGAAACTGGATAGACACATGCAAAAGAATGAAAATGGGACCCCTACCTTATATCATACACAAAAGTCAACTAAAATATATTAAAAACTTGTAATAAGACCTGAAACCAACTCCTAAGAGGAAAACACAGTAGGTAATGTCCTTGACATTGGTCTGGCAATGTTTTTTTTGGATTTGACACCAAAAGCTAAGGCAACGAAAGCAAAAATAAGCAAGTGGGACTATGTCAAACTAAAAACTTTCTGTACAGCAAAAAAAACAAAAAACAAAAAACAAAACAAAACCATGAGCAAAAGGAAAAGGCAACCTGTGAAATAGGAGAAAATATTTATAAACCACATATCCAATAAAGAGTTAATATCCAAATTATATGAGGAACTTCTTATAATTCAATAGCAAAAAAACCTCACATATCCCAATTTTTAAAATGGGCAAAGGACTTGAAAAGACCTTTTTTTTTTTTCCAATAAGACATCCAAGTGGCTAGCAGGTACATGAAAATGCTCAATGTCACTAATCACTAGGGAAATGCAAATCAAAACCATAAAAAAATATCATCTTATACCTGTTATGACAGTTACTACAAAAAGAGATAACAAATATTGATCAGGATGTGGAGATAAGGAACATTGTGCACTGTTGGAAGGAATGTAAACTGGTACAGGTACTATTGAAAACAACATGGAGGCTCCTCAAGAAATTAAAACAGAACTACCATATGATCCATATATCTCATTTCTGGGTATGGTCTAAAGGAAACATCATTATCTCAAGGAGTTATCTGTACCGTCATGGCCGCTGCAACATTATTTTTCATAGTCAAGATCTTGAAACAACCTGTCCTTTGAAGGAGGAATGGATGAAGAAAATTTAAGACACACAGACACGCGGAATATTATTCAGTCTTCAAAAAGAAGGAAATCTTGTTATTTGGAACAACATGGATGACTCTGGAGGGCATCTCACCAAGTGAAATAAGCCAGATAGAAGATAACACACATTATTACTTATATGTGGAATATTAAAAAAAAAATCAAACTCATAGAACTTGAGTAGATTGGTAGTTGCCAGGGGCTGGGAGAAATAGGGAGAGATTGGTGAAAAGGCATATTAACTTTCAGTTATAAGATAAATAACGTATCAAGATGTATTGTGTGGTGACTATAATTGCTAATACTTTATTGTATAATTGAAATTTAGGTAAGAGAGTCGATTTTAAGTGTTCTCATCACTTTCCACAAAGGCAAATATGTAGTGTGATGCATGTACTAATTGTGAGAATCCATTTACAATTTGTTTATATATCAAACCATCACTTTGTATATTTTTTAAAAAAAGATTTTATTTGAGAGTGCAAGTGAGCATATGAGTAGGGGCAGGGGCAGAGGGAGAGGAAAGAGAGAATCCCAAACAGATTCCTTTGGGCACAGAGGCAGATGCAGCCTGATTCCACCACCTAGAGATGGAGACCCGAGCTGAAATCAACAGTTGGACACTCAACTAAGCTACCAAGTGCCCCCACTTTGTATACATCATCATTTGATCAATTATACCTTGATAAGACAAAAATAATTTTAGTCCATTTCCCTCATTATAGAAAGATAGATATGAAGGACAAGAGAGGTGTTAGGAGATTGAAACCGCAAATAATTACAAAAACAAAACCCAAAATACTTGTAAACCGCATGGCTGATAAAGGGTTAATAACCAAAATAAACTGGATGCATTGCTGTTCTTCAGTAAATGGAGGGATGAGAATCTTAAACATATTGAAGGTTCACCAACATCATCCATTTCCTTCCTCCATTACAACAAAAAATAGAGGGAGAAGTGATTTTTTGTAACTGGCATCTCCAGTATGCTTTAGTATTTAAATCTTGTGCTATTCTACTGCCCTCTGCTGGATCTGCGGTACTTGTAACCTCAAAGCTAGCTAATTTAGAGTGGCAGCAACAGTGATCATTATTATACTAGCAGTGGCATTAAAGGTCAAGCACTGTGCTAAGTGCTTTACATGTACTATCTTATTCAATCCTCTTAATAACCCTATGGCTAGAAAATGTTATTCTTATAGGCGAGGAGCCTGGAGGTTCAAAGGCAAGCAAACTAAGTTTTTACACAACTAAAGTAAGAGCTCTGGGAATTAAATACTAACTCTAGAGCCCAGATCCTAGCTATCTCCTGTTTACTAAATATAAACTTTCATGCTTACCAACTGTACTGGAGATAAATCTGGAAAGGTATTGTCATTTGAGACCTGCTGATTCACTAATAATGGAATCAAGAAAATGACTTTTATTTTAAAAAGCACAAATAAATATCTTCTAATTTTTCCCTCTCGAGCCCTAAAATTATTTCAAAAAGGAAAATTTACTCAATTTCTTAGGGCTTCCCAAAGTGTGATCCGTGAATCTCCTGCATTAGAATCATGTGAGTTGCTGGTTCAATATGAAGAATCCCAGGAACCAGGCTGTACTGTACAGGTAGAGGACAGGACCTGTTACTGAGACATGGCATGTGTTGCTATGTAGGGGTGGACAGAAGGAAGAAGAAAGATGATTCCTAGGATTTTCTGCTTAGTAGCTGTATTGGTAGTAATGACATTAACTGAAATGGAAGATTATTAGAAGGTAATGGGTTTTTATTGGCAGCAGCTCAGCTGTGGTAGCTGGTGTTTGGTAGTGGATATAAATCTGGGAGTTTTGGTTTAGACATGTTAAGTTTGTTATGTTTAAGAAGTAGCCAAATAAAAATGGAAAACAACAGAAACTACAAAGGAAATAATCGAGACCCAATTTTTTGATTCAGAACTGTATTTAAGAACCATGTTGGATCATGTTTATCTAATTGCAGTATAGTACCTTGAAACCCTACCAATGAAAATGGCCAGATCGCTTCCAACTTGTTACTACAAACAATATAGCAAAGGCATCCTCCCACCTGTCCCTTACAAAATAGTAGTAATAGATTGGTCCTTGTCCTCAGTTCTTGACAACAGGGATCCTAAAACTCCTAGAAATTCCTAAGTGATAAGAGCACTAAGAGCATCTTTTGTTCTACTGAGGTGATTCTGGGTCGGTTCCTGGTTGGCTGCTGGTCACTAGAAAGACCAAGCCATGATTAGAAGTTTGGAATTTTCAGTACCATACCTCATCCTCCAGGAAAGGGAGACGGACAAGAAATAGAGTTGATTGATCATGGCTGTGTGAGCACATCTTCACAAAATCTCAATAGTAAAGGATTCAGAGAGCTTTGAGTTGGCCAAACACATTCACACTGGGAGGGTGAGGCACTCCAACTCAAGGACAAAAGTTCCTGCGCTCAGGGCCCTCCCAGTCCTTGCCCTATGTATCTCTTCATCTGGCTGTTCATCTGTTCCTTTAATAAACGAGTAAACGTGCTTCTCTGAGTTCTGTGAACCCTTCTTGCAAATTAATTGAATATAATTAATTTTAATTTTGTAACTAAATCAGACATAAGTTATAACCTGGGGACCAATCACTTGATATTGGGATCTGAAGTATGGTGGGCACACATTTGTGGGACTGAGCTCTTAACCTGTGGGTCTGTACTATCTCCAGGTAGTGAGAATGGAGTTAAATTGCAGGATACTGAACTGTTATCACAGAAAACAGCTTGGTGTGGGTAAAAATCTCTTCACATTTGGTGACTTGAAGTGTTCTACATAAGAAACACAGGTGGAAAGCTGAGTTTGTCTAATACATCCCTATAAAGTCTTCTGCAGCCATTCCTTTGATTATACACACAGGAGTAAGACATTCTTAATTAGATGAGGTACTACCAGATTCTTTCCTAAAATGGCTATATCGGTCTACACTCCAGCAGTCATAGGGTTGGTTCCAATATCTTCACATGTCTTTGAATGCCTGTCATTATCCAACCAAATGTTTGCTAACTAAATGGGTATAATGAAGCACCTTGTTTTTAACATCTCTCTGGTAACTTTATCTTAAATATACTTCTTAGCTTTGGGGGTTTTTCTCCTATAAATTGCCTATTCATACATATTTTATCTTTTTAAAAAAATTAGAATTCCTGGCTATGGACTTTAGTCAATCTGCAAGATGGCTCACAATGACTCTTGCTTCACAGCATTCACATCTTTGTGTAGGATAGGGCTGGATAGGGCGGATCTGTGTAACCAACTGGATATTAAGGAAATTACGCTGTATAAATTCTCAGAGTAGGTCATAAAAGATACTGTGGTTTCTGCTTTATTCTTTTAGATGACTTCCTCCAGGAGAAGCCTGCTGTCATGTCAAAACATTCAAGGAAACTTATGGAGAGGTCACAAGTTGAGAAAATAGCTACCAGTTAGCACAACTTCCTGGTCATCTGGCAAGTGAGTGAGTTGTTTTAGAAGTGGATCCTCTAGGATCTGAAGTCAAGCCTTCAAATATCTGCAATCATGGCCAACATGCTGACTGCAACATCATGAGACCCTGACCCATAAACAGGGCTAAGTCACTTCTAAATTTCTAACCTACAGACTGTAAGAGATAATAAGTGCTTATTATTAAGTCACTACATTTTGGGGTAATTTGTTATACAAAAGATTAACTGACATCCTGATTGTTCTCTGTTGTTGATTTGTAGGATTTCCCTGCATAGTCTAAAAAGATGAGTCCCCTGTCAGTTTTACACTTTATAAATATCCTCGTCCAAACTACCATGTCTATTATGTTTGTCTGCATTGCCTCTTTTAAATAAATCCATAATTTTGACATAGTAAAATTCATCTATTTTCTGCATTCTGGATCATGCTGGGTAGGGTTAAGGGCTGGTGTTTAAGACTTCTACATCCTAGATTACAATATATTTCCTACATTTTCTTCTACAAAGTTTTTAATTTCGCCCTCTATAGGTATTTTTATCCTACTTCTATACTCTCATCAGACCAGGTTTACCTCAATTCAGATATATATAATTTTTTACTGCAAGAATATGCTCCCTTGTGTGAACGTAGAAAGAGTATAAATAATAAACACAAAGCATTTTCCATCCAGTAGCTTAACAAGTAATAAGCTTTACCTATGAATCAACTTAGTAGAATTCCTTCTAACAAGCCTATTTTTCTTACTTACCTAATACTTTAGGAGAATCTAGGCTTAAGTTGCTTGGTTTTCTCTCCTTACTGCAAATAGAAGTCCAAATCCTACAAAATAAAGTACATTCTCTAGACAACTGAATTTTGCAGAGTGCTTTGGGAGCTCTCAAGTCATCTTCACACTATCATGTATTTCTAGGTTAAATAATTTATGTACAAAGGTCAGAATAAACATTCTACCACTTGGCTTAACTGAATATACCTTGAAACTCGTGTTTTAAAAAACATAAAGACTTTTGCCTCAGGATGTAGAGACCTGTAAAAAGTATTTCTTTTATCCCTGCAGCAAAAAAAGAACAAAAATAGTTTCCAACTTAAGACTTTATGTGATTCCATAGGAGACCTAAGGTTGCCAAGTAAACAACTGATACAAAGTCTTCCCTTCAGGAAAAAGGAGAGGTGACACAAGCCCACATGAGGTAGTACAGTTAATATAGCAGGCAAACGTAAAGGCAGACTCCAGAATGGCAGAATACTGCGAACCCTTGGGGCCAAAGATACTGTGGGGAGTCCACATTGTCTCACAGGCTCTTCTTCCATGAACTCTACCTGGTACTCATAGAAAGATCGGGAGCCCTAAGAAGTATCCTCTGGGGTGCAGACCAAGGTAGGGGAACAACAGCTCTGCACAAGGGGCTGAAACACCACCAAGACCTTTCCCTTCTATCTCCACTGTAGAACAAAATTCCTTCAAGAATACAAGCTATCAAACTCAAAAATAAATAGTAAGTTAAGTATAAAGAAAGTAATTGAATCTGTATTTAAAATTTTCTAAAAACTCTCAAGCCCAGATGGTTTCACAGAAAAATTCTAATTCTATACCGTATCTTCAAGAAAATGGAGGAGGAACACTTCTCAACTCATATTGAGGCTAACATAACCATAAACCAAAATCAAAGACATAAGAAGAAAACCACTGACAATATACCTCATAAACAAGATGTAAAATTCATCAATAAAATTTCAGCAAATTGAATCCAGCAGTATATAAAAATAATACATGGTTCGCCTGAGGAATGCAAGGCTCTCTTAATAATGAATGTAACCTCTAATACAGACATAACACAAAATACTGTATGATTGTTTCAACAGATAAAGACAAATTTGACCAAATCAAAGATTTATAATAAAAACATAGCAAACTAGAGACAGAAGTGAAATGCTTTAACCCTTTAATATGGTTAAGGTTAATATAGGTTTAATATGGTTAAAAGGTTAATATGCCTTAACCTTTTAATAAAGGGCATATACAACTAATATCCTACTTAATGGTGAGAAACGGAGTGCTTTCTCCCAAAGATCAGTAATAGGTAAGAGTGCCCACTCACATTATTCCTAATCAATACTACTGGAAATCCTACCCTGATGAATGAGATAAGAAAAATATAAGATACACAGATTGGAAAGAAAGGAGTAAAACTATAATTGCAGAAGAGAGGACTATCTATGTAGAAAATCTAAAAGGACTTGCAACAAACATTATTAAATGTTTATTATTAACATTTATTATCAACATTATTAAATGTTGAATTAAAAATGTATTTGGCGGGTGCCTGGGTGGCTCAGTGGGTTGAGCCTCTGCCTTCGGCTCAGGTCATGATCTCAGGGTCCTGGGATCAAGTCCCGCATTGGGCTCTCTGCTCAGCAGGAAGCCTGCTTCCTCCTCTCTCTCTCTCTCTCTCTGCCTACTTGTGATCTCTGTCAAATAAATAAATACAATCTTTGAAAAAAAATATAATCTATAAAAAAATAAATTTGGCAAGGATGCAGAACACATCATTATATGAAAGTCGGTTGTATTCTTATGAGCAATAAACAACTGGAATTTGAAAATAAGAAACCTAGCAGATACCACCTTAACCAACTGCTTCTGGTGGTATTCTTCCCCAATTTTTTTTGAAGATTTTATTTGTCAGAGAGAAAAAGAGAATGTGTACACAAGCAGGGGGAAAATCAGGGAGAGGGAAAAGCAAGCACCCCTAAGCAAGAAGCCTGATGTGGGACTTGATACTAGGATGCTGGGATTGTGACCTGAGCTGAAAAGGCAGATGCTTACCCGACTGAGCCACCCAGGCATCCCTTTCCTCAAAAAAAAATTTTTTTTTTAATTTATTTGACAGAGAGAGAGATCACAAGCAGGCACAGAGGCAGGCAGAGAGAGAGAGAGAGGAGGAAGCAGGCTCCCCGCCGAGCAGAGAGCCCGATGCGGGACTCGATCCCAGGACCCCGAGATCACGACCCGAGCCGAAGGCAGCGGCCCAATTTTTAACCTCAGTCCAATCATGAGAAAACATCAGGTAAATCCAAATTGAGGGACACGGGACAAAATTTCTGACCATTACTCTTCAAAAGTATCAAGGTCATGAAAGACAAAGACAGAAACTGTCCAGAACAGAAAAAACACATTAAGTGGGAAAACTGAGGGAATAAATGTGAATAAATGTGAATAAAATATGCAGTTTAGTTAATGGTATGGTATCAATGTTAATTTCTTAGTTTTTGTTTTTTAAAGATTTTTATTTATTTATTTGACAGGGAGAGATCACAAGCAGGGAGAGATCACAAGCAGGCAGAGAGGCAGAGAGAGAGGGGGAATCAAGCTCCCTGCTGAGCAGAGAGCCCGTTCCAGGGCTCGATCCTAGGACCCTGGGATCATGACCTGATCAGAAGGCAGAGGCTTTAACCCACTGAGCCACCCAGGCACCCCAATTTCAATAGTTTTGATAAACATATTAAGGTTATGTAAAATATTAATACTAGAGGAAGCTGAAGGAAGGGTATACAGGACTTGTGATACTTCTGTAAATACACAATTATTTCAAAAGAAAAAGTTAAAAAGAGGAAAAAGACTATTACCATTTGCTACTATTTATACAAATCAGACATTAAAGAATACCACGAAGTTAATATAAAAAGTTAACTGGTTGCAAAAGCTTTTAAGATTGTCATCCTTAATCTAACTTCAATTTCATCAAAACTACCCACTGTTGTCATAAAACTCCTATGAACTTATAAAAACACATTTATATCCTTAACAAATCCATTTTTGTTGTATATATTAAATATCCCTACAAAGATTCCAATTGGGAAAAAACATGAAACTTGGGACGCCTGAGTGGCTCAGTTGGTTAAGCCGCTGCCTTCAGCTCAGGTCATGATCCCAGCGTCCTGGGATTGAGTCCCACATCGGGCTCCTTGCTCAGCAGGGAGCCTGCTTCTCCCTCTGCCTCTGCCTGCCATTCTGTCTGCCTGTGCTCGCTCTCTCCCCCCCTCTGATAAATAAATAAAATCTTAAAAAAAAAAAAAAACATATGAAACTAAAAATGTTTGACCACCAAAATTTTTATACTACCCAGTAATGACTGAGATAAAGATGACTGATAACTTAAAAAGAGTTGAGGTTATCTGTACTTTTGGTAAGTTAGCTTTGGGAAAAAATGTGGACAGTGTGATAATATCTAATAATGGATATCATTTAGACTGAAGGTACTAAAAAATAGAATATATCAGTAAAATCAGGATGGAAGACTAAATTAAGAAAGGAAAAGAGCTTGCTGGCTTTATGAGCAAACAGGATACCTGAAGTATATTAGAGGATGATGCCCATGTTTGTGTCTCCATATTACACTATATCAGACAGCACCTTAACACTACCAAGTCATTATCTCTACTATGGAGATATCCTTGCAATACAAGAACTGACTGACAATTGGAAAAAGGAGAAAAGTAAAGGGGCACTGAAAGTAAGAAGAGTATTCTTGAACGATGAGAAGAGAAAAAAAAACCAACCAAGGTTCCTTAAAGGCAAGGTTAGCCACTCCATTATGTGCAGACTGGAAAGAACAGGGACAAGAGGCAATGAATAAAGAGAATGTTTTAATGGGCATTCTGGCCCTACTCCTTGGCTGTCCCACAACAGAATGCATTTGGCCTTTCTGAACTCCTACACCCAGATCTACACATTGATGTGATAAAACAAAGAGATCCATTTAAAGGTAATATTCTACCATGCAATCACAAGAGGAAAAATATTCCTGAATCTTTAATATAAAGTCATTTTGGTGGTATCAACTTACTAAAACAATCAGGAAACAAGGTAAGTATTAGCACATTTCCTGCCACACAGTAAGTGCTTCATAAGTATTAGCTATTAGCAGGTAGGAGACTTGGGGAACAAGGGAGGAGACGGAAAATAAAAAGAACAAAGAGGAAGAGAAAGGGAAGGTATGTCTAGCGTGCAGTATTTTTTAGTCCTAGTTCACACCATCACAACATATTTAATGCCCTCTTCATAATCGCAAACCAAAATACTCTTATCCTGTAGGAGATGCTTCTTCATTTCCAGAGTTCTTATTTAAAGAAAACACTGTTACCATATTTTGATAAGAAGAAAGAAAAACAGTCTCTTTACACTCATTTTTATTAAACAAATAAGTCTGGTAGTGGAACTTTTTTATTTAATGCATAAACATATAAGTCCCTTTATTAGAGAAATTGTACATATTGGTGAATATGGTCAATGGTCACATCTATGGGTTAACTGTTTAAAAATCAGAAACAATAATTAGGATAGATTCTATGCTCTCTCCGTTACATTGTGAAGTGTCTTGTGTAGTCATATTCTATTGTTGGAATGACAGCTTGTACAAACTTCAAGAAAATTAGAAGATACCTAAAGGTCTTTAGCTAAGGAAAACAGATTGGTAAATGGTACTATGATTTAAACTAACATGTAGTTATCCTATTTCTCAGAAAAAATATGTAAGATAAAATCTTAAATCAAGTATATTAAAAAAATTCACTCATGCAAGTTTGTGTCTATTCAACATGAGGTTTCTCTATAACTTTAAGACTGCTCAACCCATTCCCATTTAATATTTGAATGTGAAACTTCCTAATGAGTTCACAGGAGCCCAATTATTTTGATATAAAAATAAGGACAGGGGTGTTCATATTTAAGTGAGTGGGAAATGGTTCCTTTACTGTTAGTCTGCTAGGTTATGTTAGAAACAAGGCAAACTTCACATTATTAACACCACGTTCTAAACAATGAATCCTGGAACACTGAAAAAGTAAAATTTTTTTAAAAATTTAAAAAAAGAAAGAAAATAAGGCAGGGTAAAGAATATAAAAGCACTGAAGCAAAAGAGAAAAAAATAAAGCAGAAACCATCTGTAAGGACTGATTCTAAGTTTATGTACATAAACTTGGAAGACTCTGTGTTTAATAATGACTCATCAATTCCCCCAATAAACATTAAATTCTTAATATTTCTAAGTACTGTGGAATACAGAAAAAAAAATCAAGATTTTATTAGAAAGAGTCCACTGTCGCTACAGTATCTTCCAAGTTGCTACCTAGCCTCCAATACAGAAACAAATGCTCAAGTTATGCATCACACAGTTTCAGGAGTAAATCTGGTTTGGACCAAAAGTTCTTGGTTTTGAACTTTCAATGTCAAATATTATTAGCAACTCTTTAGTTTATCTGTAATTCCAAGACAGAGGTGACCCCTCTCAGTCTACATCTAATACTGAGTGGCATGAACAATCAAATGTAACATCAATCTAGCACTAAATTAATTCAAATTATTTGGCATCTAAATCACTAATTTGGGCTGCTAATCACTAATTTAGCCATGCTATAGGTATATGTACTTCAGTATCCAGCAGTTGACTTAGTTTCCTCTTGTCAACCACAGAGAGCTAAGTAGGAAAATCATAGTAAGATGTGAGAAGGGTGCTTTTATCTGGAGAAAACTGTATTTTAAGAATATCTGAAATAAACTTTGTGTGTTTTACTTTTTAATTAGCCTATCTGCTAAACTGAATTCTTTGCTTCAGAGACCTTAGAATGACACAACCTAAGTTTACTTTTACATGAGATAAGCACATTTTTTGTTAACAGTTAAATTGGAAATATACTTAGGGGAAAGATACTCATGTGTTATCTTCTAAATTAGTAGGTTACTCTTTTTTCATCAATAAATTATGCCCATTGAGTTTCTTTTCCATCAAGAGCAAAGGTTTTATATTCAAATGCTCTTAGCCATTGCCTCTTGGACAAACAAAAGAACTGGCAAGCTGCTGCCTAGAAAAGCACATTCTGACCTTAGGCTCTGTAACAAGGCAGAGCTGACTGGTGCACACAGGGACATGTGCTAACCAAATGAACAAAGCAGAACTATCACAATGTAACATTTCCCAAATAAAGACTTGTACTAAGACTTCCACTATGAAGGGCTAAAACAAGTTATAGGTACTGTGGCACTAACACTGTACCACTATTTCCCAAAGAGGAAAAAAAATACTAGGAACCAAATATAGGTAAGGATACATATGAACACCAAGTTCTCCTCCTCCTTCTGCAACAGTCTCAATGATTTTCTTCATCACCTCAGCATGCCTAAAAGCAAAAGAACAAATAAATATTATTAGCATAGATCAATTAGATCAAAATAGGAAAAGCAAGTTTTTGTTTGTGAAGAAATCTACCTTATTAGTGTCAGTGATTTAATTTTAACATTAGTTATATTATAAAATATTTTCCTTCCAACAAGTCAGGTTGTTGAGAGTCATATACAATGTTTTACTGGAACACAGGCTAAATTTTTAAAGTCTAATCATAGTCAAAACACAACAGCACTGCATTTCCTGTAACAGAAGTGGGAAGAGTGGGGGCAGGGGGTAGCACAGCAGAAAGCCAGAGAAAGGGAAATCATGCCAGGGTATAATTGCAGAGCAAGGACTGTCTGCTCTAAGAAACAAACAAGAATCAGACCAGGAAAATTCAAAAAAGCTACATGGTGACAGGTAATCAAAAAAACAAGGACATTTTTAAAACGCTGTCATTTTGACTATTCAAATATTAAGAAGAGAATAAATCAAAATTGGGTTTTAAAAAAATTTAACTTGGTTAGAGTTAAGAAGTTTATATAGTTTGTCTTTGTCTTAATGCATATTATAAAATTTATCTTCTTTTCCTTTTTTTTTTTTTTTTTTTAAATTTGAGGCAAAGAGCACACAAAAAGCATGGGGTGGGGCGGTGAAGGAGATGAAAAGCAGTTTCCCAATGAGCAGGGAGCCTAACACAGGGTTTGATCCCAGGACCCTGAGATCATGACCTGAGACGAAGGTAGACCTGACCCAAACGTAGACACTTAACTGACTGAGCCACCCAGGCACCATCTGATTCTATTTAGAAATGATTTTTTGGCTTTATATAAAGAAATATGTTTATCTGAAGTTTTTGACCAATACACAAATCTCTTCACAGTCAACCAGTGTCTTTCCTTTGCTACAGAAAAATGCTATCAAAGTAATTGCCTAAGTATATGAACTGAGAGAAAGGCAGTGCACAAAAGAATGATCTTTTAGATATATTCTGGCTTAAATAATGCTGCTTCAACTTTTATGAGTATAAACTTCATGACAGAGGCAGGCAACTTAGAAGATAAGAGTAAATGTATCAGCTCCAAGAATCCAAAAACATAATCTGATGGCAAGGCCTAAAATGTACTTGAAATCTCACCTTATAGACCCCCAGCTTTTTTGCCCTATTATATTACATTGCATAACAGTCATTTATTAACATGTTTAACATTAATTACCAGTTAAACCTCTTCTTTCTTTTCTGGACTAAAATTTACATCTGAGAGACATGCCTCATTTTGATAAGCACTGTCCTAAAACCTCAAACCACTAAAGGAGTGGGTAGAGTAAAATAAAAACCTTCTAGATAATATAAAACTAAAACTAATGACTCTTGAATTGCTTTTCAGTTAGCAATCTTAACAAGTCTTGGCATAAAAAAAAGCTAGAAAAATGAACAAGGCTTTCTATATGATAAAGTTTAAGAATCAAGAGGCTGCAAAAAATGAGAAAATATTAAAGAATTTTTAAAAACTAGAATGTTGCATCAAATTAGTCAATGGAATACCAAATTTTTCATCTCAAAAATATTGTTACCAGAATTTCTCAATGTTTTGCGAAAGCTACCCATTAGAAATAACTGAATAAATCATGCATACAGGCTCCGTTTACTCATTTGGCCCAATAAAAAAATAAAAAAAACAATAAAAAAAAATAAAAAAAATTAAAAAATGTTTTGAAATCACTGTTAAACGCGATAAAAAGAAAATCCCAAATTATAAAATGCACCTGACTTAGTAGGGCTGAACATCTCTCAACTGAAGAGTAAAGGAAAAGAGAACTCAGGCGCCTGGGCGGCTCAGTGGGTTAAGCCACTGCCTTCGGCTCAGGTCAGGATCTCAGGGTCCTGGGATCGAGTCCCGCATTGGGCTCTCTGCTCAGCAGGGAGCCTGCTTCCCTCTCTCTCTGCCTGCCTCTCTGCCTACTTGTGATCTCTCTCTGTCAAATAAATAAATAAAATCTTAAAAAAAAAAACATTTAAAGAGAACTCTGCATACATCTCCCTTCACTAACCAATAAAAAGAGATAAATAGGTCATGGAGAAAAACACAAAGATAACTTCATATTCCACATTCATGGGTGGCTACATCACAATAGGGCAAACCAAGTCTAAATGATGTGTATTATTTTAATCTAAAAAGCATCTTCTAAATTATTCTCGGAGCTATAAATAGTACTAAAATCACAAAGATCTATACTATAATTAAACACACAGAGAGAGCAAAAAAAATTCTTAATGAATTTACTTAAATTGGTGACTTTTTCCTTTTTCTTTTATGTTTTAGCATAAGAACATTTCTAAGAAAGAAAAAAGAGAACTATACTTGCTTACTGCATTTCTTCTGTTAGGGCACTTTGGATTCCCAGGTAATAAATCCATGAAGTACACACAACACGCATACACACATACATACCTGCATGGATGAACTGAACACATAGGAGGTGGTGGGAGATGAGGGTGATTTTCAATGGTCACTGTTTTCTTCACATGATCTTGACTGATGTCTTCATACATGTGTTCAACTGTTAAAGGCTGCCTTTGCTGAAACAATAAAAAAATGTTTTGAAATCACTGTTAAAAAAATTTTAGGCCTAGATTTTCATGCTTAAAATATATTTATCTCCACCTCACCTGTAATACAGATTTCCAGACTATTTAGAATTACCAGACTTTTGGGGAGAGAGTTTATAATACACTTATACCAGGGAAAGGAGGAGAGTGGAGGAGTCTGTACATCAATGCTATGTGACTTCAGCCACCACCTAATGCAATAAAGATCCCACAAAAAAAAGTTCATGGCTGTCAAACATTTTATAACTTTCTATTTCATCTTTTGGGTGTATTTCACTTTACTTTTTTGCTTCTCATTCAGAGTCGTAAGAATGACGGTTAAAGCAAGTTAATTTTATTTCAGTTATCCTTTAATTCAATTAATAATTAAAAAAACGGTTTTCTGTCTTAAAGAAAAAAAACACATGCCAATATGATCATTCTGTAAATGCCTTATATATCCATGAAATTTAATATAATAAATTAAGTTCAATTTCCCTTATATTTTGAAGGAGTAACCCTCAGGGACCAAGCAATAAATACTTAACAGAATATTTCTGTTTGATTCTTAGTACTGTTATTGTCACACAGAATAATTAACAGCTTAAAAGAAAGAATCAAATTCAATATTAATCATGAAATTGTAAAACAAACGACTTCTAAAATTTAAAAGGCAACAATATATACCCACAGACCTAATGATAAAGAAATTAAATCCAACAATTTGAAACATTTACATTAAAATATATTTTCTGTTTTTACCTCATCATAGCCGAACAACCATAATCGTGGTGTCTGGTAATATTTATCATAAGTGATATAAAGGTCGTAAGTTCTTGTTTGCAAAATAGCATCTTCACCTCCAGCATCAGTTTTAGTTTTACAAGCTTCTACTATTTTCCTTGTGTCTAGGGTAGCCTGGCAATACAGGAAGAAATTTAAACCCATTAAAATCAGTATGAATATGACAATTAGGAAAATATTTTTCCCACCCTATGTATTCTTTTAAAAAACAAATAGAACATAAAGCCAAAGCTAAAACATTATATACTATAACCAATACAAACATATAAATAAAGGTTTATTAGAAAGATCAAGATACTATTAGGAATACTAATTCCCAAGCTTAGTTAACTAAATGTTAACTAAAAATTCAATTTACAAACCTCATCTGTTTCCAACAATCCACTTTCTTCATATTCTGTTTAAAAAGCAACAAAAAATTAATCAAGTTCAAGAAAATTTCCTAAACCAACCTATATATTACTTCAGAGTATCATTCAAAACCTGGGCACACAGGGCCATCTGGATGATTTAGCCCCACCTTCTTTGACACTTTACTTGGCTGTTAAAATATTATATTTTCTGGCTGTGTCTCTCACCTCACAGGCTTCTCCTTTACTATCTTCTATGCTCGGTTCTTTCTCAGCTCAACTTTTTAAAACTCTACAGCAGCCAAGGGCTCAGTTTCTGGACCTTGTCTTTTCTCTATCCACTTACTCCTTTGATGATTTCATCTAGTCTCAATGGCTTTAAATGCTAATAATTCCAAATTTATCACTGGCTACACACTTGGATATTTATTTACTTAGAGCTCTACTGGAATGACTAACATATGTCGCAAATAGCACACATCCAAAACTGAACTCCCAAACTCCCCCTCCAAAGCTATTCTAGTCCTATAATTTTCCTTATCTCAGTTAAGACATCTTTCCAGACACTGTCAAATATCCTTAGAGTCACATTTGACTACTCTGTCTCTCTCATGCTACTCCCCCTCAGCAGCAAATCCTTTTGACCCTACCCTCAAAATATGTCCGGAATTTTGTTTCTCATCACTTTCAATATTACCACTTGAGCCTAAGTTATCATTTCTTGCCTTGATTATCAAAACAGCCTAACTACTGTCCCTAAACCTCTTCAATCTGTTCTCAATACAGCATTCACAGTGATTCTGTTAAAATGTTGTATGGCATTCTAAGTTCCTTTTCTACTTAGAAAAACCCTCTAATGGCTTCTCATCTCACTACATTAAAGCCAGGGCCCACGGTTATCTCACTGACTCCATGCCTTACTTCTCTGCTTCTGTGCTTGCTCCTCTCTGAACACAGCACATTTATTTTTTTAAAGTAAGTTCTACACCCAATGTGGAACCTGAGATCATGACCCTGAGATCAAGAGTCACACACTCTACAGACTGAAACAGCCAGATGTTCCTGCTCATGGGTATTATGGGTATTTTGTATACACCACACAAGCTCCTACCTCAGGGCCTTTACATAATTCCTTAGATATCCAAATAGCTTGTTCACTCACTTCTTGCCAGGCTTTACATAAAACTCATGTTCTCAACTGGGTTTTTCTTGACCAACCTATTAAAATAACACTCATCCTTTCCCAAGATCTTCTGTCCCATTCCCCTCCTTTATTTTTCTCCCTAACACTTATAACCATCTAATACAGCATCTGTATTGCTTATCTATTATTTTTTCTATGTCTCCCATAACTAGAACATAATCTCCATAAGATCACATCTACTGTTTTATTTCTAGCACCAAGAACAGTACCTGATACATAGATAACTATCCTGCCCAGTGTTTACTGAACAGAGAATGAAAATTGCCTGTTAAAATAATTGTTGCTATATTACCTGCTATACCATCAACACTTTTTTTTAAACAAAATCCCATATAAAGCAATTTTTTTCCTTTAGCTCTGTCCAAGAGAAATGTAATAAAACACACTAAAAAGAAGGCAGGTATTTAAGGCAGTCCCACAGCTTGTACTCTAAAAAGAATTTTTACTCATAGTATTCTGTCTACCCTTCACCCCAGCTTGGGTAACTACACAATTCAGACTGATGGAATCCAGAAACTACTTGTATAAGAAGGTGGTGCTGACAATTATAAGACATTCAGGTGCAAGTGAAAATAAAAACATGTACATTTGAAGTTCAGGAGATCTGGACTGGAGGCTTAGATATGAAGTTGATCATAGAGATGGTATGTGAGGTTGCTGTGAGCAATTTGGGTTACAATAATTCATTTTATTTCTTCAAAGGATGGGGAGTTTACCATAAAAATAAGGATAAAACTCTTACTAGAATTCAGGAACAGATTTACACCTAGGTTTCATGAGAACTTAAAAGTAATTTAAGAAACAAAGCTTAAAAGTCCTTTAAGGTGAACCTAGGTGGCTCAGTTGGTTAAGTGTCTGTCTTTGGCTCTGGTCATGATCCCGCACTTCTAGGATCTGATTGAGCCCGGAGTCCTAGTCAGGCTCTCTGCTCAGCTGGGAGCCTGCTTATCCCTTTCCTTCAGCCTCTCCCCCTTGCTTGTATTCTCTCTCCCTCTCTAACAAACAAACAAACAAACAAACAGAAGAAAAGGTACTTTGAGTCAAGGCTACTCTGGCAATTTGGCTATGTGTCACCTCCTCATCCACAAACACTAACTACTTGCTGTTTTGGTGCTTCAACTATACTTGGCACCATCTTCCACTTCTGCATGCTAGAGAACATTTCTTTTTTTTTTTTTTTTAAGATTTTATTTATTTATTTGTCAGAGAGAGAGCGAGCGAGAGTGAGCACAGGCAGACAGAGTGGCAGGCAGAGTCAGAGGGAGAAGCAGGCTCCTTGCAGAGCAAGGAGCCCAATGTGGGACTCGATCCCAGGACGCTGGGATCATGACCTGAGCTGAAGGCAGCTGCTTAACCAACTA